>NC_061809.1:4210000-4532500 GCF_021462225.1 Girardinichthys multiradiatus
TCATTCAGAGGTGGAGTTGCTGGTGTGCTTTGGATCCTTGTCCTGCTCCCAAGGTTCCAAATTACCCATAATTAATTGATTCTTCCACTTTTTATCATTAATTAATCATTGTTTTATTACAAGTAGTTTATTTATCCGTCTGTTTACTTCATTTGTTCATTTTGATTGTGTGTGTTTTTAGTAGTTAAATGGCTTTCTGTTTTTAACCTCTGTAAAGCACTTGGCGTTACATTTAACTGTATAAAAAATCTACTATAAATAAAGTCCGTTTGATGGATTGCTGCATAAACCAAGTGCGCTTAGCCTGAGGTCAGGAACTGATGGCCTGAGATTCTCCTTCAGAACTTTCTTGTCGAGAGCAGAATTCATGGTTCCATAAATTATGGCAAGTTGGCTGAAAGAAGCAAAGCAGTCCCACATCATCACACTACCAAGACCATGTTTAACTGTAGGAATGCTGCTAATTTTGTGGATGCAACATGATGCAAACCTTCCTAAAAGTTTCATTTTTGTCTTGTCAGTCCACAGAATATTTTCCCAAAGGTTTTGGGAATCAGCAAGACATTTTTTAGCAAATGTGAGATGGACCCTTGTGTGTCCTTTGGTCACCAGTGGTTTTTACCTTCTAACTGTCCCATGGATGCCATATCTGTCCAGTCTCTTTCTTACTGTTGAATCATGAGCACTGACCTTAACTGAGGCAGTACTCTACATGTTGTTCTGAGCTCCTTTGTGACCTCCTGGATGAGTCATCGATGGACTCTTGGAGTAATTTTGGTAGACCAGGTACTTATTTTCTCATCTGATTATGAATTTTCTTTAGATCAGGAAATGATGTGTTGCTTTAGAGATATTTTTGCCTGTTCATGTTGTTGGACTTTTTTTTTTTTTTTCTTCACTCTACGGGTCTGGCAGAAATCAGACCTGGTTGTGGCCATAGCTGAACTGAGTTTAAAAAGAGGGTAATCACAATTAATTCATGATTTAACAAGTGAGGCAATTACTTTTCACATGGAGCCAGGTTGATTTGCAGTGCTTTCTTCCCTTAATGAATGAAATCAGCATTTGAAAACTGATGTTTGTATTTACTTGATAACCTTTGTCTCATATAAAATTAGTTTGATGACCTGAAACATCTGTGTGGTAAAAAAAAGAAACCACAGAAGACATCAGTAAGGGTTCAAAAACCTTTTCACAGAACTGTAAGTGTGTAAAGTTGAGAATGTGTTTGTTTTATCTCTGATAAATAACCCCCCCACTGATATAGCATCCTATTTGTACTGTGGAAGAGGTCACAGAATAAGGGTTATGTACTTTAGTGAGTGCCAGAGGTCTCTAAAGTCTAATCGCTAATAAAATAGAAACACACATGATGTACACTAAGGGAACGTCATGTTGCTGTAGATTGTCTTCCAGGACATGACAGTGCCTAAATAAAAGGCAACTGGTCTTTCTCTCTTTTTCTTGAAAACCACTTCTTCAGTTCTCAGAGCTTGAGCTTTTTGGGATGAGAGATGAAACATCTTCCAGAAACCAAGATAAGAAGTTCAGTTTCCTTCTTTCCAAGGAAGAACCAGGAAAAAGCCCACATTTCCATTACTTCACATAGTCATCCTGTTATAAATGTTTTACCTGAAGTTGGTGCATTGGGAGACTTGAAGAAGCTGACTACTCCCTTGGCATGAAGGCCCGCTGAGCGCAGCAGGACAGCCTTGCTTCGTGAATGTCTCCAGCACACAACAGGGAAGCGATTCTGTCGGTAGCAGCGGCAGATTCTATGGATGCTGGAGTCCGGGATGTTCTGAGGAATGATCAGCAAGCCAGGGTAGCTGGAACAGAAGAGGTTAGGCCATTTTTGCTTGTCCGTCTGGTTCCTCCATCCATGCTATGCACTTTGTACAAACATTCATGCCCCTTAAACATTGTTACATTTTGTAACGTTACAAATACCCAACAACTGACCAACCCAGTGAATCAGAATCAGAATCAGAAAAGCTTTATTGCCAAGTACGTTTTTGGACATACAAGGAATTTGTTTTGGTGTAGTCGGTGCAATACAATACAAATTAAACAGTATAAACATATCTACAATATAATATAAATATATGTGCACAGTTTTAAGTGAGTGAGAGTAAATATAGAGCAGTATAAGATGCAAGAGCAATACAACAGTGCAGATGATCATTGTGCAAATATGGCAGTGCAAGTAAAGCAGGAGTCCATGCTGAGCGTTAATGTAACACATAGAGTTACAGGTTACAGGTGTCCTGTCAGCAAAAAAGGGGGGGGTGTGGGGGAAAGGGAGAGTGTCAGGGTGGTTTCTGGGCTTTGTTAACAAGGCTGGTGGCAGATGGGAAAAAACTATTCTTGTGGCGTGAGGTTTTGGTCCGGATGGACCGCAGCCTCCTGCCAGAGGGGAGAGTCTCAAAGAGTCTGTGACCAGGGTGGGAGGGATCAGCCAGAATCTTCCCGGCCCGCTTCAGGGTCCTGGAGGTGTACAGTTCCTGGAGCGACAGTAGACTGCAGCCAATCACCTTCTCAGCAGACCGAATGACACGCTGCAGCCTGCCCTTATCCTTGGCTGTAGCAGCGGCGTACCAGATGGTGATGGAGGAGGTGAGGATGGACTCAATGATGGCTGTGTAGAAGTGCACCATCATAGTCTTTGGCAGGTTGAATTTCTTCAGCTGCCGCAGGAAGAACATCCTCTGCTGGGCTTTCTTGATGAGGGAGCTGATGTTTGGCTCCCACTTGAGATCCTGGGAGATGATGGTTCCCAGGAAGCAGAAAGATTCCACAGTGTCAATTGTGGAGTCACAGAGGGTGATGGGGGCAGGTGGGGCTGGGTTCTGCCTGAAGTCCATAACCATCTCTACTGTCTTTAGAGCGTTGAGCTCAAGGTTGTTCTGGCTGCACCAGTCCAACAGATGGTCCACCTCCCATCTGTACGCGGACTCGTCACCATCAGAGATGAGTCCGATCAGGGTGGTGTCGTCCGCAAACTTCAGAAGCTTGACAGACTGGTGACTGGAGGTGCAGCTGTTGGTGTACAGGGAGAAGAGCAGAGGAGAGAGAACACAGCCTTGGGGGGAACCGGTGCTGATGGTCAGGGAGTCAGAGACGTGCTTCCCCAGCCTCACGCGCTGCTTCCTGTCAGACAGGAAGTCAGTGTTCCACCAGCAGGTGGAGTCGGGCACACTCAGCTGGGAGAGCTTCTCCTGGAGCAGAGCTGGGACGATGGTGTTGAAGGCAGAGCTGAAATCCACAAACAGGATCCTGGCGTAGGTTCCTGTGGAGTCCAGGTTCCGGAGGATGAAGTGAAGGGCTAGGTTGACTGCATCATCTACAGACCTGTTGGCTCTGTAGGCAAACTGCAGGGGGTCCAGGAGGGGGTCGGTGATGTCTTTTAGGTGTGAGAGCACAAGGCGCTCAAAGGACTTCATCACCACAGAGGTCAGGGCGACGGGTCTGAAGTCATTAAGCCCTGTGGTCCTTGGCTTCTTGGGAACAGGGACGATGGTGGAGGACTTGAAGCAGGCTGGCACATGACATGTCTCCAGTGAGGTGTTAAAAATGTCTGTGAAGACTGGAGACAGCTGATCAGCACAGTGCTTCAGGCTGGCTGGTGAGACAGAATCCGGACCAGCAGCTTTCCGGGGGTTCTGTCTCCTTTCATTGCAATTATAGCTGCAAGCTGTTTGCGGTACCTCTCTACCTGCTTCTACAGGGCTTGTGATCGACGGCTACGGAGAGCTGAGTGTTTAGTTAAAAGCTGACACAAATAGTCAGGAGCCTAGCAATTTAGAGCCCTGTAGATGAGGACTAGAATTTTAAAACCAATTCTAAAATCCACTGTGAGCCAGTGTAAGGAGTACAGTGCCTTGTGAAAGTATTTGGCCCTCTTGAACTTTTCAACCTCTTGCCACATTTCAGGCTTTAAACATAAAGATATAAAATTCAAATTTTTTGAGAAGAATCAACAACAAGTGGGACACAATCGTGAAGTGGAATTAAATTTATTGGATGTGTCAAACTTTTTTAACCAATAAAAAACTGAAAAGTGGGACGTGCAATATTATTCGGCCCCTTTACTTTCAGTGCAGCAAACTCACTCCAGAAGTTCAGTGAGGATCTCTGAATGATCCAATGTTGTCCCAAATGACTGATGATGATAAATAGAATCCACCTGTGTGTAATCAAGTCTCCGTATAAATGCACCTGCTCTGTGATAGTCTCAGGGTTCTGTTCAAAGCGCAGAGAGCATCATGAAGACCAAGGAACACACCAGGCAGGTCCGGAATACTGTGGTGGAGAAGTTTAAAGCTGGATTTGGATACAAAAAGATTTCCCAAGCTTTAAACATCCCAAGGAGCACTGTGCAAGCAAACATATTGAAATGGAAGGAGTATCAGACCACTGCACATCTACCAAGACCCGGCCGTCCCTCTAAACTTTCATCTCGAACAAGGAGAAGACTGATCAGAGATGCAGCCAAGAGGCCCATGATCACTCTGGATGAACTGCAGAGATCTACAGCTGAGGTGGGAGTCTGTCCATAGGACAACAATCAGTCGTACACTGCACAAATCTGGCCTTTATGGAAGAGTGGCAAGAAGAAAGCCATTTCTCCAAGATTTCCATAAAAAGTCTTGTTTAAAGTTTGCCAAAAGCCACCTGGGAGACACACCAAACATGTGGAAGAAGGTGCTCTGGTCAGATGAAACCAAAATCAAATTGTTTGGCCACAATGCAAAACGATATGTTTGGTGTAAAAGCAACACATCTCATCACCCTGAACACACCATAACCAATGTCAAACATGGTGGTGGCAGCATCATGGTTT
The DNA here is from genome assembly GCF_021462225.1 of Girardinichthys multiradiatus. NCBI lineage: Eukaryota > Metazoa > Chordata > Actinopteri > Cyprinodontiformes > Goodeidae > Girardinichthys > Girardinichthys multiradiatus. The sequence goes on from NC_061809.1 coordinate 4,214,844, forward strand.
GGGCCTGCTTTTTGTCAGCAGGGACAGAGAAGATGGTCAAAATTGATGGGAAGATGGATGGGGCCAAATACAGAACCATTCTGGAAGAAAACCTGTTGGAGTCTGCAAGAGACCTGAGACTGGGACGGAGATTTATCTTCCAACAAGACAATGATCCAAAACATAAAGCCAAATCTACAATGGAATGGTTCACAAATAAACGTATCCAGGTGTTGGAATGGCCAAGTCAAAGTCCAGACCTGAATCCAATCGAGAATCTGTGGAAAGAGCTGAAGACTGCTGTTCACGAACGCTCTCCATCCAACCTCACTGAGCTTGAGCTGTTTTGCAAGGAAGAATGGGCAAGAATTTCAGTCTCTTGATGTACAAAACTGATAGAGACATACCCCAAGCAACCTGCAGCTGTAATTGCAGCAAAGGTTGGCGCTACAAAGTATGAACGCAAGGGGGCCGAATAATATTGCACGCCCCAATTTTCAGTTTTGTATTTGTTAAAAATGTTAGACACATCCAATAAATTTCATTCCACTTCACGATTGTGTCCCACTTGTTGTTGATTCTTCACAAAAAATTAGAATTTTATATCTTTATGTTTGAAGCCTGAAATGTGTCGAATGGTTGAAAAGTTCAAGGGGGCCGAATACTTTCACAAGGCACTGTATAAGACTAGGGTGATAAGAGAGAATACTAAATTACATAAGAAGTCTGGCTGCAACATTCTGAATAGCTTGGAGACATGAAATTGACGATATATCCAGACCTATAAAAAGAGTCCTCCCCATGAGGAGCATAGAAGAATACAGAGGAGTTGAAGCAGTTCCTCTGAGCTTCTTCAGTGTCCTCAGACCTCTTTTCTTCTTTATACTGGGATGAAATCACACACAGCAGAGCTCTATGTAACAAATGTAAATCAGAGATTTCTAGGTGCACCTAGATGCACTGGAATTTTTTTAGAGTCATCTAAGTGCAGGGCCTGAATACAAATTTTTTATATTTTTAGAAATTTAGAAAACCATGTATCATTTCCTTTTGCTTCACAATATTGCACCACCTTGCTTGGTTTGTCACATAAGATCCCAAAAAAATACACCAAAACGTTCGTTCGTTCGTTCGTCGTCTTCCGCTTATCCAGGACCGGGTCGCGGGGGCAGCAGACTCAGCAGAGACGCCCAGACGTCCCTCTCTCCAGACACCTGCTCCAGCTCCTCCAGGGGGAGCCCAAGGCGTTCCCAGGCCAGCCGAGAGACATAGTCCCTCCAGCGTGTCCTGGGCCGTCCCCTGGGCCTCCTCCCAGTGGGACGTGCCTGGAACACCTCCCGAGGAAGGCGTCCAGGAGGCATCCGGTATAGATGCCCGAGCCACCTCAACTGGCTCCTCTCAATGTGGAGGAGCAGCAGCTCTACTCCGAGCTCCTCCCGGATGGCCGAGCTCCTCATCCTATCTCTAAGGGAGTGCCCGGCCACCCTACGGAGGAAGCTCATTTCAGCCGCTTGTATCCGTGATCTCGTTCTTTCGGTCATGACCCAAAGTTCATGGCCATAGGTGAGGGTAGGAACGTAGACCGACCGTTAAATTGAGAGCTTTGCTTTTCGGCTCAGCTCTCTCTTCACCACAATGGACCGGCACAGTGCCCCCATTACTGTGGCAGCTGCACCGATCCGTCTGTCGATCTCCCGCTCCATTCTTCCCTCACTCGTGAACAAGACCCCGAGACCAAAACGTAACATGTGGAAATGTTCAAGGAGTATGAATACTTTTCAAAGGTATTTTATATTTGTGGACTGACTACTTATTTTTTTACCTCCTGCAGACACTGTACATGCGATTAGCAGTAGAAATCCTGAACGGCTCATTCTTAGATCGAGTCAGGCTGCTACTGAGCGTGCCCAGACCAAGGCGCTGGTAGTCACGGCAGCAGGCGCGCTCCACAATGTTGCTCATAGTCTGTCTGTCTGAAGAGCGGATGGTAGAGGACAGGGTCAGGGCGCTCTGATCGACTTCCTCTGAGACTGTGGAAAAAATGTGTTATTCAAATTTTAGACCCAATATTCATTTAAACAGCTGCAATTTCTAAAGTACAAAAAACTGGTTTTGTGTCAAAACATTGCTAACACAAACTAACATACAGTGTCATTTAACAAACGCCTAGCCAAGTGCTTTAAAGTAACTCGTCTGCTCTAAGATGAAGCAGCTTGTTAGATTTGTTAACGTAGTGATTCTGCAGCCTAACTTAGCTTTATTAAATTCTAATATAAAAAGCTGTAATGCGCCACGTTTTTCTCATCTGAGCTTTTATTTGACCTATTTGATAGATTTGTATTTGTAATACCTGAGATTTCATCTTCATCCAGCTCAGACTGGAGGCTGCTCCTGTTCTCCCAGGTGGGTGGAGACTCCTTCTTTCTGGTGACATACTGCCGACTAATTGTCCTCTTTGCATTCTTCACCAGGTTTTTGGAAAGAGTTCTGAAGTGGATAATGATAAAGATTTTTTTTAACAGGTACTATTCTGAGTAAATTACAGCTATTTCTTTGTGTGTGTGAAGTGAAAATCAGAAAATCTAAAAGTGAATTTAAGCAGTGCTGACAAGTTGTTATATGGATACACACTAAGAGGTTTCGATAATTCAGACATTTATTAGGCCCGAGCAGCAAAAGGCCTGTAAAGGACTACTGTATCTTAAAGATTTCTTATTATTCTTCTGCCCCTTAAAACGGCTTTTTGGAGGCCTAAACATATATCAAAACTCACCAAACTTTACCCAAAATTGTCCTCTGTGTAAAATTTTGGGTTTTTAATGGAATTAAAAATGGGCATGGCCAAACGGCTTTACAGCGCCTCCAAAAGTGAGATAGAGGAACTGGTAAGTCCTAGAGATTTGGAATTTGGTACACTCTTCAAATCAAGAAAAAAAAAGTCTCATGGGGGTATGCCCTCAGACGAAGAGGAAGTCGCCCATTTTGGGTCAAAGAGTCATTTTGGGGCGTTTTTGACGTTTCATGACGTCATGCCGTGGCCATACATTTGGTACTAATTTCCACATATATCGTCTGCTCTGCACCAAATTCAGAATGATAGATCTTAGTCCGGCCCCCAAAAGATATTCAGTTAAGTATTTGTTTGCATGTCATAATTCCTCCACAGCACCCTCTAGAACATTTGAAAAAACAATCAGCCCCAAGGCTTTGACCGAGGATTATGAAATTTGGTACATATATGCAACTTCTAAGGACCTACAAAAAAGTCTCTTGGAGCCATGATCCAATCCCCACAGGAATTTGGCCATTTTGGAATAAAATTGCAATTTTGACCTCAATTTTGTCATTACTTTGTATTCAGTTGGTGGTACCAGATGTGCTTGGTGCTGATGAAGTAAAAATTGTTAGGAATAACCTTTATTAATATGACTCATAGCTGTTTTTTCCCATTTATACCATAGTGATATAAAGTATAAGTTCTAATGTTTCCCTTTTGTTAGAATAGGATAAGAATGCTCATCGACACACATTATAAGGATAAATGGCCCATGGGTTGTCATGAATGACCTGAAGCTGGGGCACTGGGGTTGATAGTGGAGCAGCTGGTATAACTGGTTTGATTAGAAAGCCACAGCACACTTAGATTAAGGATGTACACTCGCTACTACACAACCTAACAGATAGACACCACAATGATGACATATAGTCTACTGATAATCACCGAGGGAGGGCACATTCATTGCATCGGAGTGCCAGATATAAAAACTAGATGTGATCTATGGAGGCTCTTCGTCATCCTTACACAGAAGGCGACGGTCTGAGACGGGAGCCTCAGCACTGATCTCTGTAATCATTCCTCTGCCTTCATTTAGATTAAAGGAGCTAAAAGTTAGAAACTGGTTGAGATTTGTTCATTTTAATGGTGCGTTCACACCGAACGCAGATTCTGCAAATATTTCGTGTCATTTGTGTGCTTTTGCCCTCTTGACATTCCACGTGAACTCCGCATTGCCATTTGGCAACAAGAGGCAACGCTTCGCCGCGTCATCAAATAGGAGGAGCTTCCATCTGCTGCTTGCTGGTTTCAACGGAACATGGCGGGCATGGATTTCACGGACCTAATCACGGTGTTTTACCTGTGGAGAGCTGAAAAACGCCGTCGACGTCCCTGGGTTCACCAGATTCTTCAGGGACGGCATTCTCCGTCTCCTTCGCACCGCGACGCGCCGCTCCTGAACGCGCCTCTAGATAGGGATAACATGTAAATGGGCCGCTCCTATCGCAGAATCCGCGTTTGGTGTGAACGCACCATAAGAGTCTTTAGATAGAGTGTGATTGCTTCTGGGGACCAAGGACCGGAGGGGCTCCGAGGCGTCTGACCGCCAACAGAGTGCGGTAGCTCGGACAAAATCATTTATCAATATGTCACTTGCCTAACTAATCAACTAATCAACAAATCAAGTGTTTGGATCTTTGTTTTGGGACCATTACTGGGGCATATAAATCCCTCTGCAGAGCATCTCTGGGTATGTCAGACCACAATGTTGTTTACCTCATTCCGACTTACAAATCCGTCCTGAAGAGACAAAAGCTGTAATGAAGATTGGTTCCTGTCTGGTCAGAGGAGTCTATTAGGCAACTTCAAGACTGTTTTTTTCCCCACTGATTAGGATGTTGATAGGACTTCCTGTGTGGTTTTAGATGAACTGATTGAAACAGTGTCTGCCTATGTCTCATTTGTGAGGAAACAATTATTCCTACAAAATACCTAATTATTTATCAAAATACTAAGTCTTGGATGACTAAATCTGTCAAGGAGGTCATTATACCTAGGAATGTCAGATTTAATCATGGAAATATAATAAATATAGGGACCTCAACAGACAGGTGAAGAAGGAAATTAAATTGGCCAAGTTGGCATATAAAGATAAAGTGGAGGTCTTGCTGGGAACTGGTAGCCCCCATCCTGCATGGAAGGGAGTTAAAAACATGATGGGAAAGTAGAACAGAAATTTTGCAATCTCCTTAAATGGCTGACCTGGAGCTCTCTAAGGAACTGAATGTGTTTTATAATTGTTTTAATATTCATGATTTTAGTGAGTCTGGATTTAGAGGTTCTGTTCCCAGTTCGGCACAGAACTATTTAAGCACTGACAGAGATATAGTCTTAAAGCTTATTCGCGGGGTCAAAGAGAGGAAATGTTCTGGACCTGCTGGTATTGGAGGGCGTGTTCTTAAAAACTCTGCTTTTCAACATTATTTTCCAGACGTCCTTAAAACTGCAGAAGGTCCCTAGCCTGTGGAAAGACTCAGTAATTGTACTGGTCCCGAAATCAAACGTTTCAACGTTACTTAATATTTCAGACCTGTGGCTTTCACATCTCTTGTCATAATGCTATTTGAGAAATTGTTAAAGGAGAGATTGTTGGACATGGTGCAGAACAAACTGGACCCCCTCCAGTTTGCTTATAGGCCAAACAGGGGTGCAAAGGAGGGGTCCCCAAACCCCCGACTCTGGTCCAAATCCAGAATCCAGAGAGCTTTTTGTCCGGACCACAAAGCATTTTCTCATTTACTACGTAGATATAGACATTTTATTGCTGCAGGCTGCCGCATCTGGCTTTTGAACAGGCGCGACGGCCAGCTATGTGGGTCGGCGACATTCTGATCCACACTCCAAGCCAGCTGGTGGCGGTAATGTTGTTGGTTTTGTTGAATGTCAACCACCAGAAAACAACAAAGAAGAAGCTATGCGGGGTCCTTGAACGCAGCTTAGGAGCTCATGCTTGCTGACGGTACAATGACTTGGTGAGTAAAAGAAGATGACTTTGTCAAAAATACGTAAAGTGGACTATGAAAATCACACATATAAAGATGAACGGACAGAAGCACACAGTTTACTTTTAACTTCCATCGGGTGTACGGGCAGTCTGCCTTATATGTTTTGAATCAGTTGGACTTATTAAGAGTGGAAATCTAAAGAGACATGAAACCAAACATAAGAACTTCAACCAAAGCTTTCCACCTGGTTCTGACTGTAGGACAAGGAGAATAAATGACCTGAGGGCACAGCATGAGCGAGCTACACAGCTGATAACAGTCTCTTACAGCACAACACCGAGCATACGAGTGTTCACTGCAAGTACCATGAATTTTAGAAAAAAAAAAAAAAAAAAAGTATTTCGCTGACTGGGAATGATCAAAGAGTGAGTGGAAGCTGTGGCAGAAACATTTTTCGATGGAAAAGCAGGACAACAGGGAAAGGTTAAGCAAATTGCCACGTCTGTCACAAGTACCTCAAGGAGAGCAGAACTGTTCTACCAGGATGAACAGACCCAGCTCGACTGTGTCATTAAGTTTGGTACTTAATTGCATTCCACTTTTCTGTTCAGCAGATGATTTCATGGCCATATAAATAATTGATCAGTAGTGTTAGTGTTAATAAAAATGAATGAAAATATATTTGTCAGTTGATTTAAAATGTTCGGATGATGTGTTTGGATGATGGAGGTACTGGTCCTCCTGATATTTTAGTTGGGGACCCCTGGTGTAGAGGATCTACTAGGAACACTTTTAAACTTCCGCCCTTGGTCAGACTTTCTTTTATTGACGTGTTTTTGGCTTTTAATTGGATCCAGCCTTATGTTTTACCACATAAATTTAAGAACTTTTTAATATCGACAGTGGTTTTATTTCTTGCCTGATGGATTTTTTCAACAGAGAGAAGACGAGTCCGAGGGGATAGTGTTTTATCTGTCCCTCTTTTCTTCTACTGGGTCTCCCCAGAGCTGTCCTCTCACCTCTTTTATTTGTTTTATACATTAATGACTGCCAGAGCCATCAGAGTGGATGCCACATTAATATATTTGCTGATGATGCTGTCATTGTGTCACTTGTTAGCAGATAAGTCTCTGAACATGGCTTGGCTGTCAATGACTTTTTAACCTAGAGTGAGGAATCCTTTATAAAAATTAATGTGAATAAAACAAAAGAAATGTGCATAAACTTTGGGGAAATCCCCACACTAATCTCTTCAGTGATGATCAATGACCAAAGAATGGAGCTGGTGCCACAGTATAAATACCTGGCAGTACTCATTGATGAAAACCTGAGTTTTGAGTCGCAGGTAGATTGTGTGGTAAAGAAAGCACACCAGCGTATGCACTTTTATCATAAGCTTCGTACTTTTAATGTCAGCTCTGTTTTTATGAAGACGTTTCATTCTTATTTTATTGAATCTGTTCACAACTTTGGTTTTACTTGTTGGTATGGGTCATTTTTCATCAAAAATAAGAATCACCTGCAAGTATTGTCAAGGTTTACAGTGAAATTGTTGGTATATCTCTTAATGGTTTGAGTGAACTTCATAATTCTAAGTCCTTAAAGAAAGCTAGGTTAATTTTGGCTGGTCCTAGTCAGCCTCTGTGGGCAGAATTCTCCCTTTTACCATCAGGACGGAGGTACAAAATGCCATATTGTAAGACGAACAGACTGAAAAAATCCTTTATCCCCGCTGCTGTTAGCCTAGTCAATTCCAGGTCCACATTGTAACGACTTAATTTTTTTGTTGTTGTGTGTCTGTCTGTCTGTGTGTATGTTTGTCCCTTGAGGATAATGAAATTTACTTGACTTCTTTAATTTCTAATTTCTTTAATTTTGCTTTAAACGCTTTTTGTCTCTTACTTTAATGACTGGTTCTTGTCCTTAGTTTTGGGCTCCAACACCAGCTTGCCACTTTGACCAACTGTGAAGGCAAAGGTGCCCTGGACATGCTGAGGAAAGCGCAGCTTATGTAGGTGTTTCCTGAAACTCTCAGCCAGGTCTGATGCAACCTCTTCATCAAATGCAATTTTCATTAGCTGTAGGCAAGACAGAAAGAGAAAGACATTTAATTCCCTGCGGGTAACAGGCATAAACTTGACAGACGGTGGTTGATTAGAGGTACTTGGAATGTGCAGGATCGGAGCTGTAGGCCCTCCTGGACAAACTGGTCCAAGGGTAATGTGACCGAGATCCTCTTCTCCTTGGTCAAAGAGGCGACGGGAAAGGAGCGAGTCACTATCTGTTCACCCACTGAAGGAAAAGGCACTTAATTAACCTGGCCTAGAATAATGAACCAAAAAATCAGCAAGCCTAAGATGATCTTTACTTCCTCACCCAATGCGTCACTTGGGGTGCCCTTGAAGATCAGACGGTATGTAGTAAGAAAGATGGCGCCCTCTGCAGGAAGAAGAGGTGGGCCTCCCATGTGTCCCGTTGCCTCTTCGCGGCCATCAAGGATGAGGTGGACCCGCATGCCATCCATCACCAGCTCCTCACCGGGCAGTAGAGTCGGGCTTAGCAGCTTGGGCTGCAGATGAAAAAAAAAAAAAAAAAAAGGAGATACCAGATAAATTGTTTAAAAGACGAAAAGCAAGAAACTAAAGAGAAAAATAGCAGGCTTGCAGTTTTTTAATCTTTGGATCGGTCCTTTATTTTGCACTCTTTCAGGTCTGTGAAAATAAGACGGCACCTCCTGTAACCGAAAAGATCCCTTTGTGTGTGAGCTTAAAAGTTAAACTGCTGACAAGACAGTGCAACTGGAAGTCATAGCATTAAAACTTGTCATTATAAAGCAGCGATTATTTCAGGTCTTCAGACGCTCCAAATATCAATACCATGCTTTCTAAATCATGCTCATGTTACTGTGATCCACATTAATTAGTCAGCTCAACAATGTTAAACTGATATTCTGACTGCGGAACAAAAAGCAATCAGATATGCATGGATCCTTGTAAATTTGATTTTATACCGAAGACCAGCTTTATGCTTGTTATATCTGACAATTATTTCAAAGGGAGATGGTAAAAAGTGTGAAGCTGGCCTTGTCTCCTTAACCATTACATCATTCATGTCTTCTGGTGAAAAATAAACACCACCTATTTAACTGAACGTTTCAGCTAAAAACACAATCAGACCCTTGACATAGATCCTTTTCTGTCATATTACCACCATACAATGCGTTTTACTGCGGTTTTATGTGATAGACCAAGACAAAGTAGTGCATATATTTATAAGGTGGAAGGAGAATGATACACACTATTCAAATTCATTCATTCATCTTCTGTACTGCTTATTCCATAGAGGGTCACAGGGAAGCTGGTGTCTATCTCCAGCAGTCTACGGGCGAGAGGCAGTGTAGACCCTGGACAGGTCGCCAATCCATCGCAGGACAACACAGAGACACACAGGACAAACACTCATTCACACCTAAAGGCAATTTAGAGAAACCAATTACCCAAACAGTTATGTTTTTGGACCATGGGAGGAAGCCAGAGTACCCGGAGAGAACCCACGCATGCAAACTCCATCCAGAAAGATCCCTGGCCGGGAGTCAAACCAAGGACCTTGTTGCTGCAAGGCAACAGTACTGCCAACTGCGCCGCTGTTCCAATTGTTTTGTAAATAAAAATCTATTCATCCTCTTTTAACGTGATGCTATGAAATAACATCCAGTGCAACCAGTTGTCTTTAGACGTCATAAGTAAACAGAATCCACCTGAGTATGATCTAATCTTAGTATAAATCCAGCTGTTCTGTGAAGGCCTCAAGGTTTGTTAGAGAACATTAGCGAGCCATTTGCAGTTCTGTTTCATTCCTTCCTGACTGATAGTGGCAGTAAACAATGTAGATATATCTTCTCAGCGCGGGTCGAGATTTAATGTAAACAAAGTTGCCTATGTTTGTATTGTATGTACAGCGCTTTGAGTGTCTCGTTACTGAAAAGCGCTATATAAATAAACTTACCTTACCTATGTGACGATAGCCTACCTGTGCGTCATTGCTACAAATAGCTCAAGGGAGGCTACATCTGGTCTCTTTGGTTCTGGATTGGGGCTGGGCTAGTTTCTCCCGCAACTGTAAGCAGGATGTTGGCATGCGCTTCTCTAAGCGGAGGATGGCCATGAGCCGAGTCCCAAGTGCTTTTGTGTGTGTCACCTTAGGGAGGCTCTGACTGACCCATGCATGAATCGGCCAGGAAAGAATTAGGCTCCCCATAGGCTCCTCCTGCGGGGTTATCGGGGTGCAGGAGCAGAGTAACCCCCAAAATCTCTCCAATAGAGTGGTTCACTTCAATAGATTTGAAGGATGTGTATGTCCATGTTCCTATCCATGCATAGGGGCACACTACTGGGAGATGCAGCTCATCCAGGGATCACGAAGGCTGTGTCCTCCCCGACAAAGGCGTATGTGACTTCGCTTATTTCAAACCTCGACCTGCACGGAGCTCGAGGAGACATATCTACTTTGTTTACTGCCACTGGGAGTAAGGAAGCAACGAAACATAACCATAATTACCACATAACTTCTGTTTCAAGCCATGTAAGAGAGAGTAAACATGAGGAGGAAGATGCTCCACTCAGATGGGACCAAAATATTACTTTTTGGCCTCTTTGCAAAGTGATGCACTGGCAACCCGTCCAGGGTCTATATGGCCTATCGCCCATTAACCACCTGAGATAAGAACCAACCTTTCGGCGAACTGGAAGGACCTAAACCACTCTCTATCCAATATGACGGAGCTTGAGTTATTTTGCAAAGAACACAGAGTAAATATTTAACCTGTAGTTTTGCGACACTGAGAACACTTTCATATCGATATCTGTAAAAGGTTTGAAAACCATTTATTAGGTTTTGTCCACTTCAAAATTTTGCTCTACTTAATGTTAGTCTATCACATAAAATTACAATTCATTAAAATTTGGGGTTGTAACATGACAAAATGTGATATATTTCAAGCAGTATTAAATGAATACTCAATACTAAAAGGCATTGACTCTTTATAATTCACCTATGCCAAAGTCCATCCTCAAGGTCTGGCGTACTGCATGCTCAAGATGTTTCAACACACCCGAATCAAATGAACTGTTCATTACCTGGCCCTGCAGAACTTGATGACATGCTGAGGTACTTCAGCCATTTAAATCAGTTTTGTTGAAGCACTGACACATCTAAAACATGGAGGGCGACTGTAGGGCTACAGTTAGATGCTACTGCTGGACCTACTCTGAAAACTAAGGATAGACAATGCTGACATGATACCATCTTCCTATACAATATCTACAGAAATGACAGAAAATGTCAAACGAAGCTCAGCATAGTCCCTATCTATTTTCAACACAATGCATGCATGCACCCTTCAGCATGAAGGCACTCAGCTCTGTAGGGTCACGAGGAGCTGACTGGGCTTCTCTGGCCTCTACAGAGATCAATCAGCAGGGTGAGAGGGAGACATCGCCCAGCAAGCACTGCTGAGCCATGCTGTGAATCACATCGTTGGACAGACATACCTGCCATGAAACTGTGGGCCTGAGCTGAAAGGATTGGTGGAGAGGGGAGGGCTGGCAGGGGTGCTGCATGGTCTTTTTCCAGTAGAACGTAAAAACAGGAATTGGTTACCTTTTGGATTGGAGGCAGTCTCTTACTCTCCCTGTGGACTGCATCCAGTGTCTCGATGTGCATCTGAACAATATCTGCAGACACATTTACTTTTAAAGCTCACTGCAATGCTCCTGAATTGTTCAGTCAGAGATCAGTGAGTGTGGGACTATACCTGGTATCATGGTGTGAAGTGCCTTCAGGTGCTCGTTCGTCACACCGCTCTCATTACACACTTTATCTACAAAGCGGTTGATAAAGCGCACCACTGAGTTGGCCACGTCTGAGCTCTCTGCATCTTCAAAGCCACTCTCTGTATCGTAGCTCTCTGCCATACTTCCTGCAATACTGCAAGATGTAAACATTTGTTACAAAAGTCTAAACTACAAATTTATCAGAGTCCAACAAATACTGTAATGCATTGTAATTCTGTTCCTTGGTGGCTGAGAGAAGGATGCAACTGTTTACCTGTTTGTGACGTAGCTGTTGCTGACGCTCTCCACGTCACCGAGGCCAGAACTCCTCAGCAGCCGGTTTTTGCTGGTGTCCAGTGGCAGCAGCAGGTAGCTCATCCTGTTGGCGTAATGGATGGCCTGGCTAAACACAGTGCTCTCCTCCTTCTGTACACGCTCCATCTGCAGCTCTTTGTTGAGGGTCGGCCACAGACGGTTTTGCTCTGCTGCAAGCTCCAAGGCGCTGATTTCTCTTTTGTTGGCTGACCCTTCCTGTTGGTCCTGCTGAATAATCAACAAATATTAAAGAAACTGATGCATTGGTGACCAGAAGCCTAACTTTACCGATACAAAATGTTCTGTCACATAGAGACTGGAGTGTAGGTGCTCACCGAGTCTTTCTGCTGGCCTCTATCCTCCATGTACAGAGCTTTAATGTGGTTCTGAACATCGCCGTAGAACATGGCCTCCCAGAACTGCATGTTAGTCCACACCATGTGTTCCTGTACACAGCTGTAGGCAAACTGAGTGACGCCTGCCCCCAGTTTCTATCCAATAAAAAAACATGTTCTTGAGAAGATGAGACACTTTAAACAAGATTCAGCACTAGAGAGAACACATTCTGAGGAGTAGCTATAATCTAGGTTCCTCCACGCCAAGTAAGAAAGAAAAAAACGACAGTAGCTCACTGTTTTAGGCAACTTTATGGAGTTAAGACTTTAATTCATGTGTATAATGAAGGAATGTAAAGAGACTTTCTCAGTCATAGTTTGAAACTTACTCTGCAGAAGGCAGTGACAAGAGGAAGCAGAGCAGCTGCAATACCATGTTCATCCATATGTGAACAGTCCTGCAGAGAAACAGAAGACACAGAGGAGTGAATGCTGCAGGTCACTGACTCGATACACAGCTTTTTAATCTGAATAATAAACTGAATTTGATCGCATAGTTTGATAACTAGGATTAATTGGAATGTATGTGCTTGACTTCTGTATTATTAGAGAGAACTGACTTTATAAAGTGCCATGATATGACGTGTTGTGAATTAACGCTATATAAAAAACTGAATTAAACTTAACAGATTATACAACTGCAAATTTAAGATAATGTTTATTTCATTCATTGTTTAATATTAATACAAAAGCTCCCTAAGAATGTAGGGATGAAGTCTGCTAATATAAGAGGAAGACACACAGATAGACAGGAAAGACAGGTAGGAAGGAGAGAAGGAAGGAAAGGACTCAGCAGGTCACATCACACTGACAGGAAGATGTACCCCACATTACTTAGATCCACACCCACAAGTTCAATTCCATGACATTCAACTCAGTGGACTCCAATTTTGCAATTCTATCTGTATTTTCCACAACACAGCCATTATGTGACCCCATGAGTTACACGTCTAAGTAATAATGTAGTTATTAAAAGCTGTATGCGACCTTAACAGATAACAGTAGAACACACCTTTAAGAGCATTAATGCTGATATTTGGAGGTGTGTTGTGTATATGCAGGCTCACCTGTAAAGTGCAGTTCATCATGCGAACAATGTAGTCAAACTGCTGGTCATCTAGCACAGCTCGGTTCTGGAGAACGTGCTGATTTAACTCCTGGGTCAAACAGACCCTTGCTGTGCGACCTTTTAACGCCCGCAGCACAGCTGGCATCAGCTGAACAGTAGAGATACAAAAGAACATTCAGACTACAAAACCATCTAATAGGGTTGTGGTCACTTAACAATTTCACACTTCCCACCTGCATGATCTGCTGTGTTGCTGTGCATATTGGTACATACATATGGCTGCTATCTTGTTGTCGACTTATGTTTCTTTTTGTAGATTTTATTTATTATTCTTGTTTCATTCTTAACTGTTATTATTTTGACCTACCAAGGTACTATAAATATGAATTAGCTTAGAGCTATTTATTTATTCATTTTTTATTCTCTTTAAATATTTAATTGCCTTTATGCCACTGCAATGTACTTTTCCTATTATGTTTCTTTTCTTTTTTTCATGTACAGCACTTTGAATTGTCTTGCCTTCCCTTGCCTTACAATCTGGAGCGGCACATCAAATCATGACTTTTATAACTGACCTGTACATTGTGTCTTGTACCCTTAAATTAAGTACACAAGTGAAGTAATTTCTGTTCATTTGAATAATTATGGCTTATAGTCAATGAAAACCCAAATTCTGTTTCTAATAACATTTAAATATTACTTATTATTATTATTATTATTAATATATATATATTTTTTTTTTTCTTATTTCAGAATTGTGATATAATTTTCTTAATTCATCCTAAAATGGCCTATTAGGAGAAATGTCGCAGATGCTATTTGTGAACCCAAAACATTCCTTGGTGTTTAAGTTTTATTTTAAACCAATTGCTTAAATTACATTTTAAAATGCTGGTGTTTGTCCAGCAGATGGCACTATTGTTTTTATCATGCAGCAACATTTTTGCCTTGCTACTTAAATAAGCGTTTGTCACTAATGATATTGGGAACTGGTATGTGTACAAAAATTGTGTATGTGAATGTAATATAGGTTTTATTTTTTAGAAAAACTGATGAGCTTTGTATATGTACTGACCTTGAAGACTTTCCTCCTTGCATTTTTTAAATCTATTCTGTGGATATTTTGGTATTTTTGGTTTTTTATTTTAAAAAAAACAAAAAAAAAAAGAAGCTGTGAATAAAACTTTGTAATGCTAGAAAAATATATAAATAAATTTGATATTCGTGTCATATTTCCTGATAGGAATTTTCCAGGCTGAAGTAGTTTTAGGATAAGATAATCTTTTTACAGCAGAATATGGGAGGCATTTAGCTGGATGCCACTCACTAACCCATGTCGGATAATAACAATAATAATATAATAGTAATCCTTAAAATTTATTTTATGGAACTTTTTTTGCAGATGACGCTGTCCTGCCAGCCCCCTATAGCCAAGACCTACAGCATGCACTGTGGCGGTTTGAAGCTGAGTGTGAAGCAGCTGGGATGAAGATCAGCTCCTCCAAGTCCAAGGTCATGGTTCTCGACTGGAAAAGGGCGGCTTGTTCTCTTCAGGTTGGAGGGGAGTTCCTGCCTCAAGTGGAGGAGTTTAAGTATCTCGGGGTCTTGTTCACGAGTGAGGGAAGAATGGACCGGGAGATCAACAGATGGATCGGTGTGAATGCCACAGTAATGGGGGCACTGTGCCGGTCCATTGTGGTGAAGAGAGAGCTGAGCCAAAAAGCAAAGCTCTCGGTTTACCGGTCGGTCTACGTTCCTACCCTCACCTATGGCCATGAACTTTGGGTCATGACCGAAAGAACGAGATCCCGGATACAAGCGGCTGAAATGAACTTCCTCCGTAGGGTGGCCGGGCACTCCCTTAGAGATAGGGTGAGGAGCTCGGCCATCCGGGAGGGGCTCGGAGTAGAGCCGCTGCTCCTCCACATCGAGAGGAGCCAGTTGAGGTGGCTCGGGCATCTATACCGGATGCCTCCTGGACGCCTTCCTCGGGAGGTGTTCCAGGCACGTCCCACCGGGAGGAGGCCCACGGGACGGCCCAGGACACGCTGGAGGGACTATGTCTCTCGTCTGGCCTGGGAACGCCTTGGGCTCCCTACGGAGGAGCTGGAAGAGGTGTCTGGGGAGAGGGACGTCTGGGTGTCTCTGCTGAGTCTGCTGCCCCCGCGACCCGGTCCCAGATAAAACGGAAGATGACGACGACCGAATTCTTTTTAAATAGTTTGTATTTTGATTATTTTTAATAAAAAGAGTGCAGCTATGTCAACATAGTGTCACTTAAAGGGTAAATCCTCAAAATATTGCTAATATTAATATTTAAGGCAAATTTAGTTTAATAGACTTGTTTAAAGTGGAAACAAAATAATTTTATTAATAATTTAATTTTCTATAGCAGCTTTTGGGAATCAATCTTTCCAATTATTGATTCATCTCTGGTCCCTATAACTGCAACAAGTAAATACTAATTAAAACATATTTGTTATTATTATTAACGTATTAGTAGTTTTAGTTGTGTATAATATTGTGTATAATATTTTCACAGAACTTTTTTTTTTTTTTCAAGGTGGAGATTTTTTTGTCCAAAGGAACAAGTGCGTTTTATTAATGGACCTCCTAAATATTAATAGAAAGCTGAGTGGAAGAAAAAAGCTCAAGAGGCAACATGGATGACCGCAGCATCGAGAGGATTATGAGGCAAAGCCCATTCAAGTGTTGAGGGGATTGAAAGAGAATGGGCTGCTGCGGGAATTAGAGCCACCAAACACACACAAGTATCCATTCGTTTCTAAACCACAGACAACCTGTGGCTCAGTGGTCCAAAGAACGTTTTTCAGATCAAAGTCAATTTTCCACTGGTGCTAAAGAGTAATTCCCACAAAAGAGGCCTGAACATGAATGTACTGTATAGTTCATAAACATACTTTCCAGCAGGCCCACATATCTATGTAAAAAATCTGTTTTATTGGTCTTATGAATACTCATATTTTCTGAGAAAGTGAATATAGGTTTTTCATTAACAGAGATAAAAATAACTGTGTGTAATTAAGCTATATGACGAGTTTCACTTGAATTATATTACTGAAATAAATTAGCTTTTTAATTATTAAAAAAGACTTGCAAATCAAAACGTCAGCTTTTGATGCAACAGCAACTTTTTTGACTCCTAAAGCTTCCATTCAGACACATTTATATAAAAAGTTGTGATGTTCCGTTTGTCTTTTCCTAAGCTTAAAGTTTAAAAACGACTTGCAGAAATGAGTCTCGCTCACCTTCTTTGCCTCCAGCATTTTATTTTCAAAGATGTATGTGATGCAGTTCCTGACCACCTCCAGCCTGCGAGCGCTGTTAGCCATCACATTACCGTTCCTGTCAACAATGTCTCCTGTGGAAAAATACCAGTTAATCATCATCATGGTAACCTCAGCTCCATCAAGGCTCTCTGACTAAAATGAAATATAACACAGGAAACTTGAGATACACATCTGTGTTTTTATTCTATAAATTCTATATTCCTATTGTGAAATGCACATCTGGTCCTCAATAGTGGTTTAAGTGGCTTAAATGTATGTATTATGATTAGGTCCCTCTTTCTGTTTCAGTCCTAAGGAACAGATGCAGGACACTATGATGTTTAGCTCACCCAGCAGAGGTCCAGAAGGCACCATGCTCTTGAGCTCTGCCTTGACAACAGGAGGTGCCGTCTTGAGCTTGGCAACAGCATGATCGATGAAGAGCTGTACTGCAACATCATCCAGAACAGGAAAGGGAGTCTGACTTTTGCCTGTGTTCTGGCTGTTTTCTGATGGCCTCTGGACCTTGTGCATCGCAACTGCGGGATAGGGATTCTCCTGAAAGGATGACAAATAAAAGCAAAGAGAGGAAAATATAAGACAAAACTAAGTCACCTAACTAAAAATCCCCTGAATACAGCAGAGGATGGCAAAGTTACTAGATGAAAGGAATGATGATGTCCTGATTTATTGGCGATCATACATTTTTAAAAAGTTGCTCTGCCAGCTCTTTGATATGATTCATGACTTTGTGTGGGCAGGCCTCCTCTTGTCGTATTCGCTCCACCTGGTTGGCAACAAGCTGTGGAAAAAAAAAGAATGTATCAGAGTGCAGAATATAACACATTTTTCATGGATTACTGAATCAACCAATCCATGCACCTGATATGCACATGCATGCAAATTAGAATATCAGCAGAAAATGTATTCATTTCAGTAATTCAGTAAAAACAAACTCCTATATGACTAGCATCATGGGTATGGACACACTTTTCAGTAGGGCAAATGTTTCTTTGTTAAAATCCTTTTTATTAGTCTACAGTAATCACAAGTTTTCACAAATGAACTAAAATACATAAACTCTGATATTTATCGGGGTGCACTTGGGAGTTTTTAAGAAATTGCTATCAGCCTTTCAGCAAAGGTCTTTATTTAGCTGACAAGACTTTATATTTATGCAGGAAGACTCACATCATCGAAGAGATCAGTGGCTCTGTAAGGAGGACCCCTCTCTGATACAAAGCCTGCAAATGCCATCCCGTCCAACACCTTCATGAGGAAGTCGTCCTCCGTCAGGGATCTCTGACCCAGGAAGGCCGCCTGTGCCAATAAAAGTAAGTTCCACTTTTATTTTTTTTTTTTTTACAATTGAATGCAAAGGTTTTTTTTGTTTTTTTTTAACAATGTATTTATGTACCTTATGGAAGCGGATTACAGGTTCTGGGTGAATTCGGATAATATGTAAACACCAGCGATAGCCTTGAAAAAGCTGAGCAAAGAGCCACAGGAAGACTGCTCGGATTTCCTTATCCTGCAGCACAAACAATTCAGGTCAGTTCATTTTAATTCAGTTTATTCGTATAGCAGTCTCAGGGCGCTTTACAAAAAAAAGAAGAAAAATTATGTACATAAATATATAAAGTAGTATAATAGTCCATTCAACCCGAAGTAAATTACAGACATTCTATTTCAATTGTAGTTATAAAACAACAGTCGAGTTCAGTTTATTGCTTTATTTGGTAAAACGTTTTCTATCTGAGGACACCCAGCCGACTGCATCGAGTCACAGCAATCACTCCTTCTAAATGAGCATGTAGTGACAGTGGAAAGTCAATTGCATTGTGTGGAACTGTATTAGACCTAGAAGGAAGCGCAGCAAACAAATTACTTGTTATATTTGACCCGTAGATTATTCACTTTACATCATTTAATAAATAAATCCAACAAGCAAAAATAACACAACTATCAAATTATAAAATATTTCCCCTTATGATTACCCTCGGCATAAATTTGAAAGTAGGGTCACTTTTCATAAACTGAACACCAATCTGAAGTTCTGCGTTCATTCTCTTGTGTGAGAAGACAAGAGCTCTTTGGGGAGGGTGTATAAAAATCTATATTCACATCTTTACAACAGTCTTTCTTACCTGGATCTTGAGTGCAGAAGGCTGAATGGACTGTGGGGGAAACGCCTGATCTGCAAACTCCAGCTCTGGATCCAAAACCTGCAACAATTTCACAAAGCTGTCAAAAATTACACACAACCACATCTGCCTTTGCACCTCGGTTTCTTACGACATGCCACATGTGATGAACTGATTTTAGAATCCATTCTGAAAAACAAAGTAACACACTCTGAACACACCATCCATGCTGTGAAATATGGTGGTAGTAGCATCCTTCTGTGGAGATGCTTTTTTCCGGCAGGGACAGGAAGCTGATCAGAGCCGATGGGAATCTAAATAAACTGCTCAAAAAATTCATGGAACACTTTGAAAACACATCAGATCTCATATGGCCATGCTGGATACCCTTAGTGATATGGAATGGGTAACTGGTTTGAAACAAAAAAAAAAGCTACATCATTTAATGAAAATGATCCACCCATAGAGGGTCACTGAGAAATTGAAACGGAAAAACTGACTGCACAGGTTTCATGCAGAACAAAGTGGTAAAACTCTGATCACTTGGCAAAAAAAAAAGAATGAAGATAAATCCTGTTTAAAACAAAATGAACAGTATCGGCCTAAAACATCGGCAATTGGCCACCCTGAGTTTTAAATATTGGTATCAACAATAGAAAATGCCATATTGTTCCACTTCAGTCTGAAGGGAAGGTTCACTTTCAATATGAAGTACATTGCCAGCGTTTGCATTTGGACACATCCATCATCTCATAAGGAGTATGCCTCAATGTTGTCAGAATACATACAAGCACATGGGGGGCCATACAAACTACAAACTGCCCTGTTGAATTGCACTGAACTTGTATGTCCTGAATGTGAAATGTCAGAGAATACAGGAGGTTACTTTCTTCAAGACTCGCCATTAGTCAGGAAATTTGTACCACATTTCGGTTTTGTTAAAAATGCCGTCTTTCAGGTGGTTTTTCCCTCCAATTTTTGCCGTGCAGGGCTGAAAGGGGCACATGATGAGTCTGGGCATGTTGGCGTTAAGAAAACTTATGACCGTGTCCTTGGACATTTTCTTTGGCCTCATTTGAAGAGAGAAACTTCCTCTTATATCAGGACATGTCATGTGTGCCAGTTAACTGCAAAACCAAATCAAACTTAAAACCTGTTCCATTGTCCCCAATCCCCGCTGCACCTGAGTCATTTCAGTACCTTATTGATTGTGTGGAGCCGCTTCCAAAATCTAAGTTCGGCGTGCTATTCGCTTACTGTTATGGGTCAAAGCACTCGCTATCCATCTGCCTATCCATTACGCACAATAACAGTTAATATCTACATTTGGCATTCCTAAAATAATTTAGTCTGATCAGGGCACCGATTTTTCCTCACATCTATTCTCTCGTGTTAAAACAGCTTCGAGTGCACACAATAAATCTACGGCTTATCATGCAGAAAGCCAGGGTGCACTGGAGCGTTTCCACCAGACACAAAATTTGCTTCTACGTGCCTCTTGCACCGACCTGAAGAGAGATGGGGACAAAGGGTTGTTGTGGTTGAAGTTGGCTGTTAAGGAGGTTACTCAAGAGAGAACAGGCTTTAGTCCATGTGAACATGTATTTGCACACACTGTTAAAGGTCCTTTAGCAGCTGTGGTGGACGATTGGAAGAAGTCAGAGCCTCCTAAAAACTTAATTGATTATGTGAATGGCTTTAGACATAGGCTGAGAAAAACTGTCTGCTAGGAAAAATGAAGTCTTTGTTTGACCGTGGTGACAAGGAACGTTCAGTTATGGCTGAGGTGCAAACACACCCTCCATTTCTGCTATCTGTGCGACCCCTTCTCTTTTCCAATGATTATAATCAGTCAGACAGAGAGAGGTATCCCTATCCTTGTGATTTTTAGTATAATAATGGCCTTCAGTGGGCTCTAGATGGACAAACGTTATCAGTTTCTTATTTTACTTAGTGCCCCTACATGTGGCCCATTCTGGGGTGGCCAGGCTCTGGCACTCGGTGATTTGGTCTGGCCTCCTCGGCGGCCCCGCGCCGTTCCAGACCCTTTGTGGGGTGCCTTGAGACGACATTGTTGTAAATAAGCGCTATATAAAGAAATAAACTGAAACTGAAACTATCTGTGTAGTTATGCTGCTATAGGCTTAGGCTGCTGGAAGACATCATGACCACTTTCACCCTCATTGCTACATTCTCACACTACTATCCAATTTTGTATTATTTGCAGTTATTTCAGTTTTTAACTTTATATTCTCTCTCTTTTCTCTTCCTAGAAGCTACACCTGGCCTGACTCTGTGTCTACCTGTGACACCTTTCTGGAGAGGGGCATCGTCCAAGCTTCTACTGGGAACAACTTAATGCTCCCCTTCTACAGATGATCCACATGGCCTGGCCCTGTCTTTTAGTGTTTAACCCTTTCTCTCTCCAAGACATGGCTACTGACTGAACTTCTACTGTGACTAACTATGTGCTCTCTTTCAGACTCTAACCTTGAAAACTGGCTCAGAGTTTATCTGTTCTTTCTTTCTAGATGAAACGACTAAAGGAGCTACATCCATTAACATTTACTCTTCCTTCCCATAGAAAGTACTCCTAGATCAGTGCTTCTTTGTTCTCTTTGTGTCTCTGCTCTGTTCTCTCAAACCCCCGGTCGGTCGTGAAAGATGGCCGCTCACACTGAGCCTGGTTCTGCTGGAGGTTTCTTCCTGTTAAAATTGAGTTTTTCCTCTCCACTGTCGCTACATGCTCATCCAGGAGGAAGGAATGCTGCAAGTCACTGACTGGATGCAATCTGCTGGGTTTCCTTTTATAGAAAAACTTTTTATCCATTTTGAATAAATAACTGAATCTGACTGCACTGTTCAATGGTTAGGACTAATTGGAATGTATGTACCTGACTTTGTGAAGTGCCTTGAGACGACATGTGTTGTGAATTGGCGCTATATAAATAAACTGAATTGAATTGAATTTTTGCCAGGTGATAGGGTCTTAACCTTGAGTCCTAATATCCCATCTCCATTGCAGGCAAAGCTTTCAGGCCCTTACACAGTAGATAAAAAACACAGTTGTGTCATGTACATTTGTTAAAGCCTTATTACACTTGTGCGTCTAGTGTACAGTTGAGTCCTGACTAGATTTGTGCAGCATGTGCAGCTGATGCTGTTAATTTAGGGCTTAATACTGGAGATGACACTAGCACCACGGACAGCGCCAATAAGGACGGCTGACTAAAAATTAGACAAAAAAAGCCTTGTTCTTCAAGTTGGGCATCCTGGCAAGTCCCATTGACAAAACATGCACACAAAATACCCGCATTTGTAGCGCCTTCAGATAGATTCTCCTACACAGTTATGCCATTTGGGCTTCAAAACGCTCCAACAATGTTCCAACATTTAATGAATCTTGTTTTTGGCGACATGCAAGGTTGCGCTGTTTATTTAGATGATGTTGTGATTTATTCTGACACTTGGGAACAACATGTGGTGTGCATCTAGGAGCTGTTTACTCGGTTGGCGGGGGCGAGGCTCTCGGTCAGTCTTGCTAAGTGTGAGTTCACGAACGCAACCGTAATCTACCTGGGACGTGTAGTTGGGCAGGGTCAAGTACGCCCGTTGCAGCCAAAGTAGAAGCGGTTCTACCAAAAAAAAGACCTCATGTGCTTCCTTTGTTTGGTTACTACCGCTGTTTTTTTAAAAACTTTTCTTTGGTAGTGGCGCCTTTAACCGGTTTGTTATCCAAAGATGCTAAATATGAATGGTCTCCTCTCTGCCAACAGGCGTTCAAGCATGTTTAACAGCTCCTTTGCTGCGCTCCTGTCCTGGCTCCGCCGCAACTTGAATATCCCTTCCAGCTCTATGTGGATGCAAGCCATGTGGGCACGGTATTGACACAGCTGGATGAACCTGGGCCTCTGCAGGCCAGTTAGTTACTTTTCTAAAAAGTTTAACAAACACCAATTAAACTATTCTGTTATTGAGAAGGAAAGACTCGCCTTAATTTTGGCGTAATTTTGAAGTATATCTTAGTAGTGGTGCTCCTGTTTTTGTGCACACAAACCACAACCTGCTCAAGTTTATGACCATTTTAAAATGTCCTACCCAGCGTTTGATCCGCTGGTCGCATTTTTCTTTCTCTTGGACAGAAGGTATGGCAAAGGAAAAGATAAAGTTGTCGCTGATGCGCTTTCCCGCAGATTTGTACTGTAGGCCAATAACATTAATATCAGTTATGGTTTTAAATTATTTAGAGCGTTAAGTTGCCAACAACTTAATGCTCTCCAACCGATGATACACATGGCCCTGTCTTTCAGTGTTAAACCCTATTTTTCTCTTAGACATAGCTACTGACTGAGTTTTTACTGTGACTAACCCTATGTGCTCTCTCTCATCCTCTAAACTTGAAAACTGGCTCAGAGTTTATCTGTTCTTTCTTTCTAGATAAAACAACTAAAGGAGTTACATCCACTAACATTTACTTTTTCTTCCCATAGAAAGTACTCCTGGATCAGTGCTTCTGTGTTCTTTTTGTGTCTCTGCTCTGTTCTCTCAAACCCCCAGTGAGTCGTGGCAGATGGCCGCTCACACTGAGCCTGGTTCCTGTTTCTTCCTGTTAAAAGGGAGTTTTTCCTCTCCACTGTCGCTACATGCATGCTCAGTATGAGGGATTGCTGCAAAGCCAATGCCAGTGACTGTCCACTGTCTCTACATGCTCATCCAGGAGGAGTGAATGCTGCAAGTCACTGACTGGATGCAATCTGATGGGTTTCCTTAGATAGAAAAACGTTTTAACCAATTTGAATAAATAACAATCTGACTGCACTGTTCAATGGTTAGGATTAATTGGAATGTATGTACCTGACTTGAAATTTGTATGATTCGATTGAATTGACATAGCCCATTTTAAAGTTACCCTCCTTTCATACAATGCAACAGGAAACAACACTCCAATTATTTTTACCTCTTCCTTCCTCCCTTCCTGTTGGATGGAGTAAGGGGGAGTCAGGTTTAGCCTAAAACCGGCTCAGTTATGGTTGAGGTGCAAACACACCCTCCACTTCTGTTACCTGTGCGACCCCTTCTCTTTTCCAATGGTTATAATCAGTCTGACAGAGAGGTATCCCCAATCCTTGTGATTGTTAGTATAACAATGGCCACCAGTGGGGTCTAGATGGACAAACTTTATCAGTGTATTATTTTACTTAGTACCCCTACATGTGGCCCATTCTAAAATGGCCAAACTCTAACACTCAGTAGTTTAATCTAACCTCCCCAACAACCCTACACCATTCCAAACCCTTTGTGAAGTGCCTTGAGACGACATGTGTTGTGAATTGGCGCTATATAAATAAAACTGAACTGAATTGAATTATTTTTATTTCTCTTTCTGCCACTATTATTCCTCCTAAAAGGTATTATAAGTGCACCAGTTTCTGGGGATGGGTAGTTGGTGAGGAAATTATGCTGAACTGGCCAGACTGGGAACTGGTAGACATTAAGCATATGGGGGCAATGTGCATGTTTATATATTTTTGTAAATATGGATAAAATGATAATAAAAAAATGTTTTCACTTGTTACTCTTTTGTTCATGATTCCCAGGGGGAACCCGAGCTTTGTGGGCGAGGTGTGACGGCCCCTTCTCTTTAAACATAGGGAGGATCCACCTTAAATATTGTCTCCTATAATATGTTTTTTTTTTTTTTTTTTTTTACGAGGTGCACCTGGAGTGTCAGCCCGCAGGATCTGCTAGGGCCCAGCGCCTCTTGTCTATAAAAGAGCTGTGCTTCTGTGTGCGAGGGGTGGGGTTCCTGCTCCGTCCTGCTCGTGCCAACTGGTCCACCCTGCAGCCACGCCAGCCACTGTGGACCGCAATCTCGCCTACCTTATTATTTGATTTTTGCAATTTCAACACTGCTTAACATTTCAGTTCATTCATGGCTTGCATCTACATCCACCTACATTAGCTCAACATATATACCGCTTACATACACACTGATCATTAATCATTGTTTTGCTCTGGATCAATAAAGATCTTCATTGGATGCATCCATGTCTAACCATCCTATTATTATGGCTAAAAGACCCGTAAGACTAGCTCTGCAAAAGACAGGAGGGTACGATGCAATGTGTGAAAACAGCAGCAGCAGTACTCTGCTGTCCAAAGATTTGACTGTTCAAAACTGAGTGAAGTGTTTGTCATTGAGACCAATTGCCTTACTTAAATGTAAATAGCAGCAGATTATTGGCCAACCTCTACTCTGGGTTTGCTGTGTTTATATACAGACACATTTGTTGCTACTTTTACAACTTATTAAAACAGCACTTAGAGCAATTCAGTTAAAGGCAATTGTCTAAAATATCAGATTATAACAGCATGCAGGTATTAATATGTGTCCAGGCCAATTTCATGTGCCCTACTATATGACATACTCTGCTGGATCAATAATCCGAAGCAAAGTCTCAGCTGTAATAAGGACGGAATAAACAATCAAGGATGCCATTAAACTTTTAGGAGTTTTGAATTATTTCAGAAAGATTTATTTTTTAGTTGTTGTGAAAGGGCACTAGCAAATTCACATGCAATTTGTAACAGGGGTTGCTGTGACAGAACTTATTTAACTAACTAACCCATTGACCCAGGTTGCCTCCCAAATGCCTGAGATATTATAGATGAAAATGAGTATAAATAGAATTATTTTGTTGTGAAACTCAGGGTTCCTGATAGCTTGTTGTTGTTGTCTTTCTCTCTTTGGCTCTGTGTTTTGTGGCCTAAAACCCAGAGACTGTTGTGCTACTTTTCTACATCTGAGTCAATGTGAAATGCCTGTGTTTGACATTTTTCTTCAGACAGCAGGGTTGTGTATGTAGACCAAACTGTGACATAATGTAAACCTGGAAATAAGATCTGGAGCTAGTGCTGCAAGTCTTTATTTAAATTGCCTTGCTGGGATGAATTATCTGCATCGTTGATGTAGATTCTATTGATTGTTGGGCAGAAACTCACAACCAGGACTTAATGCTTTTTGACTTGTGTTCTATTAGACTGTGACTCTATTTAGAGGCGTGTCCAGACAATTTAACGGCATATTTTAATAATAAAGTCCTAACCTTGATCTTATTAACTGTAGGTACCTTTTTATATTAAATAATTTGAGCAGACAGAAAAAAAGACTCCTGACAATAAATGAGATGAAATTTGCCCTTTTTTCTAGCTTCTCTGCCAGCCAGACAGAGACCCTACACACACACACACACACACACACACACAGTGTTTACACATACACTGAGCTGAGCTGTTTCATGTGTGTATTTAGCTGCACCAGCAAAGGAACAGGAGAGCTTTCCTGCAGCCTCGGATGCATTGAGAGTCCAGGAAGCAGAAGACATCTCTCCTGTGTGGAGAGGCAAAGGTTGTGAGCTCTACTAAACATACCCTGATGTTGTGTATGACGTATTTGTATACAATTTTTTTTTAGGTAACTGTCTCTCCATCACAACAACTAATTATGATTACGTCTTATTACTAGTTTAATATTCCCATTGAATGTTGATTCACATTCACATTGAATACGTTTGATCACACCATTTTATTAAATCGTCTCCAGTCTTGTGTAAATGTGAGACCATTCTGGACTAGTTGCATCTTATCTAAGAGACAGATCTTTCTCTGTATCTACTGATAATGAATCCTCCAGTTTTGTGAAACCTACCTGTGGTGGCCCCCAAAGGTCAGTTCTTGTTCTATTATTATTCTCTATTTAAATGAAATCCCTAAATTCCTTGCAATTTTATGTTGAGAAATGTTCTGTTGGACTACTTGCTCTTGCAGTTGTTCACAAAGTGGTGAACCTCACCAAAACCTTGCTTGTGAACACCTGAGCCTCATGGGGATGCTCCTTTTATACCCAATCATGACACTCACCTGTGTCCAGAATGTTTGAGACAGGTGTTGTTTAACATTCCTCAAAAGTCTTTTGTTGCCCCTGACAAAGCTTTATCAGTTCAGAATGACAGTTGATCAGTTTGAACATTAAATATTTTGTCTTGGTACGTTTTACACAATGTTCCATTTTCATTAGAATTGAGGTTGTAGATTAATATAGGTTTCATACAATAAAATGTCCACATTAAACTGATGTTGGATTTGTTCCTTTCAATAGGAAGATTTTTCTGGTATGTTTCAGCGATTTGTGGTAAATGTCAAGCAGGTGTCAGTGACAACACTGTCAAAGCCTCAGCTAATCAGGTCCTAACATATGTGCACAAACAAAGGTTTTGTCTACTACCCCCCAGACTCCTCACAGCATTAAACATATATTTTTGTCATATCTCTTTTTAGAATGCGAACAAAAGCCATATAAACAACCCGATCCCTGCATGATTAATACAAAAGCAAAAGGTCCAGGCCAAGTGACAGAAAGCAGTTGAGATTGCACCATGACTGTTAATGTTTTACAAGAACAAGCAACCTTACAATCAGATGATATAAACCTCTGTTGGTTCTGGTATTTCAGAAAAAACTGTTATAGACGGGAAGCAAACGTTTTGTTCCGGTGCCATAACTCAAGAGTTTGTGCAGCAGTATGCAATAAAGCTTGTATTCAACACGTGTGATTATCTGCACACCAACTGATCCATTTCTTTAATTATTCCCAGTCATTCTTTTGTCAACACGGAACATATCATACAAATCTAACAGCTTTTCCAGTACACTGATATCAAACACTGGGGGGGGGCGGGGGCTGCAGCACTTTACCTGAGAGAGTGATTGCAATAACAACATTTGTTATCTAACATACACAAGCAGTTCTAACAAGAGGAAACTAGAATAAAATAATGTATTCTGTAAATATCAATAGAGGAATAAGGAAGCTGGGAAATCCCACACCGTAACAAAGCATTTCTCAGAATGGGCTGTCACTGGAATACTGGAAGGGGCTGTAGCTGCTGGACACACTAAATAGCTGTATAAAAGTCGCCTCTTATAAAGACATAAAGCGGCAGAGACGAGGCTTTAAAATAGGATAATATAGAAGATAAGGTGTCTGTTGAGTTGGCTTATGTTTTATAATACTTATAAAACATAAGCAACTAAAAACAAATCAAAATAAAGATACACAGAGAATTCCAACAATAATTATAGGTTTAGAAAAAAAACCATAAAAACATAAAATCCCCAATCATTGAGTTACCTTGAACAGTGCTTAGAAATAACGAAAAAGGTAAGAAACGTCTTTAGTATGTTTTTGAACCACACAGATTTGTTTAGGGTTAGGGCTAGCCAATTATCAATGATACAGAACTACCACTATTACAACTGAATATTGTTCAATACCTTTCTCCATTTGTTGTCCATCCCAGTCATGCAATAAATAGACTAATACTAGAAATGCACAAATCAATCTGTCCGATATCAGAATTAGGCCTTTTGTTTTTGATCACTCTGGGTCAGCAGTTCAAACCCTGAAAACCTTTGGGTTTTAAATTCTGGTAAATAACTGGATTAACCAATAGCCTGTGCTTTGATGCACCTTTCTGAGTTTAATGAAAAGTAAATAAAGCTTAGGAATGTATGGTTTGATTGACATTGTAATGATACTTTTTTGAAATCTGCAGGTTTAACCTTGAACAAAAGCGTAAATCTGTGGTTTCCAGGAAAAGCCTGGTCAGTGCATCAAGAAGTTATATATCATGAATGTATTAAGAAAAACGTGGGGAACACTTTTACACATGGACCCATAAAGCTGGAGAAATAAATAATTATTTCGCACATAATAATGTCTCTTTGTAGAAGCCTGCTGTTTTTAAATGGGCCCACATTCAAAATTAGCATAAAAAGGAAGAAAATCAATTATTGTGGTACCAATGTTTCTTGGCAATATATCGAATGCATCTTGGAAAATCTGTTTTGTTTTCCCTTAAATGGGCCCCCATTGTAAAAAAAAATGTATTTGTGGGTGGGGCGCTGTAAACTTGCCAAATCCCCTCTTCCAATTCCAAACTTGTTCTGCTACTGACACTTGTTTGGTGGCATTCACTGGATATTTACATTAGGGGAAAAAATGTATTTTTTTAACAAAAAGGGGTCTCTGTAGTCTGTGGGAGAGTAGTATATAACTAAAACAGCCTGGCACATTCTCCTCATACTGATCACTAGTTTGGTCCCACACTGCTGTAGGAGGATTTCTAAACCAGCATCTGTTGCAAGTCAGTCAATGTGGCTTAAATATGGCTCCATTTAAGGGGAAAATCTGGTTTTCACATGGTATAAGTTACAACAAAGAAAAAACAAAATAGAATAGATGAATAGCTCTAAAACTTTACTAAATACTGCCAAGTCACAGAAGGGGGAATGATCAGTGAGAACTTTCCTGTCATCTCCTCTCATAAACCAGTACTGTATCATTTAATACTTTGTTAAAACCTCCCATAACACATTCCTGAGTGTGTTGTATAATAATGGGGTTGTGAGCAGGGTTCAGTTTGTAGCTCTTACCATGGAGAGGGCAGTCTGGGTCTGCTGCAGAAGAGGTTCAGGCAGCAGAGAGATGTGGAGACATTCAGGGATGGTAACTGTGCCTCCATCCAGGTCAGCGATGATTACATCCAACTGAAATCACACACACACACACACACACGTTTCATCATCACATGTGGGGCTGCCGATGAACACAGAGGAGATAAACCTAACTGGTAGGCAATGAGAAAAGATAAAGAAAGCGGTTTCTCTCAGCAGCTGTTCATTACATGACATCAGCTATCAGACAACAATAAGCTGACATTCAGACAGAATGGCTGCGCAGCCGATAGCCTCTGACCATAATGACTATTCCGACATTGAAAAAGGCTCTGGGAGGGATCTCATTATAAGCTGAAAAAATGAATCAAGTGCTGCAGTCACAAACTTTGACATGAGACATCATTATATTTTCAACAAGCTACAATCAGAAAGTGGATTATTACTTTTTATTGATAAGATTAAAACACTAATGACTCATATAACGGCTCTTTGAGGAAACCTTCGTAATATGAGCTATAACAACATTTAATTTCCCTTTGGGATTAATAAAGTATTTTTGAATTGAATTGAATTGAATATACATTGCTAGGATTCATTTATCAAGGCTGAAAAAGAACATTTTTTAGTCTTATGAATCCAAATGGTAGCAAGCAGTCAGACAGCAGCAGGATTTTCTTTTTACTTATTGTCCAACAGGTCAGCAGGTGAATCATGGTTTGATTCTGGTCCAATAAGTCATTCACCTCATAATCCTGGGATTACAGCTCAAATCTCCCTTCCATAACTGGAAAAAAGCTGCAGGTGTTTTTCTGTCTCAGATCATTTCTAGTCACTTCCCTATAAAACTATTATGTAAAGCTGATCTAAGCTGTCATCTGACACATTATATCCGCTGACACAGACACAGGCAACGCCAATCTAAAGCAGAATATTATATTTTATACAGTTTGAACATACAGATGCAGTCCTCCTAATGAATCACGCTTAACAGGTAACAGCTCACAAAGGATGCTCCAGGATTTAAAAGGCAGAATGATAAAATTATTTAAGTTGGATAAAGAAATGTACAGATTTTACACAGACAATTTGCAAAAACTGTTTTAAAATATGGACATGACTGAAATGATTATTTTCCTTATCAAAGAGAAGCTCACCCAGTCTGTTTTTAAATATTAAGTAAACCCTTTTTGCCCTCAAAAGACTTTTCTGAAGAGCAGTCTCTCAAACAAGATGTGTTACCCCCAGAGATTTGACATTTTGACATGATTTGAGTCGTATAGGTCAAATAAGGGTTTTATTTCCTATACAATACAGACACAAGAGAAAACTAAAATCACACTGTAGCTATATAAATCGAATAAATCAAAATTACTCTCCTGTCAAACTATTGTAATTCTGCCTTGTGTTGTAAGGGCGTACAAAGATTTAATGCCTACAAGCATCCTAGTCCGCTCTACTCTCCGCCCTAACTGCAAAGATTGTGGGACAAAATACCTGTCATCTACTTTACACACTTTAGCACAGTAGGTTTCTAGTGGGCTAAAAAGAAGACAGAAAGAAAACTGAGTTTATTTAAGAAATATGGTCAGGAGAGATAGAACTAGATAGAACTTTCTCTGTAATGATTAATAATTCTACCTCTTCTAGCGCTCCTCTTCCATGCAGGGTCCCACAAGGCTCCATTCTTAGCTCTCTTCAATTTTCACTTTATATGTTGCCACTTGGAGCTGATATAACTCAGCAGCAATTATCCTTGCTATGCAGATGATCTAAGAATCTACTTGTCTCTGAAGCCAGGTTGCAGTAATGCTCTCCACTCTCTACTGGATTGCATTACTGTTATCAAACAGAATGTTTTGGTTTTGAACAAAATGTATTTTGTCTGGAGGCAACGGCAATACAGATGTCAGTGCTTTGACTTTTAACAGGGTTTTCACTACATGTAATTGACCGTGGCGCACTGCCACAGCAAAATAAAAGTCGCCACACCTTCAGAATAAAGTTATTCTTTTCTTTTTGTTTTTTTAATGTTCAGAATTGGACCCAGTCAAATGCGGGACATTGTTTCAATTTGTGGGACACTGGGACAGATCATAGATTCTCTTTACCAACACAAACATTTCCTTAAGACTAGCAAGTTTCTTTAGTCATATGTTTGAATGTTTTTTAACAATTTAAACTCACCAGTTCTTGTGTCTCAGACCGGAAGAATGAATTGACACCAATGATGAAGGGGGTGGGAGTGCTCAGGACCTCCAGTAGTTTCCCGGGTAAAATAGGAACATAGGTAAAACTAAGACAAGAATAAAAATAAAAGGTTTAATGTGCACATCACTGTCAGTTGTATGGGCAAAGTTATACATATGTTTCATTTAGTTCCCAGCTACACTACTCTGGAAAGTGTTAAAGCAAATTGGTCACCTCACTTTGAAAAACAATCTACAGTCAAGAGATGTGTCATTTTCCAAGTCAACGTTTCTAATGCCTGAAATTAAAGTAACCTTCTCCCTTCTAGTCTGCCTAAAACACACAACTGATGTACGTTATGAATTCTAATCGTTATTCTTAAGCTTAATTTACACTTACATTTCAGTACTCTGTGTTTTTCAGATCATTCAGTTCAATATGGTAAAATACAATCCTGTTACTGCTGTGAACCATTTTGAAAAATATTGAGGAATAATATTTACCCCACAAAAATATGTCTATGCATTCCCCTGTTCAGAGAAAACTAGTAGAAATGGAGAAAAACCTGTTATGTTGTTTAATGTTGTTAATTTGTTTTGCAGATTCATTAGCGTCTTTGTAACAATGTTGGCCGAACAGTAAAAAAAAGAGAAGGTACATTTATTTAATTTAAAAATAGTCATTTCCAACAGTTGTGTTTGCAATCATTGTTTCATAACACATCGGTGTGATATGATACAGCAAAACACCAGAGCAGGTTATTAAAAGTAAAAGCCCATGGTTCGAGAACGTCCCTGGTTTATAAAACATCAAACGAAGCTCTAACAGGAAAACTTTTCCATCTGTGTCTAAACTATAGTTTGTGTTTTACCTACTTCGATGCTTGCTCAATAGTAGCATCATCACAAATAACCCTAATAAAAACCCAGATAAAGTTACCATGACAACCACTTATTTATATACATGATGGTAACTCAGAGGAGACAACATTATGAATTGACAGGCATGTTTCGGACAAACCTGCTTATGTTCAGCTCTGATTACATGACATAAAGATTGCTCATTAGATGCCCAGACCTCAAATCAAAGTCAAGTCTGAAGTCTTTGTTCTGCAATACAAGTACAACTAGAGTCCTCATCTCGAACATCTTCTCTGGAAATCTGATCAAAAACTTTTAAATAACAATGTCCAGGCAGTAGGTGGCAATAACACTGAGATAAACTAAATCCAAATGTTGAAGACAACCTGAGCATGGCTAAAGCAACAGAGCAAAGATAACAACTGTAGCTCATGTTTTCTTTGACATCTTTTACCCTTAGCATGCCTTCTCCATCTTAGAGTTAGAGGTCAATGGGGGCAGAGTCAGAAACATATTCAATAAACCTAACCTAATCTCTCATCAATAAAATAGATTGTCTGCATGTGGAGAGGAAGTACAACAAGCAGGAAATATTTGTCTTGCTACATATCCGTGTCAGAGTGAACTGGGCCTTAGATACTGCAGAAAAGTGAGCTTCCATTGCAGCTGCAATGCAGAGTGTATTTGAACCTGTATTGGAGGGGGAACATGATGGCCAGCAGCCCTCGGCAGGCGTCTGTTAGTCTCTGGTAGCTGCTGGACAAAAACAGGATCTTGTGCTCCGTCAGAGCAGCACAGAACAGATACAACACGTTGACTATACCTGAGGGAAAAAAACAAAGAACAGAAAAAATATGAGAGGCCATCTCTGCGAAAGGACTAGGTTTCACCAAAAACAACATATAAAACTAGTCAGTTCAACCAATAAACCCTGACTAGTTTAGAAAAGAAAAATGTTCTAAATATCCTGGTGTAGTTAAATGCCTTCCAAATATTAATGAACCAGACTGATGCATTTGTGACCACATTTTTTGTTAAAAATATTAATTGATAAAGCTTTTTCTGAGAACACTATTTTTGCTTCTGTCCTAAAAACCCAAGGAAGCTGGTTTAAAAGAGACATTACAGATTAGTTCAGATTTTTTTGAAGATAACTTTTGTGAAACTAGCAGTAATAGTCTCCTTTCCTGTAATAGAGAGAAGTCACATCACAGTGAGGAAGTCTGAAAGGTAAATCCAACCTAGGAATGGAGGAAGCTAACAGTGCAGGTAAACCTGCAGCATCAGGTGATTAAACAGAATAGCTCATTTCGAGTCAGATGGCATATTTGAATCTACAAGCACTGGAAAACATAGGAACATACCACGATGGATGCTGCAACACAAGTGAGAGTCAGAAACAAAATCTACCTCAGAGCGGACTGAGGAGTGATACACCAAGTAGCCTCAGCCAAGATAACTCCACATAGGAACGCAGACATGGTGCAGCTCAAGCCAACAGCACCAAACTGTCACTCTCCTATATTGGTAGTTTACAATCTATATTATATATTCTATATAACATAGCTTTACATCCCACTGATTTGATCATTTTCAGTTTGTTTCAAATAACAACTAGCTAAAACAGACATTGTACGCCTGACTGGCTCTTTGCTTCCATCACCTGCAAGGATGTACCTACGTTTCCAACAATGTCACAGTGACATGTTCTACTAAATTCCTAATTTTCTTTCATTTACAGTAACTTGCAAGAACAATTCATTCCCCTTGAACATTTTCCCATTTTGTCAAATTACAACAACAAACCTCGATGGATTTTATTTGGTTTTCTATCTGATCAACCAAACAGGTTTTACAAATAAAAACCTGAAATAGTATCCAGGATGCGCACACTTAAATATTGCAGTGAAACCAAATCCAACTTCACTGAGCTGTTTTTTCGCTACGTTTTGTACAAAAATAAATAGTCAGTTCATGTTCAGCTTTAGGTCAATACTATTGCAAGGCACATATACTACATGAGGGTGTTTTAATGTGCAGCACTAAGACTGAGGGAAAAAAACTAAAATATATTGGAGAAAGAAAAAAACTAAAAGTCCATACCAAGCTGCCTAAAGAGCTGAGCCACACTGCTGCCGCTGACAGGAAGGGAGTCATTGATGGGAGTCTGGATAACTTGTCGGTCGCCAGCACCTAATGTAATTGTCCTCTACATGTTAAGAAAGAGGAGAGAAAAAACAGAATTAAAAGAAATAAGAAAACCAAACAAATGTGATTTTCAAGAAAATCGTTGTGTGCATCCAGAAAACAGCGTGACCCTGAGACAGAAAGATGGAGAATACCCAAAGCTTAGCAGGTACACGACAAATAAAACCCAAGCCATTCCAGCTGATCAGGTGAATGAGGCTGCAAAAGACTCCATGCCAGCAACCTTACAGAAAAAACACCAGCAGCACGACAACAAAAGGTTCCAATGGACAATGAAAATCCAAAGACATTGCAGCTGTCATGCGCTGGGACTTCCCACTGCCATCCAACAGGGACTGACTAAATAGATAATTAAGGTCTGTAAAACATGGAGCAGAGTAATATCACCAACATTTTATTCTCCAAAAACTCTTCATCACAAAATCATGTTTTTTACTTTTTAAACAGCAAAACCTCCAGTGCTGATATAGAAAGTTTGAGTTGCATTTACTGACTGACTGTAGTTTATTTACCAGTACATTTAAAAGGCAGCTAGCTATAATTCAGGTTATAGAATCATTTATAAACAACAAGCAGTTAAAAAAAAGCTTAAAATCAGTCCGACTAAAACATCAGTTGATTACCTAACAGAGTACACCACAGGTGTGTGGTTTAGAACATAGAAGTTCACATTTATTTAGCACAGAAGAAGCTCCAAAATGCTCTGGATAGCTTGGCTCAGGAGGCTCTCCAGAAAACAGTGCAGCCACATCCCATGCACTCTACAGCAGCAGTGTCAGTAGCCTTGGATAAGCCATTCAGTCCTGTGGTCCAACATCTGATCATCAGGTGTGCTTTGATTCAGTTTTATGGATAGAAGAGCCTGAACTACATCTTTTCAGCCATTGTTTTGACATAAGGCTATTCACTTTATCTGTGTTACTTTAGCTAAATGGTA
Organism: Girardinichthys multiradiatus; assembly: GCF_021462225.1. Classification (NCBI taxonomy): domain Eukaryota; kingdom Metazoa; phylum Chordata; class Actinopteri; order Cyprinodontiformes; family Goodeidae; genus Girardinichthys; species Girardinichthys multiradiatus. The sequence continues at coordinate 4,250,358 of NC_061809.1, forward strand.
TAGCTGTAAACTAATAGAAAAGTTGTCATATACAGGTGAATTACATCATGTCATTAATTGATAATGTGGTCAAAAAGGTAATTTATTTCAGTATTTAGTTTAAAACAAATAAAAGTCATTTTAAATGGATTTATAACACAGAGAGACATATTTAATAATTTATTTCTGTTAATGTTTGGGATTATGGTCTACAGTTAATGATATCCCAGACTTTAGTTTCTCCAGAAAAACTAAATATTACAAAAGCCAACTTTAGGCCACCAGTTTGCTGTCTTGATTAACAATCGTTTATGCAAAATGAGCCCTGACCAAGTACTGGATGTATATGCTGTATACAACATGGACATCATTTTTAGTCAGCCCACATTTATGTATAAAATATTCAATTTTTAAGAAACTGAATTATACATTTTCATTATTTGTAAGTGAGGGTCATCAATCTTTACAGAAATGAAAACCTGAAATATATATTTCTGTGTATAATGGATCTATATAGGATGCAAGTGTGACTTGAACAGAATCACTGAAATAAATTTACCTTTCAATGATATTCAATTTTACTGACCTACAAGTGCATGAAGCATTAAGTTGACTAGATCTAGTTTACTGGCAGTTCACTGAGCCAAAGATAGCGTATTTTGGTTGTGTAAGAATCTTGGTACAACAGATTTTTATTTTTTAGGAAACTCAAGTTATGTGACCTACACTAATCTGAAACTGCTATAATGTAAACTTACTGATTCAAGCCTTTTTGATTTCATTTCCTCATGACAGCTACTGCTGTCAGCACTGAGAAAACCAAACCTAGGTTCAGTTGTCAGACTTGTGCTTTTGTAAGATCAGGTGTTGTTCACAGATAGAAAGCATCTCCATTAGTTCTCCTACAACAGTGGGTGTGCATGGAAATACTGAAGGGGGTGAGTGGGGAAAAAAAGAAGCTGATTGGTACAGAGAGAGTGGAGATATGAAATCAGGCTGGCATACCAAACTGTCCTCTCTCTGCTCTGGACCCCGCTGCACAAGCATTCAACACACACAAACACACACACAGCAGGATAAGACATGTTGGAAGGGACTGCAATAGACAGTCATGTATCAACATGGCTGCACAAACATCAACATCATAGGATGGATACAAATAGACAGAACATTGGAAGAGACACATGCAAAAACAGATATTTGGTATTTTGGCAACAATAAAACGATCATTACTTCCACTAAAAATCAAACTATACGCATAAACAACAGGGCTGTTGCTTTTCACAAGGGCCAGGTCGTTTTGGATTAGGGTTATATTTGTCTGATATTACATTTAATTTGATGGTGTGATGAGAAAGCAAAAAAGTCAATTCATTTTTTAAACACTTTGTTACAATAACAGTGACAACTTGCTTAGAGGGATTGTTTTTATTCTGAGGCATCTCAATTCCAAAAGTGAAACAGTTGCATCAAGCATAGGAGGTACAGGAACTAAAACTTAACCTATGTGTCACGCTATTAACATTAGTAAGCTCATGTGATTAGATCAAGCAGAGTGCCACTGACCTCCAGCACAATGACTTTGTTCATTTTAACTGTAAGTCAGAGCAACTGGGACTGTGACGAAGGGTAAAAATGGGACCAGAATTCCCAGATTCTGAAGGAATATCGGTGACATATTTGTATGTGCTCCTTTAATGGATCAAGTTTCTACAAATAAGCACTAGACATAGCCTAGCCCACGGTTACTCTCACATGTTTGGTTCCGTTTCCCCACTGGGAACTCTGTCTGCTCTTTACCAACCCTTGCCCTTTACCTAAATGTCACCACCTCCCTACTGAATAGTTAATCCACACTTTAACCCATATCTTAAAGCCAACAGCTTTTAGTTCAAAAAAAGAAAACAATAGGTTTGATTATTTATCTTTTTGTAAGACAAAACTTTTATGCAAGTGTCAAAGGGAGGCCAGACAGCTTGTAATCACCGACCCCTGAATTAGACTCATTCTTGAAAGTATAGTTAAATATGAAACAATAGCTTTATATACTCCTCAGAGTATTAAATACAACAATGTGGGATGAAGACTACAAATAAAATTGACATGTATGGCCACAATGGCCATTACATTTGGAGGGAAAGCCTGAGAACACTAACCCAACTGTAAAGTGTGGGGGAGGCAGCATCATACTGTGTGGATATGGTGCTGTAAGAGGGACTGGTGCACTTCACAAAAATATATCACTTTATGAGAAAAAGGTCTTATGTCAAGATATTGAAAAAACACCTCAAGGTATCAGCCAGCAGGTTAGGCAAAAATGGGCCCTCCAGATTTGGACAATGACATAACACCAAATTATTCACAAAATGACTTTGGGGCAGTAAAGTAAATTTTCTGTAAATTTATTTTGGACAAAATATTATATAGCTCTTTTCTAGTCATACCAATCACTCAAACCACTTTACACAAGAACCACATTCAATCAGACGCTAAAAAAAAGCCATACACACATTCGTACACAGATCAGTAGAAAACCTGGGATCAAGTTCTGTGCGATCATACAGTTATAGGAATTTTTAAATAGGGGTTTATGAAAAATAGCAGAAAATTCAAACTATGCTTTTCAGGAGCGAGTAGTTTGTTGTTCGGGCCTGTAAATGTTTAATGCTGATTAGGTGTGATTTTCTCTTTCAGATGCTGTGTTGCCCAGCAGGAAGCCATCTGCTAGGCCATATGGTCACCAAGCAACTGAACTATGAAGTGTAGAGCAACCGCTTTGGATGTGTGTGAGTGGGTGTTCTACAGAATAATGAAACAATTATGGTTCTTAATATCTGGAAGAAATCAAAAATATTAAATGGCAAAATAGCAAAAATTCAAATGTGAAAGAACTGATATGATCAGGTGCAATCTGAATACAAAACAGACAAAAAAGCAAGTCAGACATAGCTGAAGTCAATCAATTATTCTTGATTTTGATGAGTTAATAAAATTAAAACACTGATTTGTTTAATTGACACAATCAATAACATGGAGCTGGTTGCTGATCGGTGAATCTTGCCGAACAGGAGCATTACCTGGAGACAGGCCAGCAGCCAGTCACAGGCCGGGGACTGGGGAACTTTGTCTAAACTACAAACTGGGGACTCATCTATCTGTAACACAAAGGAGCCAGTGTACAGAAGGGTGCACACACAATGGGATACCACATATCTGGAACTATAGCAAAAAGGTACAGCTCACACAGAATCAGAGAAAATACTAATTTTAGACCATTTGTGAACTCCCAATAGCGTCTTTGGTTAGTCTGCTGCCCCCGTGATCTGGTCCGAGATAAGCAGAAGACAAGTATGACTACGAGTTCGTTAGAAAGTGGGTAAATGCTTTAGAACAAACCATGCAAATAACAAATGCAACACTAATAACATCAAGAACCAACAACCACATTTTGCATGTCTATGTCCACCTTATTCCCAGCCGTGTTGCTGTATGACTGATTGCAGATGCAATGCCAAAAAAGATAGCAAACGTTTCAATCAACCAAAATTGTTTCGAAAGCCAACTGATGTAGACTGATGTATTTTTTAAATAACTGGTTTGCAGCTTAAATAAATATCTCCTTTTGTCTCTGTTTTCAACAATCACACAATTATAGACATTTCCCTTCAAAGCTCTGGTGCCCTGTTTGCAGATGCACATTTAAATGGACAAATCTCGCTTTAACCGAATTTGAATGTTGAACATGCACCCAAAGTAAAATGGGAATATTCCTGTGATCTGTTGTGCAGTTTCCATCTGTTCTGAACAGATGAAGAAGATGAGTGTGGCTGAAGACTCTTAATCGGAGCCAGTAAAAATCCCTGTTTATGTACTCTTTTCATTTTATTACCAAAAAACAAAACCCATTACAGAAAAAACATTGGCTTTTGAAAATAATAAGAACTGAACTGCTAAGAATAGATCAGGTATGATTATAAGCAGTGTGTGAAAATGGGTACATATACACACACATAATATACACTGCTCAAAATAATAAAGGGAACACTTAAACAACACAATATAACTCCAAGTAAATCAAACGTCTGTGAAATCAAACTGTTCACTTAGGAAGCAACACTGATTGACAATCAATTTCACATGATGTTGTGCAAATGGAATAGACAACAGGGGGAAATATTTGGTGATTAGCAAGACACACTCAATAAAGGAGTGGATCTGCAGGTGGGGACCACAGACCACTTCCGAGATTAGATCCTCAGACCCCTTGTGAGACCATATGCTGGTGCGGTTGGCCCTGGGTTCCTCCTAATGCAGGACAATGTTAGACCTCATGTGGCTGGAGGTTGTCTGCAGTTCCTGCAAGATGAAGACATTGAAGATATGGACTGGCCCGCCCGTTCCCCAGACCTGAATCCGATTGAGCACATCTGGGACATCATGTCTTGCCCCATCCACCAACGTCACGTTGCACCACAGACTGTCCAGGAGTTGGCAGATGCTTTAGTCCAGGTCTGGGAGGAGATCCCTCAGGAGACCATCCACCGTCTCATCAGGAGCATGTCCAGGTGTTGTAGGGAGGTCATACAGACACGTGGAGGCCACACACAATACTGAGCCTCATTTTGACTTGTTTTAAGGACATTACATCAAAGTTGGATCAGCCTCTAGTGTGTTTTTCCACTTTACTTTTTTGTGTGTGACTCCAAATCCAGGCCTCCATTGGTTAATAAATTTGATTTCCATTGATGATTTTTGTCTGATTTTGTTGTCAGTGCATTCAACTTTGTACAGAACAAATTATTCAATATTTTATTCATTCAGATCTAGGATGTGTTATTTCAGTATTCCCTTTATTTGTTGGAGCAGTGTACATATACACATGTTATATCATATATATATATTTTATGTATATATAAAATATGTATATACATATATAAGATTCTACTGTTTGTCTTTATATTGATGAACCTTTTTTATCTTAGCATATGTATATATATATATATATATATATATATATACATATTTTATATATATATAAAATATGTATATATATATATATATATACACACACACATATTATATATATATATATATATATATATATATATATATATATATATATATACACACACACATATTATATATATATATATATATATATATATATATATATACACATTATATATATAAATAACATATGAATCAGTACATCAGTGTTCAGTTCACTGTCCCTACGTGCATGCTCGGTTATAAAGATCGCTGCAAAGTCAATAACACCATGCAAGCGACTGTCCACTGTCTCTCTGTGCTCATCTAGGACAGGTGAATGCTGCAAGTCACTGACTCTGATACAACCTACTATTTAACCAATCTGAATAATAAACTGAATTTTACTGCATTGTTTGATTACTAGGATCAATTGGAATGTAAATACTTGCCTTGGAATATGTAAGATTCAACTGAATTGACTTTGTAAAGTGCCTTGAGATGGCATGTGTTGTAAATTGGCAATATATGAATTGAAGAGTGGCATTATTGGGCACATCTACATTTTTCAGTTCTTCTGCATCAGACCACTGCCAATCATATTTATCATCATAAAACAAGCCCTGAACAAAACAATAGGAAGTGCTTTTTCAAAATTGGCAGAGTAAACGCGATAGCAAGTCCGACTTTCTTAGTAACATAGTTATGTTCCTATATAACTAATAAGTAACAGTGCAAGACATCCTTTGCTTTCTATTGCTGACAGCATTCTCCACCTATACTTGAAATTTCTCCAATGCACAACTAATGCACTCTCAGCAGATTTCAAACCATAGAAAATCACCGATATATTTTAAATTAAATTCTAATACTACCTATATGACAATCCAGCTGCATGGCTCCAAGATCACCCCATTCCTACTATGCCTGAACAGCCTGCTGTGTGTATTTCTCCTGTTGATTTCACTAGAACCCTAGCCCGGTGATGTGTGCATTTAGGCGCTGACTAGGCATGAGCTTGTCTCAGACTTTCAACAAAATGTGAGCAACCTTTTTAAATAAATAAGTAAATACTGATATAGCTCATAGTTTCTCAGATTCTTCTCCATCCATAGCAGTGGAGTTAACAAAACTGCTAAATAGAAATGTAATCAATGGCATTTCTTCAGGTCACCATCCTCATCTTTGAAAGATAAATGTGCTGCTATTATATTATTGTACTAAAAGTGCACAAGTTGACAATCATGGCATACAGGATTTGGTCGGATACAGTAAAACTGTTTTTTTCTTCAGTGTCAACTGCAAGAATATGATGTGATGAGCTGGTCAATATAGTCCTGTAGGTTCCACAGATGTTTGCAGATTTTTCCCATTAAACTCATCATTAGTAGACTAATCAGCAATGTTTAAATGTTCATGTTCACAATCTCATTTACACATTAACTGCCTTATATTATGTTTGCAAATAACTGAATATTTTGGTAACTGTTGCATGAATGACAGCAATCCAAGTCAAAACAAGTAACATTTATCAGATTGACATGGCACTGGTATGAACTGCTCCAGTCAGTATTGAGAGAAACACAGCAGCAGTAAGCTAATCTCTGGTCAAAGCTATGCAAATGTAACACGAAGTTAATCATCAGTATTCATACCTGGGAGCCTCCGGCAATGGGAATGACACAAGTTAGAAGGTTTCCGATCACAGTTTCTAAGGGGGCTGAAAGGCTGTCTACATGGACGGTGTAGATCAGACCAAGACAGTTCTGTGGAATCAAGGCAGAGATGCAGAAGTTAAAGATCAGCAGATCAATGGTACAAAGCCAATAATGATGCATATAATGCTACAAAATGTTCCCTATATCTGTTCAATGTCTATTAATTTTAAATAAAAATGTCTCCATTAAGATGCGTGGAGAAACAAAGCCGTAGGTGTGTTACTGAGAAACCTGACCACGTCCTACCCTGAACGCCTCTGTGTAATCAAGTCGAGACACTACCACCAGGCTCTTAGGTGCAAAAACTTTAGGAGTTTGGACTACAGTTGGCTCCTCGTCTGCCTCATCAGCATCACCAGTCTCAGTCTTCTTCAGCTGAACACAAAGCAGAAACAGATACGGTGACGACATTAAACTGAAATAAATGCTTTGAGAAACCCAAAATTACAAGTTAAGTGTTTTTGTTAAGTCCTAACAACATTAATCAAACTAAACAGTATCCTCAAATGACCCTTTAAATACATATACGGTCAAAAACAAAATACACATAAAACATGGTGGGTCGTATTAGTGTTGTTTGGTAATCATGCAAAAATGAACCTGTAATCGTTGTTCAGCTATTGACATCCAACAGCTTTGTGTGTGATCATAGTCAAAGGCCAATGGGACTATGACTAGCTAGCATAAATCTCACCTGTGGATTGTCCAAGCCCTCCCAGAAAGTAAAGCAGGCACAGTAGTGACGATCCGAGTTGATGTCAGTCAACACCGCAACAAAGAAGGAGGCTGGCTGCCGCTCTGGAACCAGCTGCCAACCGCTGGGCTGACAGAACTAGAAAGAAAGTGAGAGGAAAAGCAGGAAAGAAAATACGAGTAAAGCTAAGACCAGAGTGCATACCAGGTTGGGTAATATCAGGTGCTGCAAAGTTTAATTTCATGTTTAAATCAAAATCTATTTAGTAATCTAAACAGAAGGTGTAATCTTTCAGATAGTTTGTATTGTCGGCTCCCATTGTTCAACAGCTTAATGACACAGACACGCAGACACCCATTATTGCTTCCGTAAACAGTGTGCTGCTGTGTGAGGTCTACATTCTCTTTCTGCGCATGCTAGTCGCTCGGGAGTTGCGAATTGTTCAAACTGAAGTCTGATAGTAGTCACATTTAACAAGTATTTTGAACGACCACTCAAAAAAAAAAAAAAAAACGGATTCAGCAAAAAAAAATATTGGAATTGAGCATTAAGACCTGCAGTGTGAATGCAGACAACGATTAGGTCATGGTGAATTCGACTTCTAATCTCATCATCAAAGATGAATGCTTAAACATACCAGTGGAGACATGCAACAAGCTTATCAGCCATCAGAAGAAGCATCTGGTTGCTCTCACAGCCAATAAAGGCTTTTCCTTTGATCAGTGACAAGGGTAGGACAAGTTCAAATCTATTTAAATTGTAGCAAAAATATGAACAACAGATTCTAGTCACATAATCATATAATTAGAATTGTTTTTGTGATCACTAGAAACCAAAATCTAAATTGAATAATACATGTGCTAAAATACTGATGCATTTGAGATGATTTTGCTGTAGCCTTCTCAAATTTGGGCTGGCCTCTAACATTCAGACACATCATCTAGCATGTCATTAAATACATTTGTATCCACAGGAGATCATAGCATAGGGGTAAGGTGGAAAGCAAGCCTAGAATATTAGCCCTGCACCACCATGCTTGACATATTGTGAGGTGTCTGAAGAGCTATGCTATTTAGTTTTTTCCAATTGTTCTACATGTCATTTCATCTCTATTTTGATTATATCTGTCCAAAGAACATTACAATTTCTCTGGTTTGATCTGACTTTGCAAATCAAAGCTGTGATGTTCAAGACCCTCTCCTGGCAACCCTTCCAAACAGGCCATACTCATCTTGGGTTTCTTTTTCTCTAATTTTAATGTGATTAGCATTTACACACAGATGGTTTGATCTGAGCACTGGTTGTAATACGGGATGAAGAAGATCTTGTTCCTTTCTCTCAACGTCCCAATTATTTTTTATCACTGTTTCTTATTGTAGTAAAAGCACAAGAACAACATTGCATCTGCGTCTCAATGTTGTCAGATCTATCTCAAGCGCTGACAGTTGCTAGTCATTGAGTGTAACTATTGTGCTGTCAGGGGAATTAAACCCCTAACCTTGACGGGGCTAAATTCATGTTGTGGCCACTGAGGTACACAGGAAGATGACAATCAGCATAGACTCACCAGTTCTATGCCTTGTGGGAAAGGGCTGTCCTCCCAGTCTTTCTCAGGAAACCGCTGGAGAATGCGACCCTGACCCTCACCCTCCACTGCAGGGAGACAGACAGAGGAGCAAAGGAAGAGGTCAGTCTGTGTTGTCTACAATGTTTGTTGTAATGTTCGTTTTCACAAATAAGCTTAGAAATCATTTAGGCACTATTTACATAATATTTGAAACATTCAGCTCTCATTTCAGCATGCAAGTGAATGCTTATTTATATGATCACAAACAGGTCATGCATGTTTTTTCTGGACAACCGGGTCCAACTATAAAGACAGCAGGCAAGCATAACATATCTAGGTTTTATAGATTAAAATATCACTGAAAATGTAATCAATTACATTGATTCATTTCAGAAGTGAAATATAAATCTAAAGTGAAGTGCATATATAGGATAAAACGTTCCTTTATTGAATCCCATGGTGTTATACATTTGTTATAGGAGAATCAAACTATTTGCAAATGAAGTAATAGAACATTATAAATACGTCCAAGAATACCTCTTAATAAGTAACATTAAATTAACAGCTACAGGTATCATGGTGCATGGCAGAGCTATCTGTATACACAAAGTACTACAAATGTTTAGTAGCACAACAAACGTTGGTCAATAAAATAATGATAATAATAATTATTATTATTATAATTAATATAATTATTATTGTTATTAGTATTAGTTGTAGTAGTAGTAGTAGTAGTAATTAAGGTCTAATTAATTGGGAAAACTCTGCAGACTCTATTGATTAAGGCTTAGAGCTGATAACCAAAATAGAGTACTCAGGAAATAGTAATATTACATGAGACCAATAAAAAGATATGTTTTTAAAAACAAATATTATATTGGGGAAGACTGCTGGCTTGACAGTTGTCCAGCAGAAAGTTACTGAAACCCTCCAGAACAAGGTTAGCAACCAAAGCCCACAGTCTTGCTGCGTCATTCGCTGCGGAGTTGTGAACCGCTGCACAGACACTCATGACATTTGGTCTCACACAGGTGAGCACACACTCCCACCAGTAAATACAGACCGCACTGAAAAAGATGTCGCAACCACCTGTAAAACAAGCTAATATATCTGTTTTTTTAAACACCCCCAGAGTTGTGACGATGGCAGCCCCAACTCTCTTACTCCGTATTCACTATAGAAAATACTGCTTCAAGAACCACTTGCTGCCCCTTACAAGCAGAAAATATCAGCATGCCACCGGGTGAGAGCCCTTGACCCGGCTTGGCTATCAGAGGGGAAATACTCCCCCTGGCTGTACAAGACTGATCTTGGTAAGTATGTGACTACACATATAACGAAGACAGAGATGGAGAGAAACAGACCGATGTAGAAAACAAAGCTGTAGATAAATGATAAATGTTTGTTATAGGTGTTCTTTTTAATAACTCAAATAATGTTCCATCTATATTGATTAAAGCAGCTGTTATATTGCTACTATTGAAAGAAAACTTCAAAATAATTTAAAGTGCTTGTGTCAGTTGCACCAACCCACCTCCCCTTCCTTCCCCTCAACTTTCCATTACTATGCTTAGATACAGCACTCAATGTTCAGCTGACCCTGTATGGCTTACTCTCCTTGTGGAGAGGCTCAACAAGTGGCAAGCCAGCAGTCTTCCCCCATGATTGTGTTGGCCATAACTTTTCTATATTATAAATCTTTTTTTACTGGTCTTATGTTTTTTTGTTTTTTTGTTTAGTATGTGCCTGAAACGTCATGTGGGGGTTTATCACCAGTAAGATGTGTTAAACTGTTACTTCCTGCTGATTAATGGGGCTATTTCTGCCAATGCTATGAGCTTGGCCTATTGCAGTAGCACAATAATACAACAAAGGGTGACTTTTGTAACCAACACAAGCCAGTCTTTCAGCTTGGTTCCAACTGTAGCCCTGCTGGCTGCTTAAAGGCACCATTCATCTACACAGAGAATACACTCAACTTCCAAATACAAAGGAAATGCAGCTAGAAACAAAAGTGCACAAAACCAGATGCTAACACATGCTAAAAAGAGATGATCACCAGTTTTTACACACGCTAAAAATCTACCAAATGATCCCTAAAAGAAACACTCTGTGGGACTTCAAGAAAAATTAAACAGACCCGCAAACAATACAGAAAAACCTTGAAATTAGGGCAGCGGCTGAAACTAGGGAAATCAAAAAGATGAGCAGACACTTGGCTCTCTGGGATGGATTAACCCACCTTTTTTTATTACTCTCTTCCTTTTTTTATCATTGCAAATTCCCCATCATTATTTTAAACATCTTAGCAACTAAAATATAAGCAAGGTGTGCTTTCAGGGCCGCTAGAGACCATTTAACTGGTCAAATATATTACTGACATGCAGTGACACTTGAAATAAAATGTCCAACCAAATATTGTATCCAAGCAGTGCTTTGTGATTGCGGCAATGCACACACTGATACTATGATGACTGTAATTCAATTTGTGCAGCCCTAGTTAAAAGTCTATATCCAGTAAATAGACATAAACTTTAATTATTCTTTGTAAGTCGTATATTTAGCCATTACAAAACAATATAACAGTTCCTGTGCAAGGGCCAAAATTAATCTGGACCATTTACATTGAATCAAATCAAAAAGATTTCAATCCTAATCCCTTCCTAATGATTTACTGTTGTAGCTGCTTTTAAAACAAAAACTGTGAAAACTTGGTGGAAACGCTCCGGTGTTTACTAGGACCTGGTGTAAGCAGTTGTTTTTAAAGCAGCAAACATGCGGCCCCAGTACAGCTCAATGGATGATGAGCTAAGCACACATTTATCACTGGGGTAGGCTATTCATTTTCCCACAGAGGCACCTAGTCTGGACCGAAGACTGAAACTGTTCCAATAATATATTTCACAAAAAAAAATAATCATAATTTAAATTGCTGCTGGTAACAGTAGACACTGCAACTGAACAATACAAAAGAAATCCTCCTACAGGAAAACAATTGTCAAAAAAGGGAAAAAAATTGCAAATTCTTATATTTCACTGTATGTGTAGTTTGATCATCAGTTTATAGTGTAACCCCAGAGAAGGGCAGTCTGTTCTCCACAAACAAAACCACTTTACCTTTGATTTGATGAAATAAAAGCAGCACAATATAACTGCACCATATTAGGAAATTGGACTCTCATATTATTGCTTCACACTCTTTGTGACCTTTAGCATGTTGGGCACCATCTGTGTCAGGTCTAGGCACCCACTGCAGTGAGTCTTAAAGCAGTGTATTCTTATTTGTGCACAAACTTAATTTAGTCAGTCAGTCAGTCATTTTCTACCGCTTATTCCATAGTGGGCTGCGGGGGAGCTGGTGCCTATCTCCAGCAGTCTATGGGCGAGAGGCGGGGTACACCCTGGACAGGTCGCCAGTCCATTGCAGGGCAACACACAAACAACCATGCACACACTCATTCATACACCTAAGGTCAATTTAGAGTGACCAATTAACCTAACAGGCATGTCTTTGGACTGTGGGAGGAAGCCGGAGTACCCGGTGAGAACCCACGCATGCACGGGGAGAACATGCAAACTCCATGCAGAAAGACCCCAGGCCAGGAATCGAACCCAGGACCTTCTAGCTGCAAGGCAACAGTGCTACCAACTGCGCCACCGTGCAGCCCACAAACTTAATTTATGCATATTTAATTTCAGTTTTCCTACTGACCAACGTAGGCCAATTAGGAACATCTAGGGGGCCGTATGAGGTCAAAAGAAAACGTCCAGCTCTGATTTAGGTGAGGTGAAGACTCCAGTAACACTTGAGGGCCACAAGCCGAAATGAATTGGTCTGCTAATAAAGTTGTTCTCTAGTATTTTAAGTGTTGTTCGAGTCTCTGTCCCTCTCCATGTACCTTGGGGTTGGGTGAAGCTGTGCCAGAAACTGTTGGATCTCAGGTCTGATTTAGGGTGAGTGTGCTGGCACCAACACTGGGCATATGACCACACGCTGTAGAAACAAGTAAAGCCATAGTCTCTCTTTCAAAGTCTGAACCCAGCTCCCTCCAGATACTGGGCTCATCAACGGAAAGTAACAGCAAGCCAAAGAAGCCCTTTTTTGTCACGGAGGCCTGATTCCCATTCTGCCTCAGGGATGTGAAATAGATGAATAAGTATAGTGTAAAGCTGTTGGTTTACCAAGCATAGGACACTTTGAATATAACTGCATCTGAATCTGTATGGTTGGATGAACCACTGCATGAAAGCAAAGCCACATTACAGTTTCAACTAGATTGAGGCACAAATTGCTATATATTATTATAATCCAAATTCTATCCATCAATTTATTGATTTAATAAAAAATTTAAATTTATTGAAATTGAAAGACTTTGCTTATTGTGTCCATTGGTTAATTAGTATCATTGAATTGTCCTTAGGTTCGTCCAGTGTTTCTTCTGTAAACACCAAATAAACCTAGAATACACAATAAAAATGTGGATCATCATTCAAGTAGCCAAAAATACAGCCATGGACGTACACTTGATCTAGTTTTTACTCTGCGCATGATTTTCACTTGCTTGATTTTAGAACATTTTATCTCTGATCATGAATGTGGGATGCAGTTCCTTTTCCCGAATTAATTAGCCCATAAGAACATGAGTAAATAAAGTCAGATCCATATTTATTTGGAAAGACATAACTTCATTTTTAATTTGGTTTCATACATCAGAACAAGAAAATGTAAATTAAATAACTCAGATGCAGTTTTAGTTTAGACCTTAAGCTTTAATTTAGTGGGTTGAACAAAAATATTGCATAAAAATGTAAGGAACTAAAGGACTTTTAACACAATCCTTTGATTTCAGGGGCTCAAAAGTATTTGGACAAATTAAATAACTGAACCTAAAATGTTCATTTCTAATACTTGGTTGAAGGCATTGGAACACAACAAAACACCAAAGTTCAAATGCACCCGATCTGAAGCGGTTCAAGAAAGACAGTTCTTTCGGCAGAAAAAACCTATCCAGTTAGTTTGCAGTTCTGGAATGCGACAGTACCGGAGGAGAATGGGTTCCCACTAGCTGTATGAATGATTCTTCTTAAAACTTTGATCGTTAATTTGCATCTTTTTTTTCCATCAATGCATTTCTTGAAAGAATGTTATTTATTTGCAACAAAACATTTTATGATTAAGGGTTTTGATGTTTCAGAGTAAGTTAAATATCTTTTTTTTTGCCACATTTTGTCTGAGGAATTGAAGCTACCTAGTGCAAACCTTGATTTAAGGTGTTAATCCGATTAGACCACAACCTTCCTCACTGCACAAATTCACATTAAATGATATGCCTAAATCCAATAAGCATTATGTACATAGCTTCAAGTTGGAAATATGCATAAAAATAGTTAAAATGGTCACTTGCCCAAAACCTGCACACACAGTGTATGTCAAGATCTGGTTTCAAATCACTGATTAAAAGTAATGTTCTGATCTAATTGGTACTGATCCGGTCAGCTATAAAGAGATGATCTTTTCTGCCTTTGGGACTTCTAGAAGTAACTCAGCTACTTCTAAAATGTATGCATTTGTTGGAACAAACTTGCATAACATTTGGAAAACACCTAAGACATCTCAGTACAATGACAGATATGGGTTGCATAATCCTGCACACACCAGGGAAAATATTCTCATACACACAGCAGCAAAGCTAGGTCAGATTGGACATTTATGTTTTCGTTTAACCCTGATTTTACTGAGTGCAAGACATTTAAAAACAACAACCGTTTTAGACAGTACCCATCTTATTACCGAGCTTTCCAAATTCAAAACTTGTTAATTTGTCAGTCAATGCTGATGATGGGTAAAATTGGCTACAGCCTGTTCAGCGAGGGGCATGTTGAAACAAGGAGCAGCACAACTGACAAGGACATACAGAACGAGAAAGACACAAATAAAAGCATTATTTTTCTTCTGATTTATTATCACCACCAAAGATATCATATATCCCTGTTATACAGATAGTTGCAGAAGGTTTTCAAATAGCATGACAGTATGCGGAGCTGTTCATGATATACGATAAAAGTTTCAGAGCACTCCCTGACAGTTTGTGTAATGTGAGAGGAATTTGAAACGAGTTGAGTGTCCTTGCATGGATATGACATGCAGTTGCTCTGAGGGGTTGCCTAACAGCAGCCAAATAATGACTGGATTCCTATCTTCAGATATTAAACCTAAAGTCTATAATACAGAGCTGACCAGCATTTATTGATAAAAGTCCTTGAACCCAAACTCCGCTTATGATCCAGAAGCACAGGTCTCTTTTTTTGGTAAACATATTCCTAACTAGGCTGAGTTTAGTACCATGTCCGGGGATTTTGCTGGCACTCACCACATCTTGCATGATAATTCAAAGTCTCTGGAATCAAGTGTTTCATTATGGAGACAAATGATTGCTTGTGATATAAATCAATTTCACAATTCCAGCAGTATTCCTGTTGTAAACAACAGCTTTTCTTTCCCTTTAAATTATTGGTGCTAGAGTTGAGAGAACTGTCTGCACCGTAACAAGAATAACAGAAACTGATAGAGCTGATGAGAAACTGGGTTATCTCATCAGATTTTCCCACCGTGGTGTCTCTCAGTAAGCTACATCTATCAGTCGGCTACTGTATGTCTGGCCATTAGGTTGTTTCTGGGACTTTCACACTGAACGTTGCTCCAACTCCACTGCACCCTGAAGTCCATTTATTTGTATTGCATACTATGCCCAACAATGGTTTTGTGTCGCGCTGCTCAGGTCACAAATGAAATTTGTTGAGCTCTGACTGGAATGCGCTCTGACAGATACTGCAGACGGAGACAGGATGTGTATCAAATCGGTCCAGACAGAGCAGAAAGTAGAGTAAGGCTAAAACAGTAAATCAGATTAATTGCTAATTGAAATAATCGCTAACTGGAGTGTACAGGCTCTAAAAATATGCCATTTGCTAAAAGAACATCACACTTAGAGAAGTAATTAGGCCAAAACTGTACAGAAAATATGTAAATTTTTCATTTAAGATGAAAAACCTTCTTTGTCCGGAAATATGCTCTATCCAGAACTACTCAAGGGGCATAGCTGTTTCTTCACCTGGTTCAGATTCTGTAAAAAATCTCCTATTAAGCACCTTTTGCTATCCAATTATTAATCAGAAAAAATACTTAGAAATTAATTAAATCGATAATCAAAATAATCTTTAGTTGCAGCCCTAAGGTGGGGGGTCAATGTGGAAACAGAACTTCCTTTCGCACTGTACCCTGTGGATGAACAGACCACAGCGCCATTGGTGTTGTGTTAGTTTAGGTGCATATAGAAAAATATTAGGTGGATGAACAGTGAGACGTAGACTGAACATTCCAAATAACATGTATTGCACATATTCAATACTTCTTACCCGTAGGCTATTCTTCCTTAGTGTTGGAAGCAGGATGCATTCAGCATAGAGAAAATGTGAGGGATCATTCACCATTCCCTGTGCTGGCCCATGGACTGACTGTTCATAAATTGTCTGGAAGGACTTGTACTCCCTTTTCTTCATCCCCATTTTGAAGTAAGATAGGAAGTAATTGTTGAATTCCTGACAGGCATCTAATAAAGATGACTGACAGCACTCAGTTACAAAAACATGGAAGAAGCCTCTAGCACTTCTAAATCATTTTTGTTGCAGCATTTTGGGTATTCTGTACAAAACAAAATGCTGACAGACAAGGTATACATTATTTGTGATAACTGTGAACATACTGCAGCTGGTTAACCATTAGCTAAAGCTAAAGCATGAAGCTAAATTTAGCATCTGCTAAGGGCTTCCGACTGGTGCTAAAGGACTGTTTTACCACCCTAGAGATAAAAAAGCACAAATAAAAGAATCTTTAAAACATAGTTTGTGAAAGGGACAACATTTATTTGTTAAAAACAAAAACTGCTTTCCATATTTTTAGTATTTAACAGAATATTTTGTTAGTCTTGTCTAATCTCAGGAACTCAATATCGTGTATGATCGTGTATGAAGTTAAAAGTAACACTTGAAGATTATTGGAGCAAGTTAAATGATATGTAAGCATATGTAAGCACATGACAACTACTAGTGATGCTGATTGTGATTGACGAAACCCATCTGCTCATAGGATCACTGTGGCATAGCATAGATGAAAGAAACATGCACGTTTGCTCAACCAGACCACAGCTTCTCGTTCATAAGCCTTCAAACCACAATGACACGACATCCTGATGTTTCCACAGTAACTGTAGCAGTTGGGACAAAACACCTCAGTTTAGTCAGTCTGAGATGTTGAACTGAGGCAACCTTAATTCACCAGAACCTTTAAAGAAAGAACGCTTAATTAAAGTGATAATGCACATGTTCATACAGCGACAACCTGAGCCACATAATACTGTCATTATAGAATTCTTAATATCAATACTAAAGCATCAAAAACTAAATTAAAACAGAAACAAAATATACTAATGGTTAGATCTATAGAAACACCTAATACATTTCTATGCAACAGCCACCTTCCTCTCCTCAGTCCACCTATCTGCACTAAAGATCACTAACTAAGCTGTAAATAGGCAGTTTCTGCCTCAGAAGACCAGGAAAGCTCTAGGAACTGATGGTATTTTCCTCGTCTGCCTGAAAGCCTGCACTCACCAACTGGCCCCCATCTTCACTGAGATCTTCAACAGGTCTCTAGAGCTGTATGAAGTTCTGTCCTACTCCGAGCATTCCACCATCATGCCAGTCCGGCGACTGGTGTTGAAGCATCTGAAGGATATCGCATTCCCCCTACTGGACCCCCTGCAGTTTGCTTACCGGGCAAACAGGTTGTCAATTTGGTACTACAATTCATCCCTTAGCAGCTCAACCACCCAGGGGCGTAACACCAGGATCCTGTTTGTGGACTTCAGCTTGCCCTTCAACACCATCAACCCAGGCGTTCTCCACCAAAGGCTCACCCAGCTCATAGTCCTGGCCTCCACCTGTCAGTGGATCATCAGCTTCCTGACTGACCAGCAGCAGCACCTAAGACCGATGAGCATCTTGTCCCACAAAGAACCATTAACACCGTCATCCTCCAGGGATGTGTTCTCTCCCCATTCCTCTTCTCTCTGTACACAAATGACTGCACCCCAACAGTGCTGAAGTTTGCAGATGACACTGCTGCCATTGGTCTGATCCTGGACAATGATAAGTCTGCATACAGACAGGAGGTGGATCGGCAGGTCCACTGGTGTGGTCAGAACAAGTTGGAGCTTGACCCGCTCAAGACAGTGGAGATCACGATGGACTATTGGATAACACCCTCCACACTCCCTCCCTTCACCATCCTAAACAACACTGTGTCCACTGCTGATCATGATCCTCACACATAGACAATGTTCATAAGAAGGTCCAACAGAGATTGTACATCCTGAGGCAACTCAAGAAATTCAACCTTCCACAGGAGCTGCTGGTCATCTTCTACACTGCCCAAATTCAGTCTGTCCTGTGTGTGTCCATTACCGTTTCATTTGGCTCATGCACAAGACAGGACAGGTCCAAAGTGCAATGACCAATTAGGTCTTTTACCTTCAGGTTGGCGCTATTTGCAAAAACCAGCCACCACAGAGATAGTTTCTTCCCCCATGCTGCCTCTCTAGTGAACACTTGATAGTTAGAGTGCCCAGATCGATCCCATGCATATTTGCACTAATTGAAACTTGTCTTGCTCTTATGTTAAAACACTTTATATATACATATTTACAAAAAAAACATTTCCTTTCGATTTTTCCTTTTCATATATTTATATTTAAAATGTCTTTACTGAGAGCAAAGGGGAACAGAAGTCAAATTCCTTGTCTGTGTGCACAAACATGGCAAATAAAACTATTCTGATTCTATTGTGCATTACTGTGTTTCAACACTATGTCATTATAAATTCAGGTCTGACATCTCACCCTCTGGGAATGTTTTTATTTGCTATTAGTTCCGTCACTAGTTCATTTCTTACAAAACTGTGTCAAAAGAATGCTTTTCTATTCATGCAAAGCTGCCATTTAGGAGTCCAACAGCAACAACAAAAAAAGCTATATGTGGCAAGCTCTGTAGCCTTGGACACAATGGTGGGGGGGACATTTTCTTTGAGAAAAACTTCTTCAGCAAACTCACATCCTTCCTTCAAAAGCTAATGCACCCTCCTCCCCCATACTACTCCACCATCCAAATCCTAAAACAAAAAGAAAGGCCTCAGAGAAAATGGCTTCAAAAAAGGAAACTGCAGCCAGAGTGGACACACGTATTTAGTTTTTCCATTTTAGTATTTAGTGGCCTGCAATTTCTCCAGACCTGAATCCCATAGAAAACCTATAGGGCCAGCTAAGTCACCGTCTAGAAGTTTGTAACTGTGCAACCCAGAACCTAGAACCTTAATGACCCGAGGGCCGCCCTTCAAGAAGAGTTGTATTCCATGCATTAGCAGACAAGTCGACTTGTGAACAGCATGAGACATCGATGTCAAGATGAAATTGATGATCAAGGGCGCTCAACATGTTATTGAGACACTGGCATTATCTGTTGTGATTTACCCACTATTGTTGTTGGCTTTTGTTTTAATAAATTGTTTGAGATGAGGAAATCACCATCACACGCTTCTACTTAAATTCCCTACTTTCATGATATATCACTGTAAAGTGAACTTTTACATTTTCCATGAATGTCGCCCAAAAGCCAAACATCCATAACTTTTTGTAAGTTGCGTGTGTGTTAGATCTCAATTGGAAAAAAGGTAATGCTGTACTTCCGTACTGACATAGAATGGATAATGTGTTAGAAACAAAAGGATGCCACATCATTTGATGAAAATGAACTTTATCAACCCACAGAACGCTTAACCCGGGGTCACGGTGAAATGTAAACTGAAAAACTGAGGCAGGCAAGTCAAGATTGCAAAAATGTCATTGAAGCAACTCAAAGTACTCAGTACTTTGTAAGGACCCCACATGGTTCTATGCATGCTACCAACACCGGGGCATGCTCTTTATGAGATGACTGATGTTGACCTAGGGTATTTCCTCCCAGATCCTGAGCAGGGCATCACTTAGATCCTGGAGAGTCAGAGGTATAAACTGGTGGCATCGAATGGACCTAAACATGATATCCCAGAGATGTTCTATTGGATTTAGGAACCCAGGACCCAATGCACTTCATTTCTTTCCCATACCTAATGGCAGTCAGGGTGCCATCGTTTATCCTGAACAGGTCTATGCGTCCCTCCATAGATATGCCTCCCCAGACCAACACTGACAGACCACCAAACCGTTCATGCTGAACAAGATTGCAGTCAGCATAAGGTTAAAAGCAGCTTCTCCAGACCCTTTCACTTCGGTGACATGAGCTCAGTGTAACCCTGCTCTCATCCATGAAACGTACAGCATGCCAGAGCAGAACCTGTCAATTCTGGTGATCTCTGGCAAATGCCAGTCGAGCTCCACGGTGCTGAGAATTGAGCACGGGCCTGCCTACTGGAGAACGTCGGGCAACCCTCATGAAGTCTGTTTCTAACGGTTTGGTCAAAGACATTCAGGCCACTAGCCCAATGAAGATCACTTTGTAGATAACAGATAAATGTAAAAAATTTTTTTATAGGTGTTCTTTTTAATAACTGTTAAATTATGCCAAGTCTATATTGATTAATGCAAGCAATTGTTATATTGCTGCTATTAAAAGAAATCTTAAAAATATTGTTTCCCGTAAGTGTTTGTGTCGTTTATACATCTACAAATAAAAAGCTATCCATGGTCACCTTCTCAAAAATAATGACACTAAACTAGAAATAAGCAGAAAAACAACAGTTCTACTAGAAAGGAAAAAGCTTTTAGTTAAAATGAAATAAAAGGGAAGGGTATTCGTCTTAAAAGTTGTGGGTTTCATTCCAGTTTCCTCCTGTGATGCCCTGGACAAGGCACTTACATCCAAGTTGCCTACTGATCTGCTCATCAGTGTATATATGTATGAACATTTGTGTTTCTACAACAAACTTGTAGATTTTGACCACAGGAACATTTACAATAAGGACTAAACATTACTATTAATAACTACTATCAACAGCAAACTTAAAAAATGTGGGATAAAGTTTGAACATTTGTCCTCCTCCATCGCCAAAATTAAATTCTGATCTAAAACTAAAAGCTAAAAATGTCAATAAAAACAGGGACTAATTAAAAAAGCACAAACAAATAAAAGTATTTCTTGCTACCTGAGTAACCAACCCAAAACAGGAAATGTATCATAAAACCAATACATATGCGCCTGCACATGAAACCAGTTGCAGGCTACAGCTACACATGAGACAAAGGAAGGAACCATTTATGGCACACTTTCTACTTTACTGAAACAAAATCAAGATGACACCGCTTTATTAATCCTGTAACAGTTACTTATTGCTTCTGATGTAAACATTTATGGGTTCCACAGAAAAAGCAGAATGGGAAGTGACTGAAAAAGCAAAAATAAATACTATTAAAAGATAAAAATGTCAAGAATCTGCTGATGTTGGACTTGTAAAAAAATGTTGGAGCCTTTATTTCTCATTAAATATAATTTTTTTAATTGACAGATTTAAAATGTAGTCAATCAGTTATTAAAAATGTTAGCAGCCATAGTACGCCATTGAGTATCACTCATCTTAACAACAAGCCAATGAGATCATCAAAAGTTGTCCCGATGTGCTGGACTCACCCATCAGGATCTAAATGATTGCTCCCTTTGAGGTCGAACATGCTGAGTGTGAACCCACTGACTAAGCCTTTGTCCTGAGAGAACAGCCAAATTCCACGATCACTATCAAAGCTCAGTAAGACTGCATTCTTCTATCCGCTGCTTTTGTAATCTTTAAAATCACGAGTAACCAAGCGTCTCTCTGCATTTAAACTGCCAGCAAGCAATGAATGTTTTTGTGGCATTTATACCATAATGGTTCATTACCTACAAATACAAAAACCAAATCCTTTTTTTTTAAATGTCCTTGCATTTAAAAAAAAAAGAAGACATTTTTCAAGCAGCTTTAATTCTAAAGCCTTCTGCCACCCCTGCAGTGCAGGATAAATTTGCATACAGCATTTTGCAAAACTACTGAGACTCTTGAAATTTTTCACTTTCAGTCACATAACAACCACAGACACAAACACAAGGCAGTTGTTGAAATGTGAAGGAGGAGGAAAGGGATACATGGTTTTCAACATTATTTACATATAAAAATTAATCAGAGAAACAGCCACCAGGTCCATGGTAACTCTGGAGGAGCTGCAGAGATCCGCAGTTCAGGCGGATCTATTGACAGGACAACTATTAGTCATGCACTCCAAAAATATGGCCTTAATGAAACAGTTTAAAGATTTTTGAATTGTTGAAAGAAAGCAATAAGATGTTCAGTTAGCAGTTCGCCCCAAGCCATGTAGAGTACAAAGGAAAGATGTGGAAGAAGGTGCTCTCCTCAGAGGATAACACAATTGAACTCTCTGTCCAACATCCACAACACTAGTTAAGGGGGGAACACACACTGGGCAATCCCGGAAGAAAACCTAGAATTTATGTTCACAGACACTATCAAATCTGATATACTTCAATGATATCTGATATTCTGCAAAGAATATTTTGCAAACATATTTGCAAAACTATGAAACCCTTTGTATTGGTCAATCACATAAAATCACAAAACAAACACTGGGATTGTGGGTAATTGACAAAATGCAATATTGCAAAGCTGTGCAGCAACCAAAATGAACTGTAGCAATACAAAAGAGCTGCCTAAAATGCATTGGATTACAATAAAAGTAAGTAGCATCGAGCAGGAAGAGAGTATGCAGACACAGATGGTTATGGCACAGTCATAAATGTGCAAGGCACACACCCTAAAACTAAAGCTGCATGATTAAAACTGCCAATTGTTTTAGACATCTGTTTTTGCTTCTTTAAATAAGAAGGGTTTTTGTGTAAATCCAAAAAATCTAATGTGGACGAGTTTTCTTTTTCGACCAAATGAAGGATGCAAACAGCCCCATCCGCACACAATACAGCCCCAGGTACCAATAACACAAGCCCATTGAAGAAAAGGACAAATAGCAACATTTAATCTGTAGTCTGAATGTGTGAGCTAAATGAAGGTTACCGAGGTAAATAAGAAAATACTGTGTGTGAGAAGCTGCCAGCAATGCCCAAGCAGGCAGACCATCTGAGAACAGCTCATGCCAGCCGACTTGCACAAATACAGACATCTGTGTGCCACAACCACGGCTGTGACCCAGCATCACTCTGTGCCCCCATGAAAGCTTCATTGTGAGGATTATTTCTGGAAGGCCTGAATAGCTGCAACCCTGTTCTGAAGAGGAGGAGGAAGTGGCCGACCATAGGCAGCAGCACACACACTACTACACACACACCCCAATGTCTAGGCTTGCCTTCAGTCTGGGAGGTTTCTGGGTTTGCTGTATATTTATGTATAACTTCCCATGATTTGATCTTTTAGAAGAAAATAATATTCTTTAATACAATAGGACTTACTTCCTCAGGACAGACGTCTGCATAAAAAATCTAAATAAAGCAACAAGAACAAAACCAGAGACACCAAGTGACTGGCAACATTCTGGAAACAATGTCCGTATATACATATATATATATATATATATATATATATATATATATATATATATATATATATATATACACACAGGTCCTTCTCAAAATATTAGCATATTGTGATAAAGTTCATTATTTTCCATAATATCATGATGGAAATTTAACATTCATATATTTTAGATTCATTGCACACTAACTGAAATATTCCAGGTCTTTTATTGTCTTAATACGGATGATTGTGGCATACAGCTCATGAAAACCCAAAATTCCTATCTCACAAAATTAGCATATTTCATCCGACCAATAAAAGAAAAGTGTTTTTAATACAAAAAACGTCAACCTTCAAATAATCATGTACAGTTATGCACTCAATACTTGGTCGGGAATCCTTTTGCAGAAATGACTGCTTCAATGCGGCGTGGCATGGAGGCAATCAGCCTGTGGCACTGCTGAGGTCTTATGGAGGCCCAGGATGCTTCGATAGCGGCCTTTAGCTCATCCAGAGTGTTGGGTCTTGAGTCTCTCAACGTTCTCTTCACAATATCCCACAGATTCTCTATGGGGTTCAGGTCAGGAGAGTTGGCAGGCCAATTGAGCACAGTGATACCATGGTCAGTAAACCATTTACCAGTGGTTTTGGCACTGTGAGCAGGTGCCAGGTCGTGCTGAAAAATGAAATCTTCATCTCCATAAAGCTTTTCAGCAGATGGAAGCATGAAGTGCTCCAAAATCTCCTGATAGCTAGCTGCATTGACCCTGTGCAATGAATCTAAAATATATGAATGTTAAATTTTCATCATGATATTATGGAAAATAATGAACTTTATCACAATATGCTAATATTTTGAGAAGGACCTGTATATATATATAATAAAATACTAAAAAGAATGTTTTCTATAAATTAAAGCTGCTGGCTGGCGGAGCTTGAAAACAATCATCCTGCATTCTGTTTAGAGTCCAAACTGCAATGACCAACATTCTAACAGTGCAGTACACAGATGGAGGTGTGGTCCGTTTGTGTCGTTCACTGTTGTTGAACAGATTGCTTCACACAGATACACTTTGCTTTCCTGGTTTCCAGACAAGCACAAGGGGACAATCTGGATTCTCACTTTAAACTTAAGTTTCCCTTGAGTCCTCTTCCCAGCATCCTGTTTCGGCTTCAGATCATAAATCCTATTGGCTGCTGGATGCTCAACAAAAGAGGAATAGCTGTCAAAACACAGAGGCATGCTGTAGAGTTTCTCAAGAGCCTCTTAGATGGACAACACCCAGGCAACTTTGGACTCTCCTCCACCCACAGGGGGCAATGGTGGTCCCAAGATCCACTGCTAGCATACATTTGTACCCTCTGGCCACAGGTTAGCAACTTTTAGCAGGCATAAGTGGCGACTGTGGCTCAGTAGGAAGAGTAGTTGTCTTGCAATCAGAAGGTTGTGGGTTCGATTCCAGCTTTCTCCTGCCATATGTCGATGTGCCCCTGGGCAAGGCACTTAACCTCAAGTTGCCTACCGATCTGCGTATCGGTGTATGAATGTGTGAGCGTTTGGGTGAATGTGTTTGGGTGAATGTGGCTCTAGTGTAAAGCGCTTTGAGCGGTCTGTATGACTGGAAATCGCTATATATGTTCAGTCCATTTACCATTTATAAACAGGTTACTGGTTTTAGTGTATACCAAAGTTTTCAACAAAACTACTAATATTTTCATGCATATTGTTCATATATTTTAAAGTGTTGATTATGAGATATAAGTAAAAGCACTGGAGCGACCAGAGTTTCCTACAGCTGTCTGGATCAGAGCACTGCCCCTTCTATATGCGTTGCAGCACACATCTGTCAGCTACTACTGTAAACTTGGACATTTTCAGTTACTTTAAAAGGTGACTGCTCTAAACATTTGCTTAATTATGTTTTATATCAAAATAACAAATACAAACAGAAGCAAAAAAGTAATTTTGTTCTTATGTAATACAACAAATCTAGAATCTTCTATCATTTCTGGTCGATGAAGGCACCAACCAACAGGGCGTACTATGATGCAGTTTTCTGAGTCTAATAAAAATCTGAATTAGTTTAGTGACATATGCTTTCAGTCACGAATGATCAAAAGACAATAATATTGTCCTATCATTTTCTGTTGGATTCAAAAGTTCTATCTCTATCAAAGAAACTGCAACCATGTTTATCAACTTTTAGTCAGTTCGGTTTTTAATTCAGTTTATTTATACTGCATCTGTTCACAACAAATAGTCTTAAGGCAATTTACAAAACAAAAAAAGGAAAAGAAAGTCGGTTCAATCATACAGAGATATTCAGAGTCAATTGCATACATTCCAATTCGATCCCAGTTTTAAAACAATGCAGTCAAGTTCAGTTTATTCAGATTGGTAAGAAGGTTTTTTCATCTAAGGAAATCCAGCAGATAGCATCAAGTCCCTGACTTGCAGCAATCCCTCATGCTGAGCATGCATGGAGAGACAACAGGAAGGAAAACACCCCTTTTAGCCAGGAAAACCCTAACAGGTTTCCCTGTATTACAACTATAATAATCAATATTCTTCTTTATTATAGCAACAGTGGAAATAAATTACTGCTTTTCTGTTTAAAATCAGAAAAAAAATGTGTCTTTTGAAACTGTGGTATAGATTATTATATCATGTGAGCATTTTATACGGTTCACTGCCTAACTGTTAGCCAAACAAAAATATGCCAGTTATCAACCATTTTGGGAAATTGACCCAAATGGTTCCTGTTGGTAAATGTGCAGCAGATGAGCCGCAATGACGTCCACTCTGAAAACCTGTCAGTGCCTACACTTGTAAAACATTCCACTGAATGACAATTAGCAACCACAGTCACACACAAGTACAGAGAATACAATGACTGGGAGAGAATGGATGAAATATTTAGACACAAACGGAAACTCAACTGTACAGACAAATTCCTTGTATTCTTAGGATCAAGGACAGCTCCTGCTTGAGGAATTGCAAAAGATTTACTTAAAGTCTTTTTCTCAACACTATGAACCTTTTTCACTATTCTGTGTGTTTCTGAACTAATAAGATATCAACCCTAGTTAAACAGTTAGTGCACTAGTTTTGAAGAAAAATGAACAACTGTCTGACAGGGAAAAGGAAGTAGCTGAAAACTCACCTGCAAATGTAGTGTAGTGGGAAGAAGAGCAAGGCTGTACACATACTGTAGCAGCACTATGGCTTTCTATGAAAACGTAGGACTATCACAGTGATTTTTTCCCCGAGACAGACAAGGAGCCATTAACGCTGTTGTCTGGACACAAGGGGGTCTATGAGCGGAAAGATTTGGTACGTCCAGCTGACTGAGCAGCTGAATGAGCTACCAGTGCCAGGCAACCCAGATTGGTAGGTTGTCATTTGTGTCATCTGGTGTTTAGTAGGAAACTTTATTTTCTCTGGTGTCTTTATGTTTTGAGACCACACTATTAGTTCTTTGTTGTTTCCTATAGTCGCACTCAATGAATCCACTGTCAACCAATTTGATTATTTTTCCTGCAAATGCAGCTCTGTATCACTCCTGTTGTCCCTGTACACAATGACTAAATATTTACACCTGTAAGTATACTTCGCTGCTTATTAACAGTGCCTTGGGAAAGTATTTGGCCCCCTTGAACTTTTCAACCTCTTGCCACATTTCAGGCTTCAAACATAAAGATATAAAACTCAATATTTTTGTGAAGTATCAACAAGTGGCACACAATCGTGAAGTGGAATGAAATTTATTGGATGTGTCAAACTTTTTTAACAAATAAAAAACTGAAAAGTGGGGCGTGCAATATTATTCGGCCCCTTTACTTTCAGTGCAGCAAACTCACTCCACGAGTTCAGTGAGGATCTCTGAATGATCCAATGTTGTCCCAAATGACTGATGATGATAAATAGAATCCACCTGTGTGTAATCAAGTCTTTGTATAAATGCACCTGCTCTGTGATAGTCTCAGGGTTCTGTTCAAAGCGCAGAGAGCATCATGAAGACCAAGGAACACACCAGCCAGGTCTGAGATACTGTGGTGGAGAAGTTTAAAGTTGGATTTGGATACAAAAGATTTCCCAAGCTTTAAACATCCCAAGGAGCACTGTGCAAGCAATCATATTGAAATGGAAGGAGTATTAGACCACTGCAAATCTACCAAGACCCGGCCGTCCTTCTAAACGTTCATCTCAAACAAGGAGAAGACTGATCACAGATGCAGCCAAGAGGCCCATGATCACTCTGGATGAACTGCAGAGATCTACAGCTGAGGTGGGAGAGTCTGTCCATAGGACAACAATCAGTCGTACACTGCACAAATCTGGCCTTTATGGAAGAGTGGCAAGAAGAAAGCCATTTCTCCAAGATATCCATAAAAAGTCTTGTTTAAAGTTTGCCAAAAGCCACCTGGGAGACACACCAAACATGTGGAAGAAGGTGCTCTGGTTAGATGAAACCAAAATCCAACTGTTTGGCCACAATGCAAAACGATATGTTTGGCATAAAAGCAACACATCTCATCACCCTGAACACACCATCCCCACTGTCAAACATGGTGGTGGCAGCATCATGGTTTGGGCCTGCTTTTCGTCAGCAGGGACAGGGAAGATGGTCAAAATTGATGGGAAGATGGATGGGGCCAAATACAGGACCATTCTGGAAGAAAACCTGTTGGAGTCTGCAAGAGACCTGAGACTGGGATGGAGATTTATCCTCCAACAAGACAATGATCCAAAACATAAAGCCACATCTACAATGGAATGGTTCACAAATAAACGTATCCAGGTGTTGGAATGGCCAAGTCAAAGTTCAGACCTGAATCCAATCGAGAATCTGTGGAAAGAGCTGAAGACTGCTGTTCACGAACGCTCTCCATCCAACCTCACTGAGCTTGAGCTGTTTTGCAAGGAAGAGTGGGCAAGAATTTCAGTCTCTTGATGTACAAAACTGATAGAGACAAACCCCAAGCGACTTGCAGCTGTAATTGCAGCAAAGGGTGGCGCTACAAAGTATGAACGCAAGGGTGCCGAATAATATTGCACGCCCCAATTTTCAGTTTTTTATTTGTTAAAAATGTTAGACACATCCAGTAAATTTCATTCCACTTCACGATTGTGTCCCACTTGTTGATTCTTCACAAAAAATTAGAATTTTATATCTTTATGTTTGAAGCCTGAAATGTGGCAAGAGGTTGACCAGTTCAAGGGGGCCGAGTACTTTTGTGTGGGTGATTTCTGGGCTAAAACTGGACTCCACAATGGAAATGGTGGGTTTTGGCATATTCACGACTAAACAAACAAGGAAACCAGAATACAAAGTTTTATGAGGATGGCGATGGAAAAATCTCGAACCTTTCCTTACATCTTGCTGTGCTAGCAACAGAGGTTTTATCCTCATGCAGCATTACTTTTCATATATGATAAGGATGAGCATTTTGGCCATTCATCTCACAATGCAATTTAAAAGTATTTTTGACATGCTTATCTTTCTCCAAACTAAGACTGTACAGTTAAGTACTTGCTGATTCATTGAAAGTCTTATTGTCAACATGAACAGGACTGCACAATATTAGAAAATCATGAGAAAGCAATATTATTGTTGAATATTAGGTTAAGGAATGGGTACCTTTGACATTTGAACCGGTACCTGGGAATCGGTATCAGTACTCAACGGTACCAGTTTTTGGTACCTGTGTGCATGTTTATATGGTAATAAATGTTAATTTGCTTAATAATAAAATCTCAAAATTTTTCAATCCAACATATTTATTTCTCAACATATAAACTTGAATGTATCAAAACAACATCCATCTGTTAGTACTGTAACTTCCCAGTTGTTTCAAAAATTTCTTCTCTTCATTGAGTTAAGAAAGTTATGTGTTATCTTTTGCCTTGAACATTGCATCTAATTTTTTTCCACACAAAATGAATTGTAATGTTTGTGTCCTTCTTTAAGACCCTGGTCAATATTTTGGGAGCATGTTCCACAATTAAAATACTACCATCTTGATCTTCCATTTGTTTTAGAAATCTGTATGAAAATTACACATTATAAGCCATAAACAAACATAAGCAGCACATCATATTATACATGCCCCAATTCAGAATTTCTGGCTCAGGAACCAATCCTGGTACCTACATATAAGCATCGACAGATACAAATATATACTGATCAAGGCTGTTTCTGTTGTGTTTGGTCCTGGTGTTCTTGAGGCAAACATGAATTAACCACACATTCACTGTCAGCAATACTGATACAATTTGTGCTCAAGCCTTCATTTGTATTTGTATCTAAAGGAGTGATAATTACATAATAGGCCTCAGAGTGATTCTGTTATGGACATATTCACATCCTTGTCAGCTGCAGAGATGATACATCTGAGGACAAACCGCTGGGCTAACGAATGACAGGAAAACGATCCTCAGTATTTAATGGTTGTTTCAAAAAAACTCAATTCTGTGGTTGTTTCTACATGCTAAAAAAGCCTCTATGCTCCAAGGCAGAGTGAAATTGAAAGTAAAAAAGAAAAAGCTTCGCCTTTTTTTTTTTTATCTGCTAAAGTTTCATTTTCTTGTTCCTCCTCTGCAGAGCTTTGGATTCTATCATCATTTATTATTACTATAATAATCTAATATGATGTGTATTGCTCGACATCTTTGCATAAAAACACATTTTCAACACTAAGATACCGCCGAAGAAGGTGATGGTGAGAAAAAGAGAGAGGACTCTGCATGAGGCAGCCTGTGGTCTAGCAGCAGGCTTCTACTACAAGCTCCACCCATATGTTTAAACTTTATATACTGTGGCAAAAAACACAGCAAATGATATGTAGGAATCATATGTTTATACCCACATTATGAGAATACTTTTTAGATTTGAAGTGTGCAACATAAACAAGTGATTTGTTTTTCACTAAATACGAACAATAAAAACAGTTTTACAAAACTAGTGTTTGAAAAGTACACTTAAGAAAAAATGGCTATTTCAGCTGTTTGTATTTGTATTGCTGACATCACAAGAGGCACAAGAACTGAGCTGATCCATTGGCATTACTAAACACTACAGTGGATGAGGCATTTATGCCAGATTTTGACATAGATTCAAGTTCCTTTCAAGTCTGCCTGGTCTGATCCTCTCTACAAACTCCATCCATGTGTTTTACTTCAGGTTACAGGATATTAAGAAAAATCTACAATATATGACAATGTTGATAATGGTCATGGGAATGATGTGAAATGCAACAAATCCAACAATTAATAGTGTTCATGTCATTCTGCGTTGGGTTCATTGCGAACGAGCACAACGTGTAGTTTCTTAATGGTTTACCACCTTGCTTCGCCTTCTAAAACATTAATGCGGCATTAAACCACAAGCATCACCAAATAGATTACTACTAGCACAGACAGCCTGAATGCATGGTACTTCAATAATTAGCTAATATTTATTTAGCCCAAACAGTCCTTTATATTGATTTTGCTTACAGTGACATTGCAATAACAATTGTAATATATTGTACAGCCCTATTTTAATTTTCCTGAAATCTATGCAGTGTTCTCAAAAACAAGTAAACACATAATCTCACAAAAATAATTAAAAACAGGTGAATAAGGTGGAGAACAAAAGCAAAAAAGATACAAATGGGCAAATCTTTAAAAAACTTTACACCTTATGTGATGTCAGTAGAGGCACATAGGCGCTTGTGTTTGGGTTGGTAGATTTTATTTTGGTTAAAAAATGTTTTAGAACAAAATAGCAAACAAATGAAAACAATTGGCCATGACGTGTTACACAGGTGACAAACTTTACCTAAAGTGAGCATAGAAAAGTTTGATCAGTAGTTTTTAATTTCTAAAGTAAAATCAGCCAAAACATAACCTGGAGCAACACAGAAACATGACTGGAATCGGTGGATAGGGCATTAGCCTCAACCCAATATCAGATCCAAGAATGATTTCTATATTAGGTCTGATACTGACAGTGGATTGGATCGGTCTGATCTCTACATGATACAAAACGTTGGATCAATGGAAATCAGAAAAATTTCTCTGCAACTAGAGATGTACCACAAAAAATGCTCTGATCTAGAAACCTAATGAGTGCAGTAACTATAAACACCGAGGCAACAGCAGCACGATGCCAACAATCATCGTCAACCATAAGTGCTTGTGTTTTACAGGCTCTGAGAGCTGTTATCGATTAAAGCCACTGGGGCTTTTAATGCGTGTTTCCAAGATGCCTTTAACAGGCTTGCACTACCTTGCATTGCCTTCAAGCAGTGTAGAACAGGAAGGAACGTTTCTGCAGTGCTTGCAGTGTCCACCTTACTACATCCTGTGTTCAGCCCTTCTGTAACTAAAAGATGCAATATGTCAACTCATGCAACAAGAAAAGGGATGTTGGCTGCTCTTGCATCACTAAAAGCCGGTCCCTCTGCCTGTTTTTAGCCACAGGGGCCATGTCATGTTACAATCTGCCACTTAATAAATCATAAGACAAACTCCACTCCAATGAAAAGTTACAAGTTGCATTCTTTAATGGGATGGGCAAGTTGAATATTTCATGATTAAACAGTTAATTATGCTGCTGAGATCTAGGCCAAGGCTAAGACTGAATGAAGGGAGGGGGGCTCAGATAACGGTCCAAGCCCCGTCCCAACAACGCTAGCTCTGGGGCGGGAGGGGGATGGGGGTGGGGGGGGGGAGCAAGCCATCTAGGTTAATCCACACAAAACACATACAAAAAAAAAAACAATAGGCAACGACGAGAAGAAGTATCGATTTCTGTTTGAGTTTTCATGCTGGGGCTGACTCCAAAAACCGAAACCTTAAAACAGCTTTATTTGTCTTTTTTTCTGAAAGTTCTGTGGTAGTTACTAAGTGTCCAAAGAGATGCTTGCAAAGAGAAACAGCGGGTGAAATGATCAATAAATCCGATTCAAGTTATATTCAACTCTACAGCTAGCCAGGTTGTTGTTAGCTCTTAGCAAATTAAGTTAGCTCAAGTTTACTTTAAAAAAAGAATGGATGTTTTATTAATGCTAACCAGTGTTTCAACGCAAAGACTTCTAACAGGCCTGTGATTTTAGTGTGTTCTCCCGTCAGAAATGCGTGTCAACATCTGACAGTGTCGCATTCAAGTACGCTAATCCCCCTGAGGCCTCCGAGTCCCCGGCCTCAATTTGACGGCTTAGGCTACTGACAGCGTCTAATATTAGTGAGCTGTAAATGGCGTACAGGCCGGTCCCCGCCTCCTTGCCCGCCTCCTGTTTACTCACAGCTAATAATACGGAGTTAAGGCTAACAGGGCTGGCAAACTGGAGCACCCACCTCGGTTGTCGAGGTCGTAACCAACCACAACAAAGTAGTCCGCGAGCCTGGCCATGTTCAGAGCTCAGGACGACAGGCCGTTCTCGCTGAATCCTCTTGTCTCTGCGCCGTCAATAGTCCATTTACGTGCTGCCGGCGATAGAAACATCATGGGAGACAGTAGCATCCTTCCAGCTGCACTCCGCCGCCATACTGTCAAGTTGCCTTGCCCTGACAGCGACAACAGTGCGCCTGCGCACTGAGGGACTAGCAGGGAGGGGCTGCTCGGCAAGAATGTCCCATGTGGGGGAACCGACTCAATTAAGAGACCAAAAGTCTGACCAAAGCCTATGATTAAACCAGTTCAGCTTCAACTAGGCCAGCAATGCAGATGTGAGGGGTAATGTGGGCTTTCAGGACCTCTAAAGAAAGAGAACACACAAACGATAAGGCACCACAAGTTTTTTTGAATAGCACAATTCACAAGGTAATTCAAAGTCTTCTAAAGAAAAATAAAAGAACAGAGTTATAGACAAAGTGAAAACACAAAAAACTCTTAAACGGAGCCTTCTGCACACCTTAGGTTTTCCAGGAGTTGGTTCCAGAGCTGAGGATCATTGAAACTAAATGCTGCCGCCTCTTGTATGGCTCTTGTTATGGGGACACTGAGTGAACAAGTCTCTGACGATCTGAGGGGTCAAATGTGACCAGGAACTTTGAAATGGATTTAGGCCCAAGACCCTTCAGTGTCTTATATTTGATAAACAAGTTTTAAAAATCAATCCTTTTACAAACATGGAGCCAGTGTGAGGATTGAAGGACTGGTGTGATATGATCCAACTTCCTGGTATTGGTCAGGAGCGTCCGCATTGTAGATAAGATGCCATGTCCTGATTGATTTTTTATAGAGTCTGGTAAAAACACTATAACAATACTCTAACCTACTTAAAAAATAGCAATGCACTGTTTTTTTCTCTGCCCTGTTTTATTAGCCAGATTGCCAACTTGAATCTAATAGAGAATCTGTGGGGGGAGCTAAAGATTAGGGTGATGGCAAGGAGGCGTTCCAACATCAAAGACAGGGAGCCATTCCCAAAGATAAATTGTCAAAATACCAGAGGAAACATGCAAACATTTTGGTCAGCAATTATAACGGTCTGATTTCTGGAATGCAGATAAAGATTTGTCAGTGGATTATTTGACATGGCATTTTTAAATTAAATGTAAATAAAAAAATATCTTTTTTTTTTTCAAAATTTGTTCACTCTTCACATTCTTTTCTATTTTGAGAGACTTCTGTCTCAATTCCTTCAGAGTAAAAATAAGCCTTTATATAGCCAGGCAGATCCTATTGAGATAGACCATCTCTTCCTCCAGGACGTCCTGGTTGAGATAGTAGTATAAACATGAACTAAGACAATTTTAAGTGGAAAAATTGTTAGAAAAGTTAAAAGAAGAAATTGAAACCATAAGTATTAAAATAAATTAATAATTAATAGAGACAATAGAAATTTTAATAGTTTAATTTTTCAACAAAACCTAACAAATAGCATCACCAATAGAAGGTATTTCCTTCAGAGCAGTTTTAAGAAATCGACTGCAAATATGAAGAGAGGGAAGTGTATAAAGATTGGTGATATTTTGAAGCTAATTTCAATGCAAAAAGTGTGACCTATTTCTAGTAAGCTAATTCTATCATAAAAACTAGTTTGGTACAGAAGGATGTATTACACAACAAAGCTTATGCAATAAACACCAACATGTGCATTTTCTCATTTGATTTAAAGAGATATATACTAAAAATGGCTGCATTGTGCAATAGTGAGTTTAAAAGTCTGACGAAGGCAAAGCATGCACAAACTCATATTCAGTAAATTAGAATATTATTGAAAAGTTAATTTATTTCAGTAACTCAACTGACTAAGTGAAACACATTATATAGATTCATTACACATAGACTGATGTTTTCAAGCATTTTTTTCTGTTAATTATGATGATTTTCTGCTTACAGCTAATTAATAACACAACATTTAATATTAGAATATTACATCAGACTAATTAAAAAACATTTTAATGCAAAAATGTGAAAGGCTTGTTTAATACCTGCTTAACAGTTGGTATTTTCAAAACGTACTTTTATTCTGACAAACAAGCCTGTTAATCATATTACTATAGTCCATAGTTTAAACTTGTTTTGCTTACAAGGGGAAAGCACTTTTTAAAATAAATTTTAAAAAACTACTGTTCAGGTCTTAGCTTTTAGAAAAATAATCAATGTGAGCATTAAAAGTTAATTTGTCATTTATCACATTTTTAAGTGTGTACATGTAAATGTCCTAAAATGTCCTAAAAAATACAAAATACAATAGGGGCTAAAATAGATCCTTATGGAAAACCCTTAGATATTTTATGTAAAGCTAATGTATTGTTTTCTACAGTAATGCACTTCTGTCAGATAAATGTTTTCTAAGCCAGTTCAGGGCCAATTTACTGAGTCATATACAGCACAGTCAAGTCTTTTCAACATACGATTATGATCTACAAATTGAAATACTCAATTTCAAATTTATTAATAACATTGAACAGTGGTGTTTATTGTCAAAGGAGTCGATATTATTTGCAACTGGCATTCCTGCTCTCATTGTACAATGCTCCCAAAGAATATTGCCATCTGAAAGAATTGCTCAGTAAAAGATTCAAAACGTTTAGACAGCAACGATAGTCTGCAATTTAACATTTAAGACAAAGGAGTCAGCCGTTAACAGTAACATTATCTGTCTACAATGCATCCTGGACTGTCATATATTACAACTTAATGTTGTGTTTGGGAGGTAAAATATAAACAATTAATCAATTAGGAGTTTTTTCTGAGGTTTTAGGTTGTTTTGGAAGCACTATTTTACAATAAAAGAAGTTGTGATTATCCAAGCCTCTTTGGTCAAACCCTGACTCTCTTTAATGACCTTTAGCAACAATGTTTTTAAAATATCAGAAAATGAGCTTGCTGAGGAACAGGTCAAATTATGTTTTGTAAGGGTTTTTTTTATGGCAGAATACTGGAGTTGCAGTCATGGATGTGGAGATAACATTTGAGCGGGATGAGAGGAAGGCCTCGTGCCTCATATCCGTGTGGCCTGTCCTTGGCTGTCAGCTTTGTCATAACCTCAGGAGATATCCAGCCCTTCCTGCACTTTGACTTTTGATCCAAAGTACATACACACCTAAACTCTCTGGTTGTAAGCAACCCTAGGTTGAATGGGAAGTTTTTCATTTAGTGTTTTTTTCCAGTGGAAACATCCATGCTGTCTTTTTTGTCACATTTATCTATGATTAAACGACCACTATTAGATTAACCGAGCTTCTGACAACCAAAGCTGTGCTAACAGGAGATAACATCCACTACAACCTGTTTTTACATGACAGTGATAGTGCAGTAATTGGAGCTTCTCAGCCTGCACAGAATGTGGCAAGCTACTGTTAGTAGAGTAAACACCAAAAAACCCTAATTCATCATAAGATTTTACCAATGACACATAGATAAAGGCATCACAGTAAAATGTGTGTGTAGCCGGCTTTTTTGAATGATAATTGTACATAGTAGTGTATAAAAAAGGATATCCTTTGCTAAATCTTCCGTTTTATGATACTGTTCTGATTTCAAAAATTTTAAAAAAGTTAAAATAAAATCAGGCTTCAGTCCAATAAGATTTTTAGGCATTTGTTTGTGCACACCTCGGTTCAAGTCCCAAAACTGGATTTTATTCCAGTTGAGGTCTGGACTTTGACCAGGCTATTGCATCATTTTTTATAGTATAATTTTTCTGCCATTCTGTTCTGGCGTTGGTGCTTTATTGGGATCATGGCCTGTTGATCACCCAGTCTGGAAAGCGCACCAGCTCTCAGACAGATGGCCTCACTTTTAACTCTTAAATACATTGGTATACAAAGGAGTTCATGTCTGACCTAATGGCTGCAGGGAGTCCAGGTCTTTCTGTTATAAAGCAAGTCTAAATCATCAGCCCTCCACTGCCATGCTTGCACGTTTTCGAAGCACTTTATATGCTAAATAAAATTGCAGCTGTACCAAACATCAAAGATCATTCATCTTTTTTATTACACGGTTTTTTGAATTTTGGAGTGTAAAATTTCAGTTTAAAACATGCATAAAGGTTTTGTTCTATTTTTTAGAGATAAAAACCGCCTTCACTACTTTCTCTAGGATTTTAAAGGGATGGTGTCAGCGAAGGGCTCCTAATTAGATGACACGATTGACTCATCAACAGCAAAGAATTAAGGCACAATATTGCTTCAGCTTTCACCTCTTGAGCATACAGTTGTGTGTTAACGCTATGCCAAAGTGAAAATATATCAGCTATGGCCTTAGAGAACCAATTGTTTTGCTCCCCATCAATCCTCACTTCTATGATACAAAAAGAAAAAAGATTACTATAAAGTGGAAATTATTTAAGCTATAATTCTTCTGCTTACTTGGCAAATTCTTCACGCTGTCAAACTTTGCAATACTCAGAGAAACTGTGGAAGAAATTTTATTAGAGCACCATCATAGTCTCGGCAGCCCTCATTAAATAATAAAGTTCATGACAATACAGTTAGAAAAGCACTGAGCAAGTGTGTATTGTCGGAAATGGTTCAGAGGACAGCCACTTGTTTCTAAAAAGAGTTTGGCACAACAGATTTACAAACTTCCATCTAATACTTCAAGACGACAAACCAGACTTTCAAAAAATACATTTTTGCAAGAGAGAAAACAATTGTGGGGATAGTTGGTCATAACCCCCAGCGAAAAAACAAAACTACCAAAATCTAACGCAGTAAACCAGCAGAAACACATCATAGTAGCTGTCAAGCACGATGACAATGACCCCAAACGTAGCAGCAAACCTTCACCAGAGTGTCTAAAATGGAAAAGAGTTAATGGTTTGCAATAGCCCAGCTAGGCCTGATCACACTCTTACTGAAATGTTGTAAGAACTGTGCATTTTCTTATACTTGAATAACCGATGCACTGATGTAAAAGAATGCGCTAAAATCCCTCCATAATATCTTAAATGTTTATACAAAGAATAATCCCCTGACATTTTTATATTGAGCTTTTATTAACACTATACAATTGCATCTTATTACAGTTTTTATTATGTAAAAAAACAACACGATGAAATGCAACATGTCTTGTTCACATAATGTTGTATGTAAGTTTCATGTCACGGAGCTGAGCGCAGGTTTGTGTTGTGTGTACAGTTCCTCTCTCACCTCTTCCTGCAGGGTGCGACAGGCAGGTGCAATCACACAGCTGAGGATCATCAGGGCAAATCAAGGAAGAGTTCTTGGGCAGCAGGAACCCTGAAGGCCTCCGTCAGACAATACAGAAACAGTAGGTCATTTTAAATATCTGGGCATGTGGTTAGACCAAAAGGGAACATGAAAAATGTATATAGAAAAGATGGAATCAAAATGCAAGAAAATCATAAACCTGATGAGAGCTGTAGTGGGGACAGACTGGAGAGCAAATAAACAATCATTGATGTATATTTATAGGGCTTTAATGAGATCAACACCAGATCATGGGTGCTATGAATATAGAGCAACAGCTAAAACACATTTATTGAAAACAGAATGTTATTATTAAAGCAATGAGGATTTGTGCAGATGCAGTAAGATCAACAACAACGAATATATATAGGTCGAGTTGGGAGAAATGCCTTCAGACCTGAGAAGAGACAAACTCATGCTTACATAATGGTGCCATTTACATGGTTGTGGGGATGAAAACCCTGCAAGGATTGTTATTCTGGAGTGTTGGAAATACAATTCTTTTAAAGGTAATGGTTTTGGCCGGGTAATAAAGGCTAAATCAGAGGAACAGAGAATAAATGGTTTAACTCCCCTAAACCTATTAGTAATATCCCCATCTGGTTGTTTTCAGAAACTGAAATAGATTTAAATATGATGAAACTAAAGAAAGAGTGGGCAGAGAGTAGGAAATGATATCTGGCAAATCAGCACATCAGAAGCAAATATTACAGTTATTTAGACATCCATACAGACGGGTTCGAAGATGAAGCAGATAAGGTAGGAATAGGAATATACATACAATAATGAATGTAAGTATTGGTAAAAGATTACCTGATCAGGTGCATATGGCAGAGATGATGGCAAATATTGTAGGATTCCATTGGGTTGAAGAAGTAAAACCAGACAGACTGATGTGTTGTGATGCTTATTTAGCAGCTCTTTACAGTATTCAAATTATAAAATCTAACAGAAGAGTTTTAATGCTAGAAATCCACCAACGTTTATTTAGATTACAGAGGCTTTAAATAGATATAAGATTTTGTTGGGCACCTGCCCATGTAGGTATAAAAGGGAACGAGGGAGCAGACAAAATAGCTAAAAGATCAATCAGAATGAACAATATTATATATATACCTACTGACAAAGGAGAATCTAAGGTAATAATCATGACAGGACAGGTGGGACATGGAGGGGGTAAAGGAAACACAGAAAGTTCTTATGCAATATCTGAAAAACGTAGGGATATATAGGATTTAGTTAGTTTCAGATAGATTTATTTATTTATTTTGTAATTATTTCCTTTTTTTCTAATGATATAAAGTAATCCCATCAAACATAATTCACTCTACATACTCCAATATAGTTGTTGGCGGTATGCACCTTAAAGTCATGGTTGCAATCTGCCATAAAACTAAAATAATAATAAGAAGGATGAGCCAGATTGTTAACACACCTGAGTGGTAATCAGACCAGCAGACTAGCTCTGTTTCTCTTGTTTTCCTGACCGTATCTCTTACCTGAGTTTTTGTGCTCCTCTCGCCCAGAATGGATTTACCTTAAAGACTCAGACCTGGATTTTGCCCCGCTTCTGGTACATGTCCGAGTTTGTGTTTGGATGGAAGTACTTCACTGTGCTTACCTGACCAAGAGCCTCCTTTCTCAAGGGTCGTGTCTCATGCTACCTTATGTAAAACATGTGCAATATCTCTCACCATACATGTGCTGATGACACACAACGTTATATGAGTCAGTGTATCTGTTATAATAATGTCTGGATGGGTTAGAATTCCTTCCAGCCTAAAGCAGATAATACAGAAGTTATTGTTTTTGGTCTCAAAAATGGAACGATAAAGATCAGCGCTCAACTAGACTCGAAGGGGCTAAAGACCAAAGACCAATCAAGAAACCTTGGCATCATTTAGTAGTCAGACCTACATTTTAACAACTACATAAAGTATGTTGGTATATTCACTTACTATCATGTAAAAAACATTGCTAGAATAAGGGGCTTTCTATCAGAACAGGACAGAGAAAAAGTTGTGCATGCTTTTGTTTTGAATTCCTTAGGTTATCATAATAATCATTAAAATGGTGTCTCCGTAACAAACCAATCGGGCAGCTTTAATTCATCCAAAATGCTGCTCCATGGTCCAGGCCAACACCAGGAAAATAGATCATATTACACACGTTCATAAATACAAACTCTAGACAACAGTACATTAATCTAAGCACTATATACATAGAAGGAAGATGTAAATGAGGTGAATAAGTATTTGCTGTATTACATGAGGATGTCTGCAGCCTAAGCCTAAATGGTCATCTACAACGCTCCCCTGTTTGTGGAGAAGTTCTCTGGTTTGCTTCAATCTCCTCCTTCTCGAGGCAACAGGCACCAGAGCTGCTCACAGTTCAGGCTGGTGCTGAAAGCAGCGGGAGGAAGGCTCTGCTATTCTGTCCAGTTTGGTTTTCTCCACCTCTGTTTTGGTCATTTTACCAAACTAAACCTCATTATACAAGAAGGCAAGCACTGTAAAATGCAGAATTTTTATGTTAATATGAAATTATTAATATGAAATGGATGCAGTATGAAAACGAACAGCATGGCGAATAAGCATATCCATCCATCCATCCATCCATCCATCCATCCATCGTCTTCGGCTTATCCGGGGTCGGGTCGCGGGGGCAGCAGCCTAAGCAGAGAGACCCAGACTTCCCTCTCCCCAGCCACTTTGGCCAGCTAGTCTGGGGGAATCCCAAGGTGTTCCCAGGCCAGCCAAGAAACATAGTCCCTCTAGCGTGTCATGGGTCATCCTTTGGGCCTCCTCCTGCTGGGACATGCCCAGAACATCTCACCAGGGAGGCGTCCAGGAGGCATCTTAACCAGATGCCCGAGCCACCTCAACTGGCTCCTCTCAACATGGAGAAGCAGCGGCTCAACTCTGAGTCCCTCCCGGATTACCAAGGTTCTCACCCTATCTCTAAGGGAGAGCCCAGACACCCTACGGAGGAAACTCATTTCGGCCACTTGTATCCGGGATCTCGTTCTTTCGGTCATGAACCAGAGCTCCTGACCATAGATGAGGGTAGGAACGTAGATTGACTGGTAAATCGAGAGCTTCAGCTCTCTCTTCACCATGACAGACCGCATCACTGCTGATGCAGCACCAATCCAGTCTATCGATCTCCCACTCCAATTTTCCCTCATTCGTGAACAAGACCCCAAGATACTTGAACTCCTCCACTTGAAGCAGGACCTCCCCCTCAACCCGGAGGAGGCACTCTACCCTTTTCCGGCTCAAGACCATGGCCTCGGACTTGGAGGCACTGCTGCTTCACACTCGGCTGCAAATTGCTCCAGTGAGAGCTGTAGATCACGAGCTGATGAAGCCAATA
The DNA here is from genome assembly GCF_021462225.1 of Girardinichthys multiradiatus. Taxonomy (NCBI): domain Eukaryota; kingdom Metazoa; phylum Chordata; class Actinopteri; order Cyprinodontiformes; family Goodeidae; genus Girardinichthys; species Girardinichthys multiradiatus. The sequence goes on from NC_061809.1 coordinate 4,291,950, forward strand.
GGACCACATCATCCGCAATGATGGATGATGTAAGCAAACATAATAATAAGCAAACCGCAATGATGGATGATGTGAGTAAACATAATAATAAGCAAATCAAAAAAATGATGAGCCTGTAAATAAGATACGTTCAAACATATTGAAGCTGTGTGACAAATAATTACATTTTGCTGAGTTTAACATTATGATTTACACATTTCAGAATCCAGTCTAAATTATTTCATTGGTTAATTTCTCTCCTTTAATTACTAGGAGGGTATTTGATTTTTGTTTGTTTGTTTTTTGCAACCAGCAATTACAGCTCTTAGAAGACAGCGTCACTTACCATTAACCATTTACCATTTTACACATCAAGTCTGACCAGCTTCCCTTTCCCTGCTGAAGAATGCAACAGTGGGTCCATCAACAAATTGAACCTTATATATTATTAATAGAATGTCATCAAATATCTGTAATATCCCTTTACCATTCTCAAAAAGTCTTTTGCATACGTGGAGCATTAAGTGAAATAATTTGCACAACTCCTGACTTTGTGTTAAAAAGTTAATTTTTAATGTAGATTGTGTTTCTCTAACAATTCGTTGTTCTTATGTTACTTATGCTCAACGTTTTTAATTAGAACATTGGAATTATCAAAGTGAGCAGCTAGGCACACTTTGATAATTTACTATTTAATGTGCTATCTATTAATGTTACTGCTTTCATTTTCAGGAATCAAAGAAAAGGAAGCTGGTATGTCACTCTGCCTACCACTTCTTCAGGCATTAGAGTCATAAAGCATGCAGCTCAATCAGAGCATGAACCCACTCACAGCAGGATGCAACAACCATGTGACTTCCTGTAGACTAATCAGCACACAGGAAGTGGTTTAAAGGCCTCATGCACATCAACGCTCTTTAAAAGATAGTTCCATCAGCCACCTTTTTATCTGCTCAGGTGAAGCAAATCGTCTGAAAATGCATTGCTGAGCAGCTGTCTCTAAAAGTGGTGTATTTTTTCTCAACTAAACCTAACACAATCTTCACAGTATTGGTTCTATTTCATTTTGTTGAACATTTTGCCAACACAGATACAGTTTGCCTATATTTTGTGTTACATAATGTGTCATGTAAAAACAATTATGTGTCTTAGTGCAATAATTGGAGCTTCTCAACAGCAGCCTGCACAAAAGCAATGTGGCAAGCAGTTGTTATTACAGTAAACTTCACCAAACCCTAAACTGCCCCATGTGTTTTATCAACAGAAAGAGAAACATGTAAGAGAAATGTGACGGTTCTTTCTTTGATAATATCAATTTATAGCTGTACCTAGTTGTGCTTTAAAACATAAGTCCCATTCTAAAGAATTTTAAAAGTAATTTTGGCTCATTCCTCTTTGTAATTCTTCAGTGCAATAATATTTTTGGAAATCTGTTTGCCCAACCTTTTCTATTTTATTTTTCTAATATGTCCGGTCCAGCAGAGTAACAGATTTACTTTAATAAGTGGAGCATTACGGCTCTCACTATAATGCTCCGCTTCATATATAAAAAAAATCTTTATTAGAAACTGCCTTGGGATTATTTCAAATGCAATGGACATGGAGACGAAAATGAAAGGGAAAAAAAAAGAAGCAAGGAAGAGAGAGAGGTGTGGCAAAAAGGTAAAAGGGAGATGGGGAGAAAAGGATAGAAGGATAGATAGAAGAGAGAACGGAGGATAAAGAAAATACAAGATAACACCCTAGACGACAGCTTCTCCACCTGAAAATATGCATATACAGGGGTTGGACAATGAAACTGAAACACCAGTCATTTTAGTGGGGAGGTTTCATGGCTAAATTGGACCAGCCTGGTAGCCAGTCTTCATTGATTGCACATTGCACCAGTAAGAGCAGAGTGTGAAGGTTCAATTAGCAGGGTAAGAGCACAGTTTTGCTCAACATATTGAAATGCACACGACATTATGGGTGACATACCAGACTTCAAAAGAGGACAAATTGTTGGTGCATGTCTTGCTAGCGCATCTGTGACCAAGACAGCAAGTCTTTGTGATGTATCAAGAGCCACGGTATCCAGGGTAATGTCAGCATACCTCCAAGATGGACGAACCACATCCAACAGGATTAACTGTGGACGCAAGAGGAAGCTGTCTGAAAGGGATGTTCGGGTGCTAACTCGGATTGTATCCAAAAAACATAAAACCACGGCTGCCCAAATCACGGCAGAATTAAATGTGCAGCTCAACTCTCCTGTTTCCACCAGAACTGTCCATAGGGAGCTCCACAGGGTCAATATACACGGCCGGGCTGCTATAGCCAAATCTTTGGTCACTCATGCCAATGCCAAACGTCGGTTTCAATGGTGCAAGGAGCGCAAATCTTGGGCTGTGGACAATGTGAAACATGTATTGTTCTCTGATGAGTCCACCTTTACCGTTTTCTCCACATCCGGGAGAGTTACGGTGTGGAGAAGCCCCAAAGAAGCGTGCCACCCAGACTGTTGCATGCCCAGAGTGAAGCATGGGGGTGGATCAGTGATGGTTTGGGCTGCCATATCATGGCATTCCCTTGGCCCAATACTTGTGCTAGATGGGCACGTCACTGCCAAGGACTACCGAACCATTCTTGAGGACCATGTGTATCCAATGGTTCAAACATCGTGTCCTGAAGGCGGTGCCGTGTATCAGGATGACAATGCACCAATACACACAGCAAGACTGGTGAAAGATTGGTTTGATGAACATGAAAGTGAAGTTGAACATATCCCATGGCCTGCACAGTCACCAGATCTAAATATTATTCATCCACTTTGGTGTGTTTTGGAGGAGCGAGTAGGGAAACGTTTTCCTCCACCAGTATCACGTAGTGACCTGGCCACTATCCTGTAAGAAGAATGGCTTAAAATCCCTCTGACCACTGTGCAGGACTTGTATGTCATTCCCAAGATGAATTGACGCTGTATTGGCCGCAAAAGGAGGCCCTACACCATACTAATAAATTATTGTGGTCTAAAACCAGGTGTTTCAGTTTCGTTGTCCAACCCCTGTATAACAACAATGAACTAATGAATTCAAGGCGTATTTAGTGGTAACTACGGCACAATATAGAACATCAGTTCATCTGTTAACAGCTGAATCCAAACACCTATGGGTGTAAGTGTGAGCGTGCTTGTGTTTATACGGTTTCTGCATAAAAATATGCAGCAGTGGGTGTGAGGAGCCACAGACCTGCCTCCTAGGACCCGAGACTGAAACGGAGGAGATCAGAGCCACAGGCCCCCCAGAGCACGGGAGCCACAGTGCAGAAGCCCCAGGGAGCTACAACGATGAACCAACAGTCCCCTCTGGCAGCCACCTACACCGGAGCAGATCCAGTCATGGACCCAGAGACCCGAGGCCCCGGGGAACATTACCCCAAGCAGAGCCCCAACGGAGCCAGGTGGCCCAGGCCCCGCCAAGCCGGCACCGGGAGTGAGCCGGAACACACCAAAGCACCCAGCCCCGGACATAGAGAACCACCAATACACCAGTGGGCGCAGCCCAAAACAGGTGCATACAGTCACAATCACCGGTTCCCACCCTCATGCGCACATACAGGTCCTTCTCAAAATATTAGCATATTGTGATAAAGTTAATTATTTTCCATAATGTCATGATAAAAATTTAACATTCATATATTTTAGATTCATTGCACACTAACTGAAATATTTCAGGTCTTTTATTGTCTTAATACGGATGATTGTGGCATACAGCTCATGAAAACCCAAAATTCCTATCTCACAAAATTAGCATATTTCATCCGACCAATGAAATAAAAGTGTTTTTAATACAAAAAACGTCAACCTTCAAATAATCATGTACAGTTATGCACTCAATACTTGGTCGGGAATCCTTTTGCAGAAATGACTGCTTCAATGCGGCGTGGCATGGAGACAATCAGCCTGTGGCACTGCTGAGGTCTTATGGAGGCCCAGGATGTTTCGATAGCGGCCTTTAGCTCATCCAGAGTATTGGGTCTTGAGTCTCTCAACGTTCTCTTCACAATATCCCACAGATTCTCTATGGGGTTCAGGTCAGGAGAGTTGGCAGGCCAATTGAGCACAGTGATACCATGGTCAGTAAACCATTTACCAGTGGTTTTGGCACTGTGAGCAGGTGCCAGGTCATGCTGAAAAATGAAATCTTCATCTCCATAAAGCTTTTCAGCAGATGGAAGCATGAAGTGCTCCAAAATCTCCTGATAGCTAGCTGCATTGACCCTGCCCTTGATAAAACACAGTGGACCAACACCAGCAGCTGACACGGCACCCCAGACCATCACTGACTGTGGGTACTTGATACTGGACTTCTGGCATTTTGGCATTTCCTTCTCCCCAGTCTTCCTCCAGACTCTGGCACCCTGATTTCCGAAAGACATGCAGAATTTCTTTCATCCGAAAATAGTACTTTGGACCACTGAGCAACAGTCCAGTGCTGCTTCTCTGTAGCCCAAGTCAGGCGCTTCTGGCGCTGTTTCTGGTTCAAAAGTGGCTTGACCTGGGGAATACGGCACCTGTAGCCCATTTCCTACACACGCCTGTACACGGTGGCTCTGGATGTTTCTACTCCAGACTCAGTCCACTGCTTCCGCAGGTCCCCCAAGGTCTGGAATTGGCCCTTCTCCACAATCTTCCTCAGGGTCCGGTCACCTCTTCTCGTTGTGCAGCGTTTTCTGCCACACTTTTTCCTTCCCACAGACTTCCCACTGAGGTGCCTTGATACAGCACTCGGGGAACAGCCTATTCGTTCAGAAATTTCTTTCTGTTTCTTACCCTCTTGCTTGAAGGTGTCAACAGTGGCCTTCTGGACAGCAGTCAGGTCGGCAGTCTTACCCATGATTGGGGTTTTGAGTGATGAACCAGGCTGGGAGTTTTAAAGGCCTCAGGAATCTTTTGCAGGTGTTTAGAGTTAACTCGTTGATTCAGATGATTAGGTTCATAGCTCGTTTAGAGACCCTTTTAATGATATGCTAATTTTGTGAGATAGGAATTTTGGGTTTTCATGAGCTGTATGCCAAAATCATCCGTATTAAGACAATAAAAGACCTGAAATATTTCAGTTAGTGTGCAATGAATTTAAAATATATGAATGTTAAATTTTCATCATGACATTATGGAAAATAATGAACTTTATCACAATATGCTAATATTTTGAGAAGGACCTGTATAAAACCACTCACACCCAGACACCCAACATAAAGACACACAACAATAGATGGCGTACATTCACTCGTACTTCCATACATACTCTATACCCCCAGGTCCAAGTCCCGATACCAACCAGCCCCCAGACCCAGGAGATGGTCCCCTTCATTGGAGACAGGCAGACTGGCCGAGACAACAGTCCAGACTAGTGCCGGCACTGCCCGGACCCGAACGACCCTGGCCCAGACCCTGATGCCCTGGCCCCTGTCACCATCCAGAGAGGGGGCCACAAACAAAATAGGGGTCCACCTGGTCCAAACGACCCTGTCAGGGTCATGGGTTTGGAGGCAGGACCGGGATGCAGAACATGGCGAGGAGGCCGCATGGTGAGTAGATTAAGTTTTAATATTGTAGGTGCACACAGACTTACAGGCAGGTAATCCCAAGAGCACAAGATCAGAAGGCAAACAGAAAACATCCACTAGGAGGAACTCGGGAAGATGACTTGGGAGTGGACGAGAGGAACCAGCGAGGAACAATGAAAACCAGGAAGCTAATATACTGAGGGACGTTGAGTATGAACCAATGAGAAAGGGAGGCAGGTAATAAGAAGAATAATGAACAGGTGTGAGGACAAGCTGCACGGAACTGAGGGAGAAGGTTGTTATGGCTACAGGTGCAGCGGAACACAGAGACCAGGAAAGAACGAGACTAATGATAAACCTAGGGAAACAGATCTATGGAAAACCATAATCACGAGAAATACAAGAATCTAAATACATAAACTAGCTGGGAAGACAGGGACAAGAGGAACCTAACTAAACTGAATAATAAACCTAAAAATAAACGATAATATATAACAAGCAACTCTAGAAAGAAACAAGTAACAAAATAAATCTAAGGCCATGGGGGAAACCTAACTGGGAAAAGTAAACAAATACAAAACACTGAGACAGATCATGACAGAGCCTACCAAAGCTGTCCCTGGATGAAACAGTCCCAAACCCCACTAAATTCCGATCTCAACCGCATGAACCTCAACATGAATCTCCCTAAAGGGCCACCCCTACCCTGGACATTGATATTGAACACATGCCCCCGAACCCACAGGGGCACACCCCACCAGAGAGACCCACCCCTGAAAAGCTGATGAAGACACCTCCATACAACACAAGCTCCGCACACAACCCTGCTCCAAGCACCCCCGCCAAATCCCACCTCCCACCACACAGTACGCTACGATGGCCAGGCCTACCTTTTTTAAGGTCCAAAAACCCCATTTCACCCATGCTGCTGTGCATAATAGCTAACAACTATTTCTTGCCTTTCCAAATGATATTGCTTACACATGCTTGACTCAATGGGTTTCATCACAAAACAGTTCCAACATGAACCCATAAAAAGAATCGTAAACCTCTAGCTGTTCATTTATCATCAACCAAGCTGGCAAAGCCCCCCAGACAACTTTGGTTAAAATCACCAATGTTCTCCTGATTGCTGCCTACTCATACTCCTCTGACAGCATATCTCATCACATCCTTCTCAACAGATTGTCTTCCATTGGTTTCTCTGGCACATTTTTCAACTGGTTAAAATCTTACCTGTCTGACTGTCAACAATTTGTTCAACTGAAGAAGTTCAAATCTCAGTCTTCCCCAGGTGTGCCTCAGGGTTCACCTGTTCTTGGTCATCTGCTGTTATCATTTATCTTCTTCCACTTGGCTTCATTTTCAGAGTATTTGGTATTTACTTTCACTGCTATGTAGATGACACCCAGTTCCACTTCTCAACTAAGCTCAACATCATCCTTCCACCATCCTTCCTTTCAGACTGCCTCTGTGAAATTAAATCTTGGTTTAGTCAAAACTTCCTCAAAGTGAACTGCAAGAAAACTGAATTTTCCTTGTTGGCACCAAGTACTCCTTAACTAAATGTAACAGTTTCACAGTTACAGTTGATGATTCCACAGTTTCTCCCTCCTCTCAAGCTAAGTGTCTGAGTGTCATCCTCGATAGCACTTAATCTTTTGAATCACATGTCAATACCATTACTTGATCTGCATAGTTCCACCCATGACACATCAACCATCTTCGTACATCTCTTACACCCACCAGCACAGCCATTCGTATCAATGCACTTGTCACTTCTCAAATAGATTACTATAAATCCCTTTTTTCAGGTCTTCCTCTCAAAATCCTAAACTTCAGATTGTGTAGAACACTTCTGCTTTGATTATCACTAGAACCGCCTCCTTATAACACGTCACTCCTATCCTTAAACATCTTCACTGGTTACCCATCAAATATCGCGTTGAGAACTAGATTCTCCTTCTCACTTTCAAAGCTCTGAATAACTTGGCACCTCCTTACCTCACTGATCTTCTTTGTTATTACACATAAACTCCCAAACTCTTTCTCATCCTTCCTTCCTGTTACACCTTGAACCATACACTCCAGAACCTTCTCTCGCACAGCCTGTCTTTGGGACTCTCTCCCACCATACATCAGTGGCTCTGATTCTCTGTCTTCATTTAAATCTCATCTCAAAACTCATTTAATTAAACTTGCTTATTTTCTTTAATCTAAAGACCTGGCCTCTTTTTTTCTGGCTGGCATGGGAAAATAGCTAATTAGAGATATTTAATGTGATGACAGTCCTTTACATGAGAATTGGTGTTTTTTTGGGTATTTTGTTTTTGATAAATGTTAGAAATAATGAGATTGATGATGTGTGTCCACTAATTTAACTAAGTGACTAAATCAAAAACCTCTAACAACTTTTTGACTTCAGGGATCAGTTTTGATCAATTCAGTTCAGTTTATATGTTTATATTTATAGTACCAATTTACAACAAATACCCCAAGGCACAAAACAAACACATCCAATTTATATACAAGAATTCAATCCAATCACGTAGACAGATTCTAGTTTTAAATGCAATCAAGTTCAGTTGTACACATTATAAAAAACATTTGCCATCTAAAATTAGCTGATTACCTCAAGGCACCAACTTTGCAGCAACCCCTTCACCTGAACAAGCATTTAATGGCAATGTACAGTTGATTGCATCATGTCATTAACTTTACAGCAATTCTTCTTGTTCTTTAGGGGTTTGGGGGTCAGTCTCTGCCTCAAGCGGAGGAGTTTAAAAATCCTGGTGCTGAGTTCACAAGGGATGGTAGGATGGAGCTGGAGAAGAGCTGAGCCAAAAACTGCAACTCTCAATTTACAAGTTCATTTACGTTCCACCCAGTGGTCATGAGATATAAATTATAATGAAAGAAAGAGACTAGCTGACAGACATTTGGAATAGAGATTCTTCTCCTACACATCAACAGGTGTCAGCTGAGGAGGTCCCTGCATCTGACTGGGATCCCTCCTGGGTGCCTCCCTTTAAAGATTTTCCCAGCATGATCTACTGGGAGAAGCTGGATGAGCTATATATCCCTTCTGGCCTGGTAATGACTGAGGTTGCAAAAGAATGAGCTAAAGAGTTTTACTGTGAATTATGTCTGGTTTTTCCTTCATAGACCTGTTACCCCCGATACGATCTCGGATAAGGCGAAGACAATGGATAAACAAACATAAGAATTAGTGTAAAGCCAGTATTGTTTGGCTCTATACTGATGTTGAGAAAAGTGAAGTCTGGTTCATTTTTCACTGTTCCAATTCATCCTAGGGGTCTTCACGTGAAGGTATGTCAATATTCCAATCTCCCCAATCTAGGATAGATTTGTTTTTGGTAGTGGCATTACAAATCTGCATAATTTCTTGGACTGTTTTTTACTAAATAACATTTGATAATTTGCTAACTCTAATCATATATGATTGCTGTCTCTTTAACAGAAGGGGCCATTGGCAGCCCTGTCAGTCTGTGACTGTGTCTTTTTCTTTTCCAGGCAAAGCCACTGATGTGGATTTTAGGACCCAAATGCAGTAAACACAGTTGTGCAAGCATGGCAGAACATTTTTTTAATAAAGATCTTCAAAAAATACAAACTGAGATGAGAACGAGCAGGATGTGAAACCGTGGTGAGCATAAAGGAAGAATCCAGCACTGAACTAAAGGAAAATCATGTGACTTAAATACAGAGAAGATGTGATCGTTGACATTTTGAACCAGGTGAGTCTAATCGGTGGAATATTGAACGGCTGGAGCAGAGTACGTAGTAGAGGAAAACTGAGGCAAGGAGAGCAAGAAACACAAAAAACAGAGAGGGAGCTAAACCAAAACACAAAAGGAACCAAACACCAAGTGGAAAAAGACTAACACTAATCTAGGGGAATAAATCTAAATGCACTTAGAACAGAATACAAGAAATAACCAAGAAAATTAACACACCGGATGAACCTATTTGAAAAGACTAAGACTAATAATTATAAACAACGGAGTACAGCAAGTCCTTACTTACAATGATAAACAAGAAATGATAATAAAACCAACACACAAAAAAACAAAACACCTTTGGATCATGACATTGATGGAGCTAATACTGCAATTAATAAATTTACATTTTGTTTTAAATTGGTGAAAATAAATAAACAGAACTGGGCAAAACTGATTTGTAATTACAGTTTTTGTTACTAAGTGCCTTCATCCCTGGTATCAGCTCCATCTGACCTTCACATCTTTCTCACAGTGAAATTTAATCCCTTATTTGTACACAACCCTGATAGTTTTGTGCTCTCACTCATATTTGCGTTAAGCTATTTCAAACAAACCTAACTAGATAAAATCTCAAAGCCTGTAAATAAAACAAGACGATTAACAAGATGACAGTGGGAAAGTGATTATTTGAATGGGTTTAATGTAGGGAATTGAAGAACTTATTTTCAAATTCAAGACATCAACATGAGATACAGCTTGTATTTGTTTAGATACACATACAAAATGTATATTTTATCTTATCCTTATCTGAAGGATCATACCCAATTCATTCTTAGCAGCTGCAGCACCAAAGTGTCTCCTGCTAGTACAACATGGGGTTCACTAGGGGGCAGCAATTGCTACAACTTTGTGGTTTCTGCTGCAGTGAAGCGGGTTTTGTGAGAAAAAGGCCATAAAGACACAAACTAAACTATTAAAATTTATATTAATTCAGTGTTACAAGATGGAGTTTTACCCAGTGGACTAGTTAAATTAGATATTTTACCTGGAGGGAACACAGGTGCATCTAAATAAATAACAATATAATCAAAAATATGTCTTTTAGTAATTTAATTAAAAAATTTGAACCCATATAGAATTGTTATAGGGATATATTTCAAACATTCGTTCCTCTTAATTTTGATGATTCTGACTTACAGCTAATAAAAGCCCAAAATTAAGTATTGGGTTTCGGGGGCAAATAAGGGTATTACATGATAAAAAAAAATGGTCTACACAATTATGGAAAAGACTGCTGACTGAACATTTGGAGGTTAAACCACAAGGGTCATTGCTGAAGTCTCTGGCTGTTTCCAAGTATACTAAAACAAAGGTTGAGTGGAAGGAGAAAGTGTGGCAGAAAAGGGTACAAAAACAACAGGGATAACTGAAGCCTTGAACTGGAACGCAAGGCTTAGAGAATCGTTGGGGTACTGTCAAAAAGGAGATCACACATACCAGAATCAATAATGCAGATGAGGTAAAGGCTGCCTTAAATGACGTCTGGGCTTCCTGAACACCTCCATGCCACAACACACTGATGGCGTAATTCAAGCAAAAGGAGCCCCAGCCAGCTATTAAGTGTATATACTCTACAGTACGTGGACACTTCATCATATACTAATCTGTTGAAATGTACATTTATCATATTTTATTAGACTTCTTATGAATTCAATCAACAAAGAAATAAGTGTTGGTGGAAAGTGCATGTTTGTGAACAGCAGACCAAAAAGCGCAAGAGAATGGTCTCTTTTCCAATGGTTATGGTCAATCTGACAGAGAGAGGTTTCCCAATCGTTGTGGTTTTTAGTATAACAATGACCATCAGTGGGCTCTAGATGGACAAACTGTGTACTTTTAAGGCTAGGCTTAAAACTTTCCTTTTTGATAAAGCTTATAGTTAGAGTGGCTTAGGTTATCCTGAGCTATCTCTGTAGTTATGCTGCTATAGACTTAGGCTGCTGGAGGACATAATGACCACTTTCACTCTCTTCGCTACATTCTCACACTACTCTCTAATTCTGCATTATTTGCTGTTATATCAGTTTTTAACTTTATGTTCTCCCTCTTTTCTCTTCCTAGAAGCTACACCTGGCCTGACTCTGTGTCTACCTGTGACACGTTTCTGGAGAGGGGCATCAACCAAGCTTCTGCTGGGAACAACTTAATGCTCAGCCTCTACCGATGATCCACATAGCCCTGTCAGTGTTTAACCCTTTCTCTCTCCTAGACATGGCTACTGACTGAACTTCTACTGTGACTAACTCTACAGGTCCTTCTCAAAATATTAGCATATTGTGATAAAGTTCATTATTTTCCATAATGTCATGATGAAAATTTAACATTCATATATTTTAGATTCATTGCACACTAACTGGAATATTTCAGGTCTTTTATTGTCTTAATACGGATGATTTTGGCATACAGCTCATGAAAACCCAAAATTCCTATCTCACAAAATTAGCATATCATTAAAAGGGTCTCTAAACGAGCTATGAACCTAATCATCTGAATCAACGAGTTAACTCTAAACACCTGCAAAAGATTCCTGAGGCCTTTAAAACTCCCAGCCTGGTTCATCACTCAAAACCCCAATCATGGGTAAGACTGCCGACCTGACTGCTGTCCAGAAGGCCACTATTGACACCCTCAAGCAAGAGGGTAAGACACAGAAAGAAATTTCTGAACGAATAGGCTGTTCCCAGAGTGCTGTATCAAGGCACCTCAGTGGGAAGTCTGTGGGAAGGAAAAAGTGTGGCAGAAAACGCTGCACAACGAGAAGAGGTGACCGGACCCTGAGGAAGATTGTGGAGAAGGGCCGATTCCAGACCTTGGGGGACCTGCGGAAGCAGTGGACTGAGTCTGGAGTAGAAACATCCAGAGCCACCGTGCACAGGCGTGTGCAGGAAATGGGCTACAGGTGCCGCATTCCCCAGACATGGGCTACAGAGAAGCAGCACTGGACTGTTGCTCAGTGGTCCAAAGTACTTTTTTTGGATGAAAACAAATTCTGCATGTCATTCGGAAATCAAGGTGCCAGAGTCTGGAGGAAGACTGGGGAGAAGGAAATGCCAAAATGCCAGAAGTCCAGTGTCAAGTACCCACAGTCAGTGATGGTCTGGGGTGCCGTGTCAGCTGCCGGTGTTGGTCCACTGTGTTTTATCAAGGGCAGGGTCAATGCAGCTAGCCATCAGGAGATTTTGGAGCACTTCCTGCTTCCATCTGCTGAAAAGCTTTATGGAGATGACGATTTCATTTTTCAGCACGACCTGGCACCTGCTCACAGTGCCAAAACCACTGGTAAATGGTTTACTGACCATGGTATCACTGTGCTCAATTGGCCTGCCAACTCTCCTGACCTGAACCCCATAGAGAATCTGTGGGATATTGTGAAGAGAACGTTGAGAGACTCAAGACCCAACACTCTGGATGAGCTAAAGGCCGCTATCGAAGCATCCTGGGCCTCCATAAGACCTCAGCAGTGCCACAGGCTGATTGCCTCCATGCCACGCCGCATTGAAGCAGTCATTTCTGCAAAAGGATTCCCGACCAAGTATTGAGTGCATAACTGTACATGATTATTTGAAGGTTGACGTTTTTTGTATTAAAAACACCTTTCTTTTATTGGTCGGATGAAATATGCTAATTTTGTGAGATAGGAATTTTGGGTTTTCATGAGCTGTATGCCAAAATCATCCGTATTAAGACAATAAAAGACCTGAAATATTTCAGTTAGTGTGCAATGAATCTAAAATATATGAATGTTAAATTTTCATCATGACATTATGGAAAATAATGAACTTTATCACAATATGCTAATATTTTGAGAAGGACCTGTATGTGCTCTCTTTCAGACTCTAACCTTGAAAACTGGCTCAGAGTTTATCTGCTCTTTCTTTCTAGGTGAAACGACTAAAGGAGCTACATCCATTAACATTTACTTTTCCTTCCCATAGAAAGGACTCCTGGGTCAGTGCTTCTGTGTTCTTTTTGTGTCTCTGCTCTGTTCTCTCAAACCCCCAGTCGGTCATGGCAGATGGCCGCTCACACTGAGCCTGGTTCTGCTGGAGGTTTCTACCTTTTAAAAGGGAGTTTTTCTTCTCCACTGTCGCTACATGCATGTTCAGTATGAGGGATTGCTGCAAGGTCAACGCCAGTGACTGTCCACTGTCTCTACATGCTCATCTGGGAGGAGTGAATGCTACAAGTCTCTGACTCGATGCAATCTGCTTGGTTTCCTTAGACAGAAAAACTTTTTATCCAATTTGAATAAATAACTGAATCTGACTGCACTGTTCAATGGTTAGGATTAATTCAATTCAATTCAATTCAATTCAAAGATACTTTATTGATCCCCAAGGGGAAATTAGAATTCCAGTACAACCCATCCAAACATACATCATGACACAAGACAAGGGAGATGGGTCACCAAGGCTTTGCTGCCCGCTCACAGGCGCTGCCCTTGCTAGATGAGAAAAGAGGCCACATTAGGTAAGTAGAGGGGAAAAAAATCATATTTCACACTTTATCCTTAGCAGGATACAGTTTGAGATTGCAAAAAACCTCAGCACAAAGAAGCAACAAATTTACAAAACAACATCATGTCGGGAACGGTGAAGGTGGTGTGAGGGGGTGCATATGTTTATCTTGAGCATGTGTGTTTGTGCAAGTGAGTGCAAGTAAGTCCATGAAGCACTGTCCCAGAGGCCATTGTCCTTGATGGTTCGTTGGAATGTTCAATTCAATTCAAAGATACTTTATTGATCCCCGAGGGGAAATTGGAATTCCAGTACAACCCATCCAAACATACATCATGACACAAGACAAGGGAGACGGGTCACCGAGGCGTTGCTGCCCGCTCACAGGCGCTGCCCTTGCTAGATGAGAAAAGAGGCCACATTAGGTAAGTAGAGGGAAAAAAAATCATATTTCACACTTTATCCTTAGCAGGATACAGTTTGAGATTGCAAAAAACCTCAGCACGAAGAAGCAACAAATTTACAAAACAACATCATGCCGGGAACGGTGAAGGTGGTGTGAGTGGTGCATATGTTTATCTTGAGCATGTGTGTGTGTGCAAGTGAGTGTGTGCAAGTAAGTCCATGAAGCACTGTCCCAGAGGCCATTGTCCTTGATGGTTCGTTGGAATGTTCAATTCAATTCAAAGATACTTTATTGATCCCCGAGGGGAAATTGGAATTCCAGTACAACCCATCCAAACATACATCATGACACAAGACAAGGGAGACGGGTCACCGAGGCGTTGCTGCCCGCTCACAGGCGCTGCCCTTGCTAGATGAGAAAAGAGGCCACATTAGGTAAGTAGAGGGAAAAAAAATCTTATTTCACACTTTATCCTTAGTAGGATACAGTTTGAGATTGCAAAAAACCTCAGCACGAAGAAGCAACAAATTTACAAAACAACATCATGCCGGGAGCGGTGAAGGTGGTGTGAGGGGTGCATATGTTTATCTTGAGCATGTGTGTGTGTGCAAGTGAGTGTGTGCAAGTAATTCCATGAAGCACTGTCCCAGAGGCCATTGTCCTTGATGGTTCGTTGGAATGTTCATCAACCAGCCAGTTCTGAGCAGGTCCACAGATGTCCTCAGGGAAGGGAGGGGGCAGAGGGAGCAGAGTGTCATGTTTACATAACTTCCAGGAGAAGTTGAAGATAGCCAGCCATCAAGGCCCTGCAGGGGAGCCAGATTCAGAAAAACAATAATTATTTGGGTTAGGCTGACTCTTAATTTTCCGTCAGCCTTGAGAGTCTCGCTGGTGCTTCTCAAAGGCGAATCCAAACAGCCAAATTCCTGGTCTTTCTGCCAGATCCGAGCGAACAACTTTCTCCAAGATTTATCCCATTTCACCCCTGAGTCCTGGAACCGCAACCTGCCTGCGATCCTGTGTAAAGATCCCATCCAGTCTGCGATTCAGCTCACGTAACATCTCAGTCTGAGTGTTGATCGCTCTGAAGATCCCATCACACATGCCAGGCAGCCTTACAATGGCCAGAACAGCTGCTGACATTCTCCGAATTTCTCGATATGCCAGGTAACTGCTGACTCCAAAAAGCAGAAATCCTGAACATCTAATTAAACACATGCTTGTGTTTAATTGGATCAGGTTCATACATTAATTGGAATGTATGAACCTGACTTTTGTGAAGTGCCTTAGGACGACGTGTTGTGAATTGGCGCTATATAAATAAACTGAATTGAATTGAATTGAAAAATCTTCCAGGATGCAGGAGATGTAGACAGTCTGAACACATTTTGCCTCAGAAATCTTTCTATTTTTGAATAAAGGTGGACTTTAAAGAAAAGGAAAACATTTTCTGCATTTGTTTACATATTGGGATAAATATGTGGAGGTTATAAAACGGCCATTAAGCTTATTTCTTTGTTTTTCTTCGCATCTCATTTAGCAAGGACTAATTGGCATTGGTACCCTTACATGTATTCTGCATGACCACAGCAGAATACTCCTCAAGTTGTTTATGAACAAAAAATAAACTAGTGGCTCAGTTCAAGTGAAGAATTGTATTTCCAGCAGTAGGCACGCAATCTGGACCTCTGACCAATGATATCAATAGTTCTCAAATTTACATATGTATTAATTAAAAAGGAAATCATTATCAAATAAAAATGTCTTATTAACAAAATTTTATTTCACTTTTTTATGTAACAATCTGAGTTACAAATGTCGTAGAACGCCAACAAATGAAAAATAGAAAACGATTGAGATAAAGCCCTGATTTAATTGGTCTTTGATCAACTGACTGCATCTTCTCAACTATTCTTTTTCCAGCATGTTCCAAAGCCATAGACAAATAATTCTGTGCCACAATTATCTGCATCACATAGCACTGAAGTCGTGTTCACTAATTGCTGGCAAAAAAAAAAGTAAAGAAAGGCCACGACTGTAAAGAGGAACCATGTGTTCAGAGC
Organism: Girardinichthys multiradiatus; assembly: GCF_021462225.1. Classification (NCBI taxonomy): domain Eukaryota; kingdom Metazoa; phylum Chordata; class Actinopteri; order Cyprinodontiformes; family Goodeidae; genus Girardinichthys; species Girardinichthys multiradiatus. The sequence continues at coordinate 4,308,205 of NC_061809.1, forward strand.
TCAAAGGGTACCGAATCTGGAGATGAAAACTCTTGATCAACAAATCAGTTATAGCAAAGAAGTGGTTTGTTTTCTCGGCCAGCTTAGACTGATAGCTAAATAAGTTACCTTCAGATATCTGGGCTGGGATTTTTTTTTATGTCATCACTAATCAATAGGGAGACCATGGGTGAAGGTTGTTGTGAGAATAAACATTCACCATTGAGTATGACTGAATCAACACTAATGCTGTTTTGTGAAAGAGGGTGAATAATCAGACTCAATAACACTACATGAATGATGGTGATAAAGTGGTAACACACCTTAAATGGCTACTTCTGTGAGATTTTTTAACTCAGATGGCATTAGGAATGTAATCAAATGGATGACAATTCCAACAAACCTTTAGTTATCATGTACTGAAAATAGAATATAATGGTTTCTGACCTCAAAGTCAGAGCTAAGGTCCATTCGGATTCTCAGAAGTACTCTGCAAATCCTTAAATGGATATTTTTCACTTACCATTTATGATACATGTTTTGGTTGTCTTTAATGGCAGTACATATTTCCCCCTGAGCAAATAAAAATATAACTCTGAGAAAATTTTATAACTGTAGTTGAAAGGTGAAAGCATATCTGCTTGCTTTTCAGTGTCATACGACGACAAATAAATCTAGACTTTATTGGTCTCACAATGGAGAACTTGTCTTCTGCATTTAACCCATCCCTTAGGAAGCAGTGGGCTGCCGTTCTGCGGCACTCCGGGAGCATTCAGGGGTTGAGGGTCTTGCTCAGGGAGCCAGAGTGGCAGGCTGTGGGATTCAAACCAGGGCACTTGAGGGCTGTCCGGGACACAAATGCCCTGCTCTCTAACCACTAGGCCACCACTCTCCACAAGGTACTTAAAGTAAGTAAAAGTCCATAATTTCCTTTCTACTTAATAAGATAATATGATAATATACTGAAGCATACAAATTAAAAATTGTATTACAACATTTTGAAACATTCCTGAAAATAATGTCACTTATCCTCATGCTATGCTATGCAGACATTCTGCACTGATTAAAATCACCTCATCGTGGATGTCTGAGGCAGCTGCAATGGCAGTTCAACCTATTTTGTGACTAATTCAAATGATAATCATTTGTCCATCTGGGGGCATTCAGACTCAGCATACAGCATTGATGGTGACATCACAGCAAAAGTGACCCACTCTGTCATGCTGCTGCAGCACACTCTTTTACACTCTTCATTCCAATACACATGCAACATACAAAATTTAGGAGGCATCCTGAAAGCACATACTTTATAAATCTGGCATGGCTTTACATTCCACAAATTGTACTTTATATGTCCGCATCAAATGCACAAAAAAATGCATTTTTTAAAATATGCCAACATATGAGGCAAAATAAGAAATGGTGTTAATGTCTCAGTTTGTGCCACCACAAATAAGGCTAAACAATCCTGACTTTCAACATCTTTGTTTAAACTGAAGTTACTATAAATATTTCAATTTATTTCAATTATTAATATAGTACCACATAACTTTACAAGATAAACATATTGAGAAAAATACTATCACATCATTCCAAACACATAGAGATTCAAACGTAGTTACATACAATACAATTTGATTCTAGTTATAATACAGTTCACTCAAATCACATTTCGTAAACAGCTTCACATGTGACGAGCCCCAGGTGATTGCACTGAGTAACAGTAAGAAACATAAGATAAACTGAAGGAATTTCCAACATATATTTCTAAGCTAAATAAGGAAGATGACTGACTGATCACTCACTGATGTCTACAGACCTCTGTGTTTGGTTGATTAGCAGAATAAGCCACCAATCAGTGATATTTTAAATATTTATCTACTTATTAGATTAACAAATGGATAAACAAACCAAAAAATTAAATGGATGTGTGGAGAGCCACTGATTTGCCTGTCAATCACCCATCGCTCTTAGGTTATTTCAGCTACACAAAATGGTTTTTATTAGACCATTGACAATATCCTTATCATGGTTCCCAAGAAACTAATGTTGGATAACTGCCTTTGAGGCAGAACCAGGTGTATTTATTATCACAAAGAGAACGAAAGAGAAAAAAAAAAAAAAATTCCTGCGAGTGAGATCTTAGTCATTACTAGAAATTGTAAAAAAAAAAAAATTTAAAAAACATGTTTAAACCTGCACTTTACTTGCACCTGCATGTTTAATGTGTGATTCAATGAGAAAGCATGCAAACAACCTTTTCCATGCTTTATGGCTTTTGCTGAATCATGCAAACAATAGGCCAATTCCTAGCAGGAACTGCAAAACAAAACCTGACAAGAGCAATAAACTACAGGAAGTAAAGGAAATGTGGAGAAAATTAACAGTGATGCCTCTTAATGATATACATGGTTGAAAAGTAAAAGCATAGGGGAGGCAGTGGAAGATTTATGCATCCCATCATATCTGTGCAAAACACTTGGTTTAAGGCGATGATAAGAGATAGGAGAGGGGTTTGGCAGAATTTCTTGAAAATGAGGCTTCATTTCTCAAGTATGCATATGGTGGATTATGATAGCAAAAAGTACGCAGGAGTGAATATACCAGTGCTTATAATGGAAACCTGTCCAAGGTATATGACATCTCTCATCCAATGGCCACTGGACATAGGCACCAGCCCCCTCAATACCCTGTAAGGATATACAGCTAAAGGTTATGAATAGATGGATAGATAAGGGCAATACAATGACCTATTAGCAACAGGAAGTCTTTGATTCCTAATGTGTTTTTGTCATATTTTATCATATATTGTATACTGTAGAGAACTGTGGTTCAGGAGTATCCTTAAGTAAGTTTTGGGCAAGTATTGGCTGAGATGATTTTCCTAACTATTCTAAAGTTCCTACATTACTGAAAGTCTAGTATTTGATATCCAATGTTCAGTCTACAGCAACTATAGTATAAAGCTTTCACACTCTTAACATCCTGTTGGAGTTGGTCTGAACTATTTCTACCACTCAACTCTTACAACAATCAGCTCACTTTTCCAAATGTTTGCTATGACTTTTGGTGTTCATAAATTTTAAATCTACTTTTTTCTAAAAATACATGTTCCCATAGAAAATGATTGGGTAGGCTTATAAAAAAAGAAAATGTATAGCTTGTCAGATAATGCAACTTTTAAATAAATGTTTCAGAGATTTTGAAATGTATGCCTCTGATGAAAGAAAATGTCATCGACCTCTGCCTAATGCTAAAACCAGAGCAGCTTTTTCTGACACAGCAGGCTGAACTGTTACTTTGGTTTACTTATTCATCAGGGATAACTATTTTAATGTGCTTTCAGCTACATTTAATGTTTTTCTCATTTTTGAGCTCATCCCTTTTTGCTTCCAGCTATACACAGTGGTAAATTTTCTCAAGAATGTGAAATACTGGTTACTTGAAACTCCGCCCACTCTCTATTTAAATCCACTATGTCAGTCAGCACTCAGCTTCACACTAGAACTTGATCTTGACCAACAGGATTGGATTCATGGGAATAAGAAGACTTTTGACTGAATCCATAATCTGAGCTCTATCTTAAAGGTAAGACATACCTCATTTTGATAATGAGTGGATATGTATTCAGGTAATTTTTCAGACAAAGATTTTCTATTTCAGTTTTTCAGCAGAAAGTTAATGGGACATTCAGTTTATATTAGAGGGGAAAATCTGCCTATTTAAATGCATGTTTTGACGTTTGTCTTTTAGCATAAAAAACTTTTTTGCATTTTTGTTCTTACTTTCTTTTAAAGTTTTCATTTGCCACAGTTGGAAATCTGAACCCAGCTTCAACCTTTTATTATTATTATTTTATTTATTGTTCTCCCTCCTAGTTACACAGAGAGTGCTTGTCCGGAGATGCGGTCCTTCCTCCCGCTTGTCGTGTATTGCATCAGCCTGCTTTCCCTCCGGCAGCTGTCGGCTTCACCGGCCGGGGAGCGTCCTGACGCAAACAGGTAAGACAAGCTTTACCACCGGCTAATAATGCTTTACTACTGTTTCTCAACTTTCTAAGACTAGAAAAAAAGTCCCCCCATATTGGCTAAGGGGAAAAAAAATGAAATGAACGCCCCTGTCTGCTGTACGTCTAGTTGGAACTGTCACAGCTGGGATCTCATGAAATTGTATGAACAAATTACTAAATGCTCTGTTATGGTTTTGTTTTTAATTGTAGATGTTGAAACACGCATTTTCTCCCAGTTTGGTGATACAGAGATGGTGTCATTTTTTAGTTCAGCTTAATTGTTAAAGTTTCGTTAAGTCTAACTTTCTGCCAGCGTGTCTGACGAGTCACATGAGGGTGAGAGTTTGTAGATTGTTGCTGTTATTTCGCGCAGCTCACAGATAATGAATTCCACAAGGTCAAAGGCTGTCTAGAAATCCAATAAAAACATTTTCTCTTTTATTAACACGATTGGCAAAATTAAAATAACACAGGAATTTTAAATGCTTAAAAGAACACAACAGACAACCCCCGTTTGATCAAATTTAATGATTGTTATTGTATTGTATCTGAAATCTTGAAGTGTTTGTGACCTCATGATATTTTATTGCTGTTATCTCTTCTGGAAGGCATTATCATTCCGCTTACAGAAGTAGTGAAAAAGTTTTCTAGTGTTTTTTGAGATCATGGTTTTAAATTAGTTTTGACTTAAAATAATAATAATTTAACCGTTTCCAAAATTCTACAATTTAAAGCAGATTCACTGTAACCGGGACCAGTTTCCAGGTTTTAGGTCAAAGTGCACTGGATAGTAAATCTGTATGTTTTTTTTTTCAGTTTTTCCATTTTCTTCCTCCATCTTTAAATCCCCAACACTTTCACATGAGTGACAATTTATATGAGGTCTTATTTGAATTGACCACCCAGCGCTTATACAAGGTGGGAAAACCAGTTTGTATGAATGGAGCTCTATAATGGACTATTGTGAAAATGAATGGCACCTGTTCTTTTCCGCCCTTTTTAAACCGCAGGGGTTTTAGTCGAAAGCCCTGCCAAAAGAGATTAGGCAATAGCTTCTAAATCAACCTGTGTGCTTAGAAACAGCCAGTGTCCCCCTTTTTATTGTGTGAGCAGGGTCAGCCAACTTATGGTGTTGCAATATCATCACAGCGGATACCTTATGTGAATTAATATAGATAAATGAGTGTAAAGGGTGCTCTCTACTGGTGGAGTTTGATCTGTGCTCTGTGACATATATTTGTCATTTTCCCTCATAACCAACTTTTTCTATATTTCCATCCATTTTGTGAATCATCAAAGCAACTAAAAACTGATACAGACATCTTCATGTACCATTGACTATTATGAGAGAGTAAGGCAAAAGATTTTCAAGTCATATAAAGTTTGAAGAAGTGAGACAGAAGAATTAACTTATTTCATTATAGCAAAAAAGATTTTTCCGTTGTTTAATTGCTTTCATTAAAATGGCTCGCTAGCGGTAGTTTTAGAACAGTTAGTAAGAGTAATGGGTGGCATTCTTTAGTTTCCCAATGTGTGTTTTTCTCAATCAGAAATACTTCCAAACAGCTAAATCTATCTTTCTCCTAAGCGTAATAAGCTGCCTTTTTTATGCTCCATCTATCTGGAGATAACTATGTTCATTCACCTGCTTCTCATTAGAAGGAATTGAAACTGTAGAAATGCTTTGATGGGAAATATTTAATTTATGAAACTGCATCTTTTTAAAAGCTTTGTATACTTTGAAAGCAGAAACCAGCAAAGGCTCAATTAAAATAAAATCTCTGACCCAAGTTGGAAATGACAAGGTTTTGTCACTGGAAAACCTAAATATAAACCTTGGAGATAATTAAAATACTCAATAAATTTAGAGAATTTTCTTTTTTCTTTTATATCTTATTATGTGATAACTAAAGAACTAAGAAAAGTCAGAGAAAAATCTCCAAATAATTAAACATACATCACACACTCGACACTATAAAGCAAGAGTGATTGGCAGAATAATAATCTTTTAGCAGTTAACTTCTGTGCTGATAATTGAACATTGTAGGAAGCATAACATTATCACACAGTGCCCTCTCATTTCTTATTGATGTTTGTGACCAAGCGCTGAACACCTGCTGCTGAAGCCTTCACCTGCCCAGCACTGTAATCCCCTCAAAAGAGTCTTAGTCCCTCCTTGTTTCCCAAAGGCACATCTTTTTTGCAGTTCCATCCAGTCCACCTGTTCCTTGGATGCTTTCCCTTTCCTCATCTTCCTACATTGCTTTTTTATTATGACGCTAAATTCTTACTCCCAACTCAACTGAGCAAATGATGTCCTGTTACCATCACACGCTGACAGAAGAATAATAACAGACATAACTATTCTACACTTCTTTCGCCTGCTAGACGCTGAGTGGATTTGAACTTGGATTTCTGTCATTCCTTCCATGTTCTGTTTCTGTCCACGTTGTGTCTCTGTAGCCTGATAAGGTAATTCCAAAACCCTGCAATGAAGTCGTGGCAATGCAGAACTTTCCACACTAGGAGAGATTGCATGTTCTTCTGACCACATGCAATGAATCCTCTTTTTTTTCTTCTGAAGTAACCTTTTTTTTTTTTTAAGAGAAAATACTCTCTAAACACTGGACATCTTTTAGATGTTTTTTTAAAGGCTGAATAGTCCCTGTCTTTTCTTAGGCCAGAAAAATGTGTAAAAAACTGGACTTTTGGCTAATAGCTCCCTTTCAGATGAAACAAACAGAGATGTTGAAAAACTGGCCTAATTAGCCCATTTGATCAACTCCAGCCACCTTTCACCCACATTTCAACATTTTTTACTACCTTTTCACATTGTTTAGATGGAAGATAATGTCCTATTTTCTGTTTGTTCAGCAAATCTTTTCTCAGATGGGTAAGTGGGATGTGCAACCAAACAAGTTAAATGGTGCTTTGGTTGTCAAGCACTTTGCAATTCAGATTACAGAAGTGGCAAACAACTCATTGTTTCCAGATGAAAGACATGCCAAGCAGATTTGCAGTTGGACCCATTTGGGCCCTGCTGTGTCTGCATCAGTGTACAATAACATGACAAATGAGTCTGTGTGCTTATGTTGTGCTCCAGGTTTGTTTAAGCATCTGCAAGGTTGCATGATGCCATGTTTTTCTCTATTAAATCATTAACATAGACGGAGTGATCTACAGACCTTCTGAGAAAGAGATAGAATTACCCTCACACAGGGTGACATTCTGACATTCTTTTTTGTCTGTGTAGATATACTCTGCACAGATTTAATAGATCTTAATTTGTATTATTATTATACTAGGATTTTAGCTGAGGCTATTTGTGTTAGTGAAACCATTTTTTGTGGGTCCGATTGAGCAGTTATAGTTCAGGAGCGCGAAAGCAGCGACCAAACAGGCAGAGAATTCCACTCTGGATTATCGTCTTAGACCAAAATTCCAACCTTGGCATTCATAAAGAGCTGCTTTCCACACCACATGGAAGCCCTCACTGTTTGTAGGGGCATGACTTTACATCTGTGCTGTGAGTGTGTGTAAGAGGAGCAGCAATTGTTTCAGAAAACAGAGGTGGCATGTAGCGGTAGCTCAGCTGACGTGGTTAAATGTTTAGTTTATTTATTACAGGGTTTCAGAGATGCCTTTGGATTCATCTCTTTTACTCACTGGCTGCAATCTACTCTATGCTAGTTACTATTTAAACTTTTTACTTCATCTGTCAAGACCACAGGGCGAGAATCATCAGCACCACAGATTACAGTTCTGTCTTTGTATAAAAATGGCATCAGTATATGAGTCACATAAAATATTACCAATGTAAATCCACAATGAAAATAATTTCAATGCCAAGATGCAATGGTGATTGCAGCTGGAGAAAGACACTAAACAAGCATCCAGTAACTAAAATAAAAGTCCCACTGTTTAGATGGGTGATGTGGCTCCATGGCACACCAAGTCTGACCTGAAAATATTTCCTGCCAGTCTCTGGCGCCCCATTATGCAACTGTCTGTCCTTCAACAGCCTCCTATTTGGTCCAAAGGTCTTCATCAGTACCTGTTTGGCTGAGTAAATCACAGCCTTCACATATTGGAGAGGAATGCCAAACCTACTGTACAATGGCTAAAAGCAAGCTCAGCCTTCAGCCTCTCAGCAAGAGTGAAGGTTGGGTGCTAGTGTTGAATCAACACAAGTCAGCATTTCACATGGAGTTATGTTATATTTAGAACAGCTGTGGTGTCTGCCACAGAGAACTCGGTGCTTAATTTTCCTTTTAGATGGAAAAGCAAACATCTGATGCATTTGCTGGGGTGTAGTAGTCAAATGTCATTATGAACATACTTGCTACAGTGCTGCTGACATTAAAATCTCAATAGGTTTACTCCATGTCTGCCAGGTGCAGAGATTTTCCTGTTTGTCCCCCATCCAATTTTTTATCAGTGGTGATGGGTTAGATGCTTAGGGGTTTGACTCTTTTACTGATGAACTGCCTGGTCAAGTTGTAAGAAACGTTCTTGTTCAAACAATGAACAGATGGTAGATCTGTTTGTACTGTTTACCGAGAGGCCAGTACATGATGGCTTTGTTGACCATGTCCTTCCTAGCAGAGAAATTGTCCAAATGTCCACGTTTTAAGCATGGATCACTGAAAAGTAATACAATCTCCAAATAACGGTTAAAATAAAATACCAGTTTTAACTTAACAGGAGTCATTACCATGCACAATTTCACTACAAGAACAGTTAAAACTCCACTGATTGACTTTATATTTTTGCTGTTTTCCCTGGAGCCCTTCAGCAAACCTGAAACAAGTCTTGTCAGGTCTCTTGAGATCCCGTGTCTCTGTAAGATGCCCTGTTTCAATAAAGCGAAACAAAAATCATACACAGAGACTAGAAGTCAGGTGGAGACCTACACAACCAAACCTGACCAAAAGGACAAGACCAAAGAAGCAAGTGGCTGATATAATCTTGACTTTGGATGGCTCTGTTCAGCTTTAAAAAAAGGATGGGGAGCTCTATCATCAAGGGGGATTTTTGAGAAAAGTAGCCCATTGAAAGAAGTTAGTTGATGTGGTTTGGACATCTGATCAGGATGCCTCCCTTAGGTTTTCGTAACACGTCTGACTGGGAGAGGGCCCAAGGCAGAGATGGGTACCTTTCACATTTGAACCAATACAGTTCAGATTAGAAGTATTCCCACCGCTGGTCTTGCACTTTGTGTCACAAATATTGCAGCCAGCGTAATCTGCATCGCATTTTGAAAAGTGGAGCTATACTTTCGAGCACTTTCTATCAGCCATGCTTTGTCACTGTACCAGTGGCAACTGGTACCGAAACATGGTACCGAAACATGGTATCGTTTGATTTTACGTAAATAGGTACTTGGTAGCCCCGACGGAATTCGGTCTGTACCTATAAAAGTACCAAATTCAGTATTCATCTCTAGTCCTAGGGCAGACACAGAAGTTGATGTAGGGACTATATCATCTTTTTTGGACTGTGAATGCCTTGGGATCCCTTAGAAAAAGCTAAAGAGTGCCTCCTCACTCCCAATACACTTACAGGACTTAGCAAATACAGAAAACGGGTAGCAATGTAACCACCCATGAGGAGGCATTGTCCTTGTCTAAGAAGTCTTTAAGCCTTTAGTCCTTTGCATTTTCTGTGGTTTGGCACGATGCATCATAGTGCTTGAGGAGGCTGCCACTGCTGCAGTGTTGCTTTGTGCTGTGGATGTCTGCATTTAATGTTTGCCACTACTGCATTGAGGTGTTGTGTTTTTGGACATTGTTGATACTGATTACGTGACTGTTTTTTCTTGAAAATAATTTTTTGTATTATTTTTTGCTCATTATCATTTGTCCTTCCGCTGCTGTTTATTTTAAGCCAAACGTACACTCAAATTACAGAAACCGAAAAGAACACACTTTAACCAGCTTTCTTTGTTGTCTTTTCAGACTGAATCATGTCAACGAACCTATCGGCCAGGAAAAGGAGATCTCCCCTCCATCAGATGGAAAGTCAAACAGTGTCTCAACATCTCCAGCTACAAACAAATCTCAAAAATGGCTCTCAAGCTTCCCGCGGCACCCACCGGCAACAGGCGTGAGGACGGCCCCTCCTAGCCTGACATGGGCACAGGTCACTGAGGCTTTTCAGATCAAGAGAAGGGCTAAGAGATCTCGTGGTCACTCGAGAGGAGGCAAAAACCACTCTCAGCATGCCCAGTTGAAGAGAGGTTGTGCCCTAGGAACATGCCATATGCAGAACTTCAGCCATCGTCTTTATCAGCTCATTGGTAAGAACGGCAAGAAAGATTCATCCCCCGTAGACACAAGGAGCCCTCATAGTTATGGATGAGCCAGGCAGCACCTAAAGCATGTCTAGGCAGGTATTTAGTCCACAGATATCCTGACCTATTTTAGAAGTCTGTTCCTTTTACTGTTTACTTGATTGATTAATTTTTAAGGTTAATTTTAAGATCACAATGGGCCAAATCCACTCCAAGGCTCTTCAATGCCCTCCACTGGTGTAGTTCTGGTTGCCAACCGACTCCCATAGCATAGTATTTTGCTTTTCCCTGATCATACACTTAAGCCCCTAATATGGATTAGAAGTTGCACCATGTGCTGGAGACCTGTCAAAATCAATGTACTTCTGAATACTTTTTCAGCAGCCAAATTAACCCTTTTACCTCACTATCGGCTTTGAAGTTCATACGCAGTTAAGATGTGAACTTGGGGATCACCATAATAGTTATAGACGTTTGTAGCTGAACTAGGAATTCATCCCTCAGAAGGACTTTATGTTTCTGGATTCATTTTTGAATTTGAGATCACTCCCAAAAGGGTCTTTTAACAGAATCAAACATTGTGAATTAAGACTTCAACACCCTACGAAGGAAATGAAGAGAGTCAGCATACAAGGAATTGGTTACTGAGTCCAGAAAAGATCTGTTTTCAATTTTGTGCTTCACATAGTTGAAAAAGTGGCAAGGTGAACATTATAGTAAGATTAGCATTGCATTGCTTGAATGCTTACTCACCATATGCCAAAAAAAAGTATTTTAGAGATTTAAAAAATACATTTTGTAAACATTTACATTGCAACAACCCTCTTCATTGTACAGCTTTGTGGCCCAGCACATGATGCGCTTCCAGTTTTCAACAGTTTACAAGCTAAACTCTTTTAGTCGTTTATGTCATCCAAGTCGAATCCACTGCAAAGATGCAGTGGGCAAAATCAGAAATAAGTAAAATACTCTAGTAAAACTTATACTTTGAGATTTGCTTTTCAACTATGTAATGTGGTGTTACAAAGTGGGTTTGAAATGAAAGCCACACTGACCAAAATGTTAGATGTAACAGTGCCCAGTTTTAAATATGAACACAAATAGCCTAGCACCAACAAAAATGCATGCCCCAACATTTTGTTGTCTTTTATTTCTGTCTGTCTCTAAAATGGTGGGCAGATGATGGAGTAAAAATTGCTGGGGAAAAAGATCTTATTTCACTACCATGTTATAATTTGTTATGTCTTAAAGTTTCCAATTACCCAGCCTTCCGTTTTTATATCCACTTAATCTTGTTTAGGGTTGTCAGATGGGCCCTATCCCAGCTATGAATGGGCAAGTAGCAACAGCCTGTATGAGTCGCCAGTCCATCATGAGGCTAAGGATTTCATCCTAGAGCTAGCCATTGTATCACATTACCACTACTAAAGTTTCCACACCCACCATAATAACCTAATCTCATAAGTTTGAGATGCACCAATAAATAGGCCAGATGGTAAAATCAGCCTGATTTCCCTTAATGGACCCTGAGTGCTTGGAGGTTGAAACAAACAGGGAATGATTCAAAATCTGAATCAGCAGGTCAGACCTCAACAAAACCTGGAAATCAATATTAGCCAGCAGGAGTCTGATTGGTGCATCTCTATTAGCATTACAAGTATATATTTTATTAAATCTAGAATGGAAGACTTAACTATGTGGTATTGTTGGGGTACTATTTAAGTAGGAGCAATTATTATTATTGTATGATATTTAGTTTACTATGTTTCCGTTTAAAAATTTAGAAATCCTGAAAGAGCATTAGTTAAATCTCACCAAATACCTGGAAATACTTGACTAATGGAGTGGCCTTACAGTATGTGACCCACATGATATGAGAGCATGTTTATTTTTGTCTTATTGTATTTTCCGCTGTCTTTATTTTTTCCATATTCAGTTTATTTTTTTTCATCCTGGCTGTAATCCATTTAGACAGGAGGTCAAATGGTAATAGCCAGCTTAGTCTTCAATCTAATCTGTTCAACGGCTTGCCGAGGTAAATCATGCCTTTCTCTCGTAATGAAGCTAATCAATGTCTCGTGACAGATCATTAAACGGCTTTTGAAATACCAACCCAAAAACATCTCTCTACTTTTTAAAAATGTATGTTTTCAGCCACCCTGTGTTTGGTGAGTTTGAACTGCTAGCCTTATCACTGTTTTGCTTTGAGAGTATGTTTATGGGACGTCACACATTGCGTCATATGGAGTTGTGTTAGCGAACTGCATCACAGCCGATAGAAAACAGGCACAGCATTTTCAAGGTTATCCATACAACTTGAATCTCAATGTTGAAGAGCTAGTGATGGCAGGATGAGGTGCTTCCTGTAAAAGTTGCCTTGTTAGATTATCTATGAATGTCTGCAAAGATATATGTGCACCCATGTGGCGTGAGGAGGACTGTCGAGTGCAACCTTTTAATATATATTATGCTGTTCTATTTATACAATGTATGTATTTAAGGATTTAAGTTATCTTTGTATGACAATGCCTAAATGTCATCGAGAACTATTTATCTTTTGTTTCCATTGCTCCTTATCACAGTAGGAAATATGTTTTTGACTGTAGTTCAAATGTTACTGTTTCACCATGTTCTTCAGTCTTTAAAATAAAGAACTATACTGTGGAGTGACAGAGTGCTGAGTATATTTTAAGTGTTTGTGCATAAACTTATTATATTTTTCATGTTACCTATAAAGATGATTTTGAAGTTGAAGGAAAAGACATTTGCTTTTTTAAGATTGTACAAATAAAACTGGGTTTAGGTCTGAACTTTGACAGGGCCATTTTAACACACAATAGGTATTCTATTGTAGCTCAGGCGGTATGTTTATGGTCGTGGTTCTGCTGAAATGTGAATCTCCACCCATGTCTCAAGTCTTTTGCAGCCTCTAATAGGTTTACTTCCAAGTATAAAAAATGTGCCTACTGAAGAAAAGCATTCCCACAGCATAATACAGCCACTACCATGTTTCACAGTGGAAATGGGATGTTTAGAGTGTCGTGCAGTGTTATTTTTTTCCCCATAAATAGTATTTTGCTTGTAGTTTCAATTTGGTCTCCTTTGACCACAGCACCTTTAATCAGTTTTAATTTCCTTGAGATGGCATGTGATATACTTCATGAAGTTATTTTTAGACTCTAGTGGCCTTTATTATTTTTTCAAAGTATTTTTTGACAGTAGTTAGACAGGAAATGGTTTGGAAAGTGTGTGGTAAGGGAGTGCAGAAAGCATCAACGGATCGGGATTTAATCCCACAACAGCCTACGTCGAGGACTGAGGCTTCCGTACATGGGTTGCGCGTTTAACCCCCCTTTCACCACCTAAAATCCCAATGAAATACATTAAGGTTTGTGGTTGCAATGTGACCAAATTTGTAAAAGTTATGATTGAATTTGCAAGGCGCTGTAAAGACTTACAGTATGTGATACCTCTTCCTATTGTTCATTTTGACTGCCCTCCATATTTCCATGCCTCAATTGCACCGACTCAAATGTCACAACTAAAGTCAATCATTACATAATTACGTCTAATGGAGGACACAGAACATTGTGAATGAAAGATCAAGAGATCAGGACATGGTCTGATAGCATCCACACTCGTATGACGGCACCTGGTTAATGAATGATGGAGGGACTTTGACCAAAAGCAGGACAGGGATTTGGTGTTCAGAGGGAGGTGGGATTAAGGGGGAGGGGGCTGAAAGGTAAGAAGGGACAAATAGATGTGTTAACCCTTGACAGGTTTGAGAAATGTTCCTTTTTGACATATTTCTTGGAGACAAATGCTTTGGAAGGTGGATGTAGTGTTCATTTGCATCATTTCCTGACAACACTGTGCTTAATTAATTTAGTCCAGTTAATTGCCAAAACATTTCAGTATGTGATATTTATATGTTTGCTACAAACAGTTGTCTTTCACTGCCTCATTCTGCCTTGCATCACATATTGAAAGGTTTGGTACCAATTGGTTCTTGTCAAAATTATGTAGATCCTAAGAAGTTGCTTCAATGCTGCATGCAGCCAAAAATATTGTAAATTATACTTGATTTTCAAATTTTGTTTTTTAATAAGAACCAATAAGCAAAAGAGGACAATGCACTTTTTAAGTAAACATTATAGAGCTTCTTTTTAGAGTCATAGTTGAGCTGGAGTTCATCTCAGCAATAAATTTGCAAAAGATGGATTTTGATCACGGCCTTTGCTTGACAAAGAGCTGCAGCAGATGACAATATACACAAATACTATACACCAAAGACATTATTATGTCATACTGTCCACCCTGGATGCATGTCTGCCAGCAGAAACTGTTGCAGAGAAGTGTAAATTATCTCCTTAGATTTAAAATGAGGCTTTCTGTTAACTTTATAACTTTAAAAATCAGAATACTATTATAAAATGTGATAATAGTATTCAATTCATGTCTTAGCAGGTGATGAGAGGTGAGAAAGCAGTGCAAATCCCCTAAGACTGTCACTTATTGAAGGATTTGGTCAAGTGACTCCATGTATAGGTGACTTATTGCTGTGGTTTCTGACCTGGTGGAAACTCACAGCGAGATGTTTATGCTGCCTAATGGAAAAAGAAACAACATTTGACACATGGCAGATTTGCACAAGGTTTCCTCCTGTTTAGTTTCCACAGCAATTAGGGGATTCCAGTCTTACACAAAATGTTTTTTGTTGGACCCTAATGACAACTGATCAGGATTACAACGTGTGCAGAGTTTTACCATAAAAAAAGCGAATTTGAAGATATTCCCATAAATTATTAAGCTTTCTCTCAGTATTTTTATTTATCAAATTAATGAAGAAGGTTGCAAATACAGATCAATGAAACAATACTTGCCTCTTGAATCTTTCTGCTGTACTTGCTTTTTTGTCTCACTTAAATGTTCCAGATCATCAAACAAAATTTATTATTAAACATAAATAACTTGATTAAATAAAAATGCAATTTTAAATAAGAATATAATTTATTAAGGAAGGTTTGTGCTATCCTTGGCAGCAACAGCTGCCATTCCATTTTGTAATGACTTGCATTGACCGTTTTACATCTAAGTGGAGGACGTTTGACCTAGTCTTCCTCGCCAGATTGGAGGGATTTTGAGTGGTCTGTTAAGGTCATGCCACAGCAAATCAATTAGATTTAAATTGAGTTCCTTTGGATTTAAAATTCTTGGTTACAATAAATGATGGCATGCTGATTTACATCCTGAAGCAGAAAGACGACCTCAGACCTTCATACTTCCTCCCCACATATAACTGTCTGTATGATGTTTTCCTATTCTGAAATGCTGTCTTAGTTTTGTACCAGATTGAACAAAATGCTTTTGGTGCTTTGGTGACAATTTGCCTATCACTGTCTTGAGCATTAAATACAATATAATTTGGAAAGAACTGTAACTCTACACAAATTACACACTGAGCTTAGACTGGTTCTCTCCTTAGCTGGCAAGGTCCTCTTAGGAAATACCTAAACACTGAGTGTGTACAGGCCAGCTTGGAAAACATCTTTATATTTCCCTGGAACAAAGTGATCATCAATCCATATTGCGACATTTTAATCAGCATTTACCCCAACATCCCAATCATATACTGTCACATAATAAATATGATTTTGTAAGAGCTAAAGTTATTTAAATAAAACCATACGTATGTATGCATACACACCAGATTCCACACTGTCATTATTCATTAAAACAATGATGAAGTCCCAATGGAACAACTTTGTGTGAAAAGTAAGTACACCCTCGTGAATTCCACTGGGATTTGAGAGAGAAAGCAGATGCTTGTCTGGATTGGTTCCCAAGAGGACGCCTCTATTCTCTAAAAAGAATATGGCAGCATTACTTTGGTTTGGAAAGTTATATCTCAGTGAACCACAAGACTTCTGAAACAAGCTTCTTTATGCTGAGGAGACCAAAGTAGTGATTTACCATAAATCACAGTGCTATGTTTTCAGAAAACCAAACACACCATACTTACATCATTACACTGTGTGTAACAGACTCTCAGTATAAATGCAACTGGTCTTTGAAGGTCTCAAAAGGATGTTTAGAGAATTTGTGAACAAAAAGCATCAGGAAGCACAGCAGGTAGAGAAGGGACAAAGTTGTGGAGGGGTTTCAAACTGGAGTTAAGCTATAAAACAAAATCTCAAACTTACAGATGCACTGTCTGAAAATGGAATGAATTTGGCTCTGCTGAAAAGCTATTAATAAAAGGCCATACATTAATCAGTAAAGCAGTCAAGAGATCTCTGGTAACTCTGGCAGAGATCTGCAGCTCAGGTGGGAGAATCTGCTCACACAACAACTATTAGTTGACTCTTACTTGAGCAAATATGGCATTTATAGAAGAATAGAATAAAGAAAAGAATAAGGCCATAGTTGATATAAAGCCGTAAGAAGTCCTGATTCCATATTGGAATATTTACAGGTAATGTAAGGAACACAGCAAAGAAGGTGATACACTCAAAACTGAGCTTTTTAGTTCTAAACTGAAAAAGCTATGTGAGGAGGGAAAAAGGCATTCCACTCTGAACACACCCTCTCATACTCCAAGCTACAGTAGAATGGTTTAGATCAAAGCATTTTCGTGTGTTAGAACGACCCAGTCAAAGTCCAGGCCTAAATCCAATTGAGAATCTGTGACTTTATAATGCTCTTCATCCAGTCTGACTGAGCTTCAGGTATTTAAGCTCTGTATGTACAACACTGTATTTATATTGAAAGGTGGTTCTGCAAAGGATTCACATGCTGGACTGAATAATGCATCATTATCCTTTTAGGCACTACTCTACATGAAATGTTTCTGGAAGTAATGTGACAAAATGTGAACACTGTATTTCTCAACATGACATTAATTTGCATTGCTAAAAACTGTTGTTAATAAATCTGTGTTTAGTGTTTTGTATACCTGGCATTGCAGAGGGAGTTTACCAAACTGTTTTGTCTTTGAGTATGCACTACTTTGTGTTGGTCTATAACATAACCCCCACAACAAAATGTTTTTGGTTACAATGTGACAAACTCTGAAGAAGTTCAACGGGTATTATATATTTTTTTTGCTAATTACTTTCTGCTATTGTAGAATATGTATTCTATCAAATCCAAGGATGCATGCGATTCTCCATAGGGTGAACAGGAGGATCCCTGCTGATTGGTGCAGTTTAGACAAAGTTTATCTTCCTGACATCTCATGGTCAGGCAGACAGACAGAGTGAATGAGAAGCCATCAACTGGTCCTGCTAAAAGCTCCAGAAAGACTATTGAGAATTCAAACATGGACACATGCAGAACCCTCCAGCTCACTTGAGTGGTGCAACCCACTACATATAATTGGTTTTATGGCAAACAATGACCTTTCAATGAAATGACAGTGTTTTTTACCGTGTCCTGTCCGGCAGAGTATTGCTCAGAATTGTTGTCTGAGTGCCAAGAAATTGCCCAACATATTTACTTTCACAGGCAGAGCATCACAGCTAATGCTTTAAAGCTCTGCTTGATATTTATAAAAGAAACTTTATGATAAACGTCTTTGGGAATATTTCAATTGTTACGGACACGGAGACTGAAATGAGAAGGAAAACGGAAGCTTGAAAAAGAGAGAGATGGGGCAAAAGGGAAAAAGGGGAGAAAAGAAGGAAAGAGTGGAGGAAAGAAAGAAGAATGAAGAGAATACAAGATTACACCCTGCTTGCTTATACACCTGCAGCTGTTTTTTTATTTTTTATTTATTTTTTTAACAAAATAGCACACAGTATTTATGAATGTAAAATGTACTTAGTGAGAGGTGCAGCCCAATATAAAACATCTGTGTATCTGTCAACACCTGAAGCTTAACACCTGTGAGTATGAGTGTGGACGCGCTTTTGTATACAAGGTTTCTCCACAGAAATATGCAATAGGGAGTTTGAGGACCCACCGACCTGCCCCGTGGTCCCAGGGCGGACACTGAGGACATCCGAGCCACAGTCATCCAAAGGCCCCCCAAAGCACAGGAACCCCAGGAGAACCACCGCCGGGACTACCGCAATCCCCCCAGAGAAGAGCAGTGGAGAGTCCCGGGGGAGCCACCCAGCAGCGACAATGCAGAAGGCCCAGGGAGCCGCAGCGACGAGCCCACAGGCTCCGCCGGCAACCGTCCACGCCCGAGCAGATCCAGCCATGGACCCAGAGACCCAAGACCCCGGGACACACCACCCCCGAAGCAGAGGCCTGACAGAGCCCAGGGGTCCAGGCCCCGGCAAGCAGCCACCGGGAGTGAGCCAGCACACACCAAAGCACCCGGCCCCGGACACCGAGAACCACAAGTACACCAGCAGGCAGAGACTCCAACACAAAAAACAGGCACTCACAGTCACAATCACCCACTCCCACCCTCATGCATACACATAAAATCACTCGCACCCAACGTAAAGACAAACAACAATGGACGTCATACACTTATTCACACTCCCCATGCATACACTATACTCCCAGGTCCAGGCGCCGGTACCCCCTAGGGGCAACCAGCCATCGGACCCAGGAGGTGGTCCCCTTCCCTCCTGGGGCAGAGACAGGCAGGCAGCACCTGTAAAATACATTTACAGTATTTTAATAGATTCTGTGATTTTAAACGAGAGCATTTTTGCAAAGTGCATTTGCACATGACTGTTAAAATCAACACATAATTTTTCTTCATGAACATCACTGAATGCCAACAAACCACCTAACACAATTACCTGGTCTACAGAATATTCCCCTGGCCACCAACACAAGTCCATCATCTCTGCTACATGCCATTTACCTTTGAAGTCCAAACTTCAATCTAGGAATGACATCACGTCCTGTATGCTGATAACAACTTATAATACCAGACCAGTTCTGCTCAGTGATCTGAAGGTGCTGGTGGGGTGGTAGGCAGGTAATTTTTGGTCGCACAAGCACCAAAAAAAAAAATAGGACATACAGTATATATCCATTTATCTTACAGTTGCACCCTGAATTAGTTTTCAAGTGCATACCTGCAAGTCCAGTCAGTTTGCTTTTTCAATCTCTGAGTACTGGAGGGCAGCATCAGAACATGAAGAAAGAAAAATGTCTGAAAAGTGGACTAGAACAACTGGGATCTGGATGTTAGGAGTAGCTCTGTGGGATGTGGGGTGTGGTTTCTGCTTGCTTCCCAGAAATGCCATCAGGCGTTAGTTAATTGGTATCTGTGAAATTTGGAAGCTTTGTTTACACCTCAGAGCCTTTGTTGTTTTCTTGGACACATTCCTAAGCTGTTTTTGGGAAACTGGCCACTTGGCTGCTTTGTCAGCCCATACAAAATGAAGGAAACTCAAAAGCACTTAAGCCAGCAACACTTTATAGCATGAGATCATGACTAACAAAACCATATCCCAGTGAAATGTGCCAAATATTATACTCTTGTCTGTCCATGTATGGTCATTGTTCAATTCAATTAAATTCAATTCAATTCAAAAATACTTTATTAATCCCAAAGAGAAATTAAATGTTGTTATAGCTCATATTATGAAGGTTTCCTCAAAGAGCCATTGTAGATGCTGATGGCTGTGAGCAGGAAGGATCTCCTGTAGCGCTCCGTCTTACAGCAGATCTGAAGAAGCCTCTGACTGAAGACACTCTGTTGTTGTAGGACAGTCTCATGAAGAGGATGCTCAGGGTTCTCCATAATGTTCTTCATTTTATGAAGAATCCATCTTTCCACAATGATCTCCAGAGGTTCCAGAGGAGTCCCCAGAACAGAGCCAGCTTTTTTTATCAGCTTGTTGAGCTTTTTTAAGTCCCTGGTTCTGATGCTGCTTCCCCAGCAGATGTTGGCAGAAGAGATCACACTCTCCACAACAGACTTATAGAAGATATCCAGCATCTTGCTGCAAACACCAAAGGACCTAAGCTTCCTCAAGAAGTACAGTCTGCTCTGTCCCTTCTTGTAGATGGCTTCACAGTTGCATCTCCACTCTAGTCTGTTGTCCAGGTGAACACTGAGGTATTTATACTCCTCCACCACCTCCACTTCTTCTCCCATGATAGAAATAGTTTTTGACTTATTCCTGTTTCTCTGAAAATCTACAATAATCTCCTTTGTTTTAGTCACGTTCAAAATGAGATGATTGTTTCCACACCATGCCACAAAGCGGTCCACCACCTTCCTGTACTCAGCTTCTTGTCCATCTCTGATCCACCCCACGACTACAGAATCATCCGAGTATTTCTGCAGATGACAAGAGTCTGTCTTGTACTGGAAGTCTGAGGTGTACCGAGTGAAAAGGAATGGTGAGAGTACAGAGAATGGTGCTCCTGTGCTGCTGACTACCTGGTTAGACTCACAACCCTTCAGTCTCACAAACTGTGGTCTGTTTGTCAGGTAGTCTTTGATCCAGGAGATTGTTGAGGCCTCCACCTGAGTCTTCTGGAGTTTCTGACAAAGCAAATCAGGTTGGATTGTATTAAATGCACTGGAGAAATCAAAGAACATGATCCTCACAGTGCTGCTGGCTTTGTCCAGATGACAGTGGGTTTGTTGAAGCAGGTGTATGATGGCATCTTCAACTCCAACTCCACAGCGATAAGCAAACTGAAGGGGGTCCTGATGGTTTACTGTTTGCTTACTCAGGTGGGCCAACAGGAGTCTCTCTAGGACCTCCATGATGTGAGATGTCAGGGCAACAGGTCTATAGTCATTGAGGACTGATGGGTGAGAACAAGACATGGAGAACAATGGGAACAAGACAGGAGGTCTTCCACAACACCGGAACCTTCTTCTGGGCCAGGCTAAAGTTGAAGAGGTGCTGCAGAATCCCACAGAGCTGCTCTGCACAGGCCTTCAAGACTCTAGGGCTGACATGATCTGGACCTGCAGCCTTATTCCTATTCAGTCTCTCCAGTTGTCTCTTCACCTGACTTCTTGAGACACACAGGTGGAAGGGGGAAGCAAAGGAAGCATCAGCATCTTCTGATATGGTTGAAGGCAAACATGTAGAAGCAGAAGGGTCTAGGGCTGAGGTGCTTCTGTATAATCCTCAATAATTCTCTGTCTCCCTCTCTGAAGGCTCTTTTTTTCTTGTTAAGCAGGTCCTTCAGGTCACTGGTGATCCAAGGTTTATTATTGGGGAAGCATCTCACGGTTCTGGTGGGGATGATGTTATCCACACAGAAGTTTATATAGTCGGTTACACACTCAGTCATGCATTGATGTCCTCTCCATGTGGCTGGCACAGTGCGTCCCAGTCTGTAGCCTCAAAGCAACCTTGCAGAGCTTCTTCAGCTTCCTGTGACCATTTTCTCACAGTCCTCTTTATTACAAGTTGCCTCTGAACAAGGGGCTTATATTTTCGAGCAGTTTTGTTTTGTTTTCTCTGGTACAGCAGCTGACAAATTGTTGAAACGTTGGAAGTGTAGCAGAGAGTGAAGCATGGTTAAAATCACCAGAAATTGCCACAAAAGCATTGGGGTTTTGTGTCTGTAGCTTAGCAACAACTGAGCTGATGGCATCACATGCAGTGTCAGCAACAGCGGAAGGTGGAATAACTGGTGAACTCTCTGGGTAAATAATATAGACGAAAACTTACTGCCAACAGTTCAATATCTGGACTGCAGAGATGACACTTCACAGTAACATGTCCTGGATTACACCATCTGTTGTTCACAAGTACTGCCAGTCCACCTCCTTTACATTTGCCGCTCCTCTTTAAATCTCTGTCTGCTCGTATGGTTAAAAAGCCCGACAGAGAGACACTGGAGTCGGGGATATGATCCTGCAGCCATGTCTCTGTAAAACACATGATACTGCATGCCCGCTACTCTGGCTGGGTCCTTTGTAGGGCTTGGAGTTCATCCAACTTGTTTCCCAACGATCTCACATTGCCCATCAAAATCGACGGAAGAGATGGTTTGAACTTCCTCCTTCTCTCTCTTCTCTTAGCTCCTGCTCTGCATCCACAATGCCATGAGTCTCCCTTCCTCTCCTTTTCAACTCATCAGGGATTTGGGGTTGTAGCTGAAGTATTATTTGAGCGTTTGAGATATTAATCAGCTGCTCCCGGTTGTAAGAAACAACCTCGTTGCCATGGCAATGCATCATAACAAATGTCCAAAAATAGAAAGTATTAAGAAAAATCCTCCAAGCTGCACAGCATCCGACACTGGAGTGGACAGTCATCCAAAAAAAATCAACTGTATCCACCACAAGAGGAATAGTTCCCAAAAAAGAATAAATCACAATCAAAAGTAACAGAGCTACTCCAACCTGCTGCCACCTTGAGCGGCGCAATTCTAGAATGTGGCCTTGTTATTTATGTGATTTATTTGTTTTATTTGATTTATTTATTTATTTGTTATTTATTTATGTGGCCTTGTTATTTTGTGACTTTTACAGTAACTTTGCTTAGTCAGATTTCAAATCAGGGAATGACGTCACACCCCACCTGAGCATGTTCTGGTTCCAAGTTAGATATGGTACTGAAAATGGTATTGTTTTATAACCTTTTACCACTATGTTAGCAATACAGGTTGATGTATGGGGTATGTATTTTTCACCCTATTCTGTCAGTGGTTATAAATAGTTTACACCTGCAACTGTTATTACGTTTTTATGCACTGCTAAATTATGTAACACTTTAACTCTTCATCTTCTCCTCAGGTCATCCAGACTCTTATTTCCAGTTCCATCCTGCAGGGAGTGTTTAGTAATGGTGAGGCACACAGTCGAAGGCCTTGAGGGCGTCAGATAAGAAAGCTGCAGAAGTCTCTGTTTCACCAACAGAGAAGACTGTTTGGTCTGTTGTTTGTGAGAGAGCGCTACATTTCATAGCTTTGATTATGACAGATGATTGTGCTTTACTTTTTAATGAATATGCTGTTCTTGAATGGTAAGGACAATTATGCTTAGACTGTATCTGAACATTGATATGGGTACAATGATCATTTTCATGTTTAAGGTGTTTGAAGTGTGGTTTTTATGGGTTTATTTGTCGTACCCACCGAGGTTGTGTGTAGGAGGTTGTGTTTGTGCTGATTTTTCTCTCTCCCTACAGGGTGTGATTGGCAGGTGCAGCTTTGCAGGTGTTATTTGTTGACCCCAATCAAGAGGGCTTCTTTAGGAGCAGGAAGCAAGAGAGAGGCGTCCGATCGTTATCTCTGCCAGCGTGGTAACCTGAGCGTTGTCTGCAGTTCTTCTGTGTTTCATGAGCCTGCTCTTACCCGAGTCTCTGTTCCTGCCTTTTACAGATTAGATTCCTCTGCTAACCTGTCCTGCATTCTATGCCCCTGTTCTTTGTGTTTTGCGCAGGCGAGCTCCTTGGAACTCCTCCCTGCCGATCCTGCCATGAGTCTCCCTTCCTCTCCTGTCTCCTGCCCTATGAATCAGAAAATACTTCCTGAAAACTCCAAAATATTGATCGCCTGCCTGTCCACCCTCCAACACTGCTCACTCTGCTCAAGTGCTGCCACTCAGAGGATCATACAAAGAGAGATTCAGAACTGAGTACCCCCGTGCCACTCCTGCCAAACTCAGCCTCTGTAGGGGAACTTACCTCCCCCAACAAGCCTTTGTCCACCGTCTACAGTGAGCTAGTCTCACTCCTGTCCTGCACAGCCTACATTGAATTCATCCAAACAAACAATAGCCTCTCACCTCTCTTCCTCAGTGCCAACCCAGACCCCGGTGTTCTGATTCAACCCTGTTGTGCTTCAATAAACATGTTAAATTGCTATTCTGCCTCTGTGATTGTTTCCCATACTCACAGTCATTTAATTAACCATATGACAGAACAATCTCACCATCCAGACACAATTACAGAGTGCCATTTCCCACCAAGGCATATTACTCAGACAGCATGAGTCACTTCTCCATCCCCTGAAACAACAACAAATTGTTAATTACATTACTTACCAGGTCCAGGATGTCGTTTCCACGTTTCCTTGTCTCCTTGTCTCCCTACTAACCCTGCTCCATGTTTCCTTCGGCCCGGCCCTCTGTCAGCTCAATCCAGACCTAACCAGCTGCTTGTGAAATAATTTCACCTCCCCGTGAACCATTCTCTGGGGACCCCAAGAAATGCAATGCACCCTTCTTTTCTGGCACTCTCCCCACTTTTTTCTGAACACCGCAAGCAAGATTTTGTACGTCATTGATCTACTAAGAGACAAAGCATTAAGGTGGGCAGAAACTATCAATGATGAAACAACCATTCAGTACTACTCTTTCAGCGGAAGGGAATCAGTGATTACTGAAATTATTTAAACAGACCTTCTTCCTAAACTTGAGTGAAAAAGAAGCAGCGAAGAAATCATGGATATTAAAACTAGGCACCAGGTATGTGGCTAAAATGGCCATTGAGCTCTGCATATTTGCCTCTGAGTCTGGTTGGAACTCTCCCGCTCTTAAAGGAGCCTTCCTAAATTCACTCAATGATAAATTGAAGGATGAACTGGCCTGCTGTGATTTAGTCCTTACAGGAATGAATACATTTATCGATCTGCATAGATAGATAAATCTATGAGGGAGAGAACCAGGGAAAAGAAGACCAAAAACAGTTCAGTTCCTAGACAGCTTTTACTCGTTTACCTCCTGTGACATCATCAAGTCCCAACTCTCAGAGAGCCGAAAACCATGAGACTCTTGAGCCTTTGCAAATAAGTAGTGCCCGGTTATCCCCCGAAGAAAAACAAAAGTGTCTGAACGCCGGTCAGTGTTCCTACTGCGATGTTTCTTGTCATATTCGCCTCAATTGCCCAGTGCGCCCAAAAGGTCTGGCCCGCCAGTAGATCCAGGAGTACTGGTGGGCACTATTCATCAGACCGATCACCTCCGTTTCCATGGGGATATGTAGCAAAGCCCTTTGCTGTGATGACTGGAATATTAACCTTTGGCCAACACTAACTGCACCTCTGGGAAGTTCTTTCAAGGCACTTTGGAAAACCCTTTCTGGTGACCACCTCATAAAGCTCATGGAGAGAATAACAAGAGAGCAAAGCAGTCAAAGCAAAGGGTGGCTAGTTTGAAGAATATAAATATACCATGTTTAGAGTTATTTTACATTTTTTGTTTACTTCTTAATTCTATGTTAATTCATAGCTTTGCTGCCTTTAATAAAAAAATCTACAATGTGAATAGTCATGTAAATACAGAGGCCCATTAAGTGAGAAAGTGTATCTAAACCTTTTGACTGGTAGTGTATGCCTTTTCAACTAGAGCACTCTGTGTCCCTTTAAAGTTTTGGGCCAGATCTTCAAAAGGTTTGCATGTGCAAAACCACACAAATCCTTAAAAATTGCTGGCAACACACCCACTTATTGCACGTGCAAGTTTTGTCTATTACAAGTAATTTAGCGCCCCCTATTTGGGATCTTTGAAGATCAGGGCCTTTGTGTGCTATTACCTTCCATTCCAATTGCATTTTTGACTGCACTAATATTAGCAATTAAAATTTTTATTTTGTTTTCCATTGTGTGAAGATATTTCTGTCATAGTTTTATCGATTGTTTTGACCCACATGCAGAAAGCAATCAGGAGACCGATGAAGTTTTACAAGAGGTTTTATTTTACAGTGAGCAGGTAAAGGAAAGTGGAGCTGAAACCGGAAGACAACTGCAAGGTAAGTAGACAGAGATGGTGAATGTAACAAAATAACAAAATCTGTCTTACTAGGGAGTGGGGTTGATCCGCCAGGAGGGGGTGAGACAACAATGGAACTGCACACTGAGATGAACGGAGCTGGTAGGTACTTGGACTCACTTTGAGGTACTCTGAGGTTCGGCTGATGATGTTATTGTGTGGGAGGGTGGACAGGGTTCGCTTGTGGTGGTCTGTGGTTGTTCCAGGAAAGGCACCGTCAGAATAGCCACCAGCTAGTAACTTAGGAAGCAAAGTGTTGGCAATCCAGGTATAATCCACGTGGCTAGGAAATCCTTCTCCAGTGACAAAAACATCCAACTTGATGAGGATTCTTCAAAGACAAGGTCAGGCATAGGAATCCAGTCTGCAAAGAGAATGCAAAGAGAATAACAAGCTTAGGCAAACTGTGTCTTGAGTCAATACCACTGAGGGCAACACTCTGGCGCTGAACTGCTGGCGGCCTCCATCTTAAGTACCCTCCAGGGATGATTAGGGAATATGGGACACCTGCCACCATTCCTCACAAACCCAGATAGGGTAGACAACTTTTTTTCAATTCAATTCAATTTATTTATATAGCGCCAATTCACAACACACATCTCAAGGCACTTCACAAAGTCAGGTACATACATTCCAATTAATCCTAATCATTGAACAGTGCAGTCAGATTCAGTCATTTATTCAAATTGGATAAAACAGTTTTTCTGTCTAAGGAAACCCAGCAGATTGAATCCAGTCAGTGACTTGAAGCATTCCCTCCTCCCAGATGAGCATGTAGAGACAGTGGACAGTCACTGTCGTTGACCTTGCAGCAATCCCTCATACTGAGCATGCATGTAGAGACAGTGGGAAGGAAAAACTCCCTTTTAACAGGAAGAAACCTCCAGCAGAACCAGACTCAGTGTGAGCGGCCATCTGCCACGACCGACTGGGGGTTTGAGAGAACAGAGCAGAGACACAAAGAGAACATAGAAGCACTGATCCAGGAGTACTTTCTGTGGGAAGGAAAAGTAAATGTTAGTGGATGTAGCTCCTTTAGTCATTTCACCTAGAAAGAAAGAACAGATAAACTCTGATCCAGTTTTCAAGGTTAGAGTCTGAAAGAGAGCACATAGAGTTAGTCACAGTAGAAGTTCAGTCAGTAGCTATGTCTAGGAGAGAGAAAGAGTTAAACACTGAAAGACAGGGCTATGTGGATCATCGGTAGAGGGTGAGCATTAAGTTGTTGCCAGCAGAAGCTCGGACGATGCCCCTCTCCAGAAAGGTGTCACAGGTAGACACAGAGTCAGGCCAGGTGTAGCTTCCACGAAGAGAAAAGAGAGAGAACAAATTTAAAAGCTGGAATAACAGCAAATAATGCAAAATATTTGTTATTTCTGTGGGATTAAGCTGTGAGATTATGAGAACTAAACTATTTACCTATCCACAAAAGACTGAAATCTAAGTAATTTAGAATATACAAACAGTTCTTGTAGGAAAGTTAATGATCCCTTGAGTTGCCATGAGAGTATGTTTTCTGATTAACAAATTAATTTAAAGTTAGGAAGTCTAGTGTGTAGAATTTGTGATCTAATGAGAGAAACCTGCAGCTTGGCAGTGGGTCTGCTGTTTGTAACATTCTCTACACTGAATATCACAGACCCACTCATGTTAGATAAGAAGAACAGCATGCACAGTAGCTATCTTGCAGCTGAAAACAGTTTGGGCTGTTACAAGAAGACAAGAGACTGTTTCAGGGTTTTTCTCCTAATCTCCAGCCTTCAACTCATGTGATGCAAACTTGGCTTGGACCCTGGCTTGGAGTCCTCACAAAACTGTTTGAAGCTATAAAGTCTATTCTTTTTGATGTGATTTTATGTGATAGATCACACAGTGGCACAGTTGGTAACACAACAAGAAGCTCCTGGGTTTGAACCCCAGCCTGGTCTCTCTGTATGGGAATGGCACACGTGGGTTCTCTCTAGGTACTACGGCTACCTTCCACCACTCAAAAAACTGGACTGCTAGGTTAATTGGTCTCTCTAAATTGCCCTTAGGTGTGTGTGTGTGTGTGTGTGTGTGGACTGGTGACCTGTCTCAGGTGTACCCTGCGTCTCTCTCTCCAGAGACTGCTGGAGAAAGGCACCAGCTCCCCCGTGACCCTGACGGACATGTATAGAAAATGGATTAACTGAATCACTTTTTAACAACAAACATTTGAAAATTGTGCAATTACAATTCTTTTGCTGTATGCCTCTACCAGCTATGCACATCCAAAAACTAAAATTTCTGTCCATTCTCCTTGCAAAAAAGCACAGGCACAGTGGTCATAAAGTACCAGTGAATATCAATGAATGAATATCAATTTGGCACTAATTTTTAATTGTATGTGCAGTACAGACCAAAGGTTTGGACACACCTTCTCATTCAAAGAGTTTTTTTATTTTCATGACTATGAATATTGTAGATTCACACTGAAGGCATCAAAACTATGAATTAACACATGTGGAATTATATACTGAACAAAAAAGTGTGAAACAACTGAAAATATGTCTTATATTATAGGTTCTTCAAAGTAGCCACCTTTTGCTTTGATTACTGCTCTGCACTCTTGGCATTCTGTTGATGAGCTTGAAGAGGTAGTCACCTGAAATGGTTTTCACTTCACAGGTGTGCCCTGTCAGGTTTAATAAGTGGGATTTCAAGCCTCATAAATTGGGTTGGGACCATCAGTTGTGTTGTGCAGGAGGTGGATACAGTACACAGATGATAGTCCTACTGAATAGACTGTTAGAATTTGTATTATGGCAAGAAAAAAGCAGCCAAGTAATGAAAAACGAGTGGCCATCATTACTTTCAGAAATGAAGTTCAGTCAGTCCAAACAATTGGAAAGACTTTAAAAGTGTCCCCAAGTGCAGCCGCAAAAACCATCAAGCACTACAAAGAAACTGGCTCACATGAGGACCGCCCCAGGAAAGGAAGACCAAGAGTCACCTCTGCTGCGGACGATAAGTTCATCTGAGTCACCAGCCTCAGAAATCGCAGGTTAACAGCAGCTCAGATTAGAGAACAGGTCAATGCCACACAGAGTTCTAGCAGCAGACACATCTCTAGAACAACTGTTAAGAGGAGACTGTGTGAATCAGACCTTCATGGTAAAATAGCTACTAGGAAACCACTGCTGAGGACAGGCAACGAGCAGAAGAGACTTGTTTGGGCTAAAGAACAGAAGGAATGGACATTAGACCAGTGGAAATCTGTGCTTTGGTCTGATGAGTCAGAGTTTGAGATCTTTGGTTCCAACCAGCGTGTCTTTGTGCGCCGCAGAAGAGGTGAACGGATGGACTCTATACGCCTGGTTCCATCCATGAAGCATGGAGGAGGAGGTGTGATGGTGTGGGGGTGCTTTGCCTGTGACACTGTTGGGGATTTATTCAAAATTGAGGGCATACTGAACCAGCATGGTTACCACAGCATCTTGCAGCGGCATGCTATTCCATCCGGTTTGCGTTTATTTGGACCATCATTTATTTTTCAACAGGACAATGACCCCAAACACACCTCCAGGCTGTGTAAGGGCTATTTGACCAAGAAGGAGAGTGATGGGGTGCTGCGCCAGATGACCTGGCCTCCACAGTCACCGGACCTGAACCCAATCGAGATGGTTTGGGGTGAGCTGGACTGCAGAGTGAAGGCAAAAGGGCCAACAAGTGCTAAGCATCTCTGGGAACTCCTTCAAGACTGTTGGAAAACCATTTCAGGTGACTACTTCTTGAAGCTCATCAACAGAATGCCAAGAGTGTGCGGAGCAGTAATCAAAGCAAAAGGTGGCTACTTTGAAGAACCTAGAATATAAGACATATTTTCAGTTGTTTCACACTTTTTTGTTCAGTATATAATTCCACATGTGTTAATTCATAGCTTTGATACCTTCAGTGTGAAGCTACAATATTCATAGTCATGAAAATAAAGAAAACCCTTTGAATGAGAAGGTGTGTCCAAACGTTTGGTCTGTACTGTAGGTCTGGACTAAAGGCCATTCCTTCACATGACTATACTTTGATCAAAACCATACCGTTGTAATTCTTGCTGCATGTTTAGAGTTGTAGTCCTGATGGAAGGTAAACCTCCACCCCACCTTTAACAAGTTTTCTTCCAGAATTGCCATGTATTCATCTTTCCATCAACTCAGACCAGCTTCTCTGACCCTGCAGAAGTAAAGCATCTACACAGCATGATGCCGCCACAAGCAGAATAACAGAGCACCAGATTTGCTGTGATCCTACATGGCTTTTGGCAAACTTTAAAATGAACTTCTTGTTGCTTTCTTTCAACAATGTATTTTTTCCTGGCACTCTTCTGTTAAGGCTGGATTTGTGGAGTGCAAACTTCTAATTGTAATGTTATTGTTTTTCTTCCTGAGCTGTGTGTGTATGTTTCTCCTTCAGAGTTACTATGAGCCTCTTGGCTCATTTATTTATTATCTTTGCCCCACCTATCAGTTAAGGTGAACACTCATTTCTATTTCCCTTTTTGATTGAACAGAGTTCTGGGAGATGTTAAAAGCTTGGGAAATTGTTTTCTAATCTAACTCTGCTTTAAACTTCACAACTCTCCCCCTGACCTGTCTACAATATTCCTTGGTCTTCCTGATACTTTTTGTTCACAAATGTTCTCTAAAAATCCTAAAAAGCCAAAAACCCAACAGTTGGATTAATGCTGAGATTATATTACACATAGCGAGACTCTGTTTACTAATTAGGTCCCTTCTTAAGGCACTTGATTAAAAAAGGTGAAAAGCATATGTATATCACACTTTTTAGTCATTTCACAGCATCCCTGTTTACTTACCGTAATTTTCTAACAATCCTTGGTGAATTCAGTGGTATGTTTTAGGTAATTGTCATCATGAAGGGTCCAGTTTTACTTTAGCTTCAATTTTCTTTACTGATTAGCCCCTTTTTAGCCAAAAGCTCTGGGGATTAAAGCCCAGGATATGTTTTACCCAGGTAAAATGTAATCCTCAGAAAAGCCAAAGATTATTTCTTTAAATCAGCCTGATGACGTATGGGGACGTTGTGAAGAAACTGCATTACTCCTTCCTTTCCTTAAAAGACTCTTAGCTAATAAGTGATGTTTTTGTTTCAACTGTTAGTTAGTAGTAGATGATGAGCAGCTTTAGAGTTATACAGATGACTAATTCCTTCCATTTTTGCTTAAGCTGCTCTGGATCCATGAGCACAAAAAGTTTAAATTATTAGTTTACATTTAACGTTTTTACCAACCTGCATCTGACCAGAGTTGTTGTTTTACAACTGCATGAATTATTTACAATAACTACTAAACACTGATTAATATTTATTTTTCATTAATTATCATCAGGCAAATTCATTTCAGGTATCTACAGCACAAACAGAAAATGATTTTGGTAAAAATGTTATTAGAATTAAAACAAATCACAGGTCCAGAAATATAGGAAATTAATACCTTAACTGTCTAATCATTAGTAAGTATTCATATAAATTAGAAGATGTGTAGACAGTGAAGCAGAGGACACAAGGGTGAAGAGGATCACAGAGCTTTTGAGAAACTGCATCCAGACCTTGAACTGTAGTCTCTCCTCCTGCAGAGCTGTCTGAATAAAACTATGAACATAATAAAGAGTTTCTGACTCCAATAAGTTAGGTTTACATGAAAAGCCAGTCTTAGGGAAATGTATATTTTTTTATGTACAAGAAAAAGTGAAAGTTCTGTGTTTGATCATTAGTACTGCATTAAATATTTTTCTTACAGAAATGTGGCAACACAGTTTATAATTACTGTTTGCATTCACTTAAAATGGAAAAATCTTTGGGAGAAAAATATTACTTGCAGTTTATCACCGGGCTGCACGGTGGTGCAGTTGGCAGCACTGTTGCCTTGCAGCAAGAAGGTCCTGGGTTCAATTCCCAACCAGGGATCTTTCTGCATGGAGTTTGCATGTTCTCCCTGTGCATGCGTGGGTTCTCACTGGGTACTCCGGCTTCCTCCCACAGTCCAAAAACATGCCTGTTGGGTTAATTGGTCACTCTAAATTGCCCTTAGGTGTATGAATGAGTGTGTGTATGGTTGTTTGTGTGTTGCCCTGCGATGGACTGGCAACTTGTCCAGGGTGTACCCTGCCTCTTGCCCATAGACTGCTGGAGATAGGCACCAGCTCCCCCACGACCCACTATGGAATAAGCAGTAGAAAATGACTGACTGACTGAGTTTATCACCATGTGTCTAGACGCTTTATATTCACTTTCAGCCACCATAAACAGATAACAGGTAGCAGGAAATCCCAGAGACTTGGGCTGAGATGAGGCAGCGGTTAGTGAGGAAGTCCCAGTCCAATTGCCTGGTTAGCTTAGCTTGCCTTAGCGGCCAGACCAGCCTTTAAACCGAGCTGTTGCTCTGAAAACTCTGAAAGAACATTTGATAAATGGCCTGTACTTGTATAGTGCTATATCAAGTACCCAGAGACCCCAAGCGCTTTACACTACCACCAGTAATTGTAGTATTATTATGATTATATTATTTGATATTAAATATTAATATTTTTATATTTTGTTAAATAATAATTACCAGACCAATAAGGTGGTGGAATATTACTAAATGGCGAAACTCTGCACACACTTGGAATAAATTCACACAATTTCTTAAAATACAAGAATTTATTAACAAAGTCAACTCAAAGTCAAAGATATTTCAATCAACAAACTCTTTACTATCCTATAACAATCCAACTAAACTACCAAGCAAAATGAAAGAATAAGGAAGGCCAACTGTGTACAGTATGAACAAGTGAATCAAAGATGGTTGAAAGCCATGATGCAACATTATCATTGAATGTTATTTATGTTTGAGAACCAAGGATTATCTTGAGGAATCTGGAACTGAGGTTAAGTTAGTCTTGGAACTAAATTAGACAATAATTGGTATACCTCCAAACAACCATTCACAATGCAAGATAAAAAAAAACGTTATTTTAATAAAATAATATTTTAAAGAATGAATTAAACCAACCTTCTGGATGAAGGTTAATTCTCAATTGTGTTTAATTAGCTGCCTTTATTTACTACAATAATATTTAAGGAGATATTAAGGAAATATTAAAATAATATTTAAGGAAATATTATTTTGAATAAAAACCAAACCTTCCTGGATAAATGAGTCTTAATGGTGTCACATTTAGTAAATGTAGGGAAATGTTATTTTCCTAGATTAGAAACTAACAACCTTTCTGGATAAATGATCTTTAACTGGCCCTCACCTGGTGACAATAAACCCGACAGACTCATAAGATATCATAAGAATCATGTGTTACCCTTAACCTGACTGGCGCTAGCTGTTAGCGGTTTCAGCAAACACAGGAAAATTATAGCTTCCGACCACTCCCTTAAAGTCAGACATGTACCTTTAAAATACCATTAATCTAATAATTAAAAATGCATAAGCATTGACAGTACGTTATGGCCAGTGTGTTTAACACTAGAACTCCCAGGGCCATCAGCAGCCCCCCGGTCAAAGAGACACAGAGTGACACGCAGGGAACCAAGCAGTTTATTGCAGCTGAGGCAGAGAAGGCAGAACAATCAGAGGATACGTGGAGCAGCTGAGACAGAAGAGAAATGCAGAGCAGTGAAGGAGAGAAACCCTAGGAAAAATGTCAGAGATTGGAGATCTAACAGGAAACAGTCTAAATGAAAAAGGATGACAAGAGAAACAAAGAAGAATTAACTGAATAAGCACAATAATACACAATAATAAGCACAAGGAAATCAACTAATATGGCAAAAGCAAATTGACAAAAATAAAAAATATTATGCCAATGAAGAATATGGCAAGACCTATAGAACATAATAAACAACAAGGAAAATGCTGAAAAAATATGAACAGGAAAACGTAACACATCAGGAGAGTCTCTGTGTTTGAGGCCAAGGTTTCCTAACCCTGGTCCTCAGGGGACAGTGTCCTGCATGTTTTAGGTGTATCCCTGCTGCCACACATCTGACTTAAATGAATGGGTGATTAACAGGCTTCTGTGGCACTTGAGGGGACCCCGTGGAAGAGATGCAATCATTTTAATCAGGTGTGCTGGAGCAGAGACACATCTAAAATTTGAAGGACTGTGGGCCCAGAGGACCAGGGTTAAGAAACACCTTAAAGTTTAGACATTAAAGAGGGAAAAAAATGGGGGTATGCAAATAAAAATTGAAAATGTTCTTTTATTTTAATTTCACAAAAAAAATGTAAAAGTTTTCCTTCAGTTTTTGTTATTTATTTATTTTACTTGAATTTTTCAGTAGTGTTAAAATCATATTAAATATACATATTTCCTGATATGATATAAAAGCACAGACT
Source organism: Girardinichthys multiradiatus (assembly GCF_021462225.1). Classification (NCBI taxonomy): domain Eukaryota; kingdom Metazoa; phylum Chordata; class Actinopteri; order Cyprinodontiformes; family Goodeidae; genus Girardinichthys; species Girardinichthys multiradiatus. Next base: position 4,342,514 of record NC_061809.1, read on the forward strand.
GTCGTTTAGTGTCCTAATTATTTTACCTGACTATGTCCATGCCTAAAAGTTCAAGGTGTATGCTTAATTTTGCATAAATAAAATAATTTAGGTGTGTTACTGTCTAAAATTTTGTGTTGTGTTTATTTTGACCTGACTACAAAAGCTAATTAGAGAGTTGGTTTTAAGGCAATGGAAAATCATGTATTTGAGGTAAGTAAAACATAAAAAAACCGAGGTAAATTTTTTGTTTAGCAGATAACAGATTATTTGGTGAACTTAAAAATTCTGAAATCTGAATAATTTCATTCACAGCTATTCTGAAACATGTTAAGACAGTATGCTATTTGTCTTGTGTGAAACAACACAATAATGTGAAATTATTTACTCTGCACCTCATTTCTGTTCACCACCTTTCCATAGCCTTTGTGCCCTTTGGTCCAGTTAAATTCTGACTGCTTTCAGAAATCACGTCCTGTGTTTTTTATCTGCTGTTGGTTAGTTCTTGCTGGAACAAGAATCAAACTGTGAGATTCTGACTTGAGCAACAGCAAGTCACCGTATGTAGACAAAAGGACTAGAGAGGGAGTTTTGAAAATACATTTAAATTCAGTGATTAACTGAATATAGTTGGGAACATGCAAAGAATCCCCTTGTTGTATAATGTACCCAAAGGCTATGGCTGCTACAAAATACTACCTGTATTCAAACATGTTTTAGACCTAAACTGATTTTGGTTTCAAACGCAGATGTGTGGGTGAAATCTAGCACAAGAAACCAGTTTCCATTTCCAACTGGGGATACCCTTAGGGCAAACAGGGTTGGAATAAACCAGACGTGACAGTGCACTCACACAGAAGAAACTGTACGTTACCAGAGTTGACCTTCTGCCCAACACAGCAGGGGGAGTCTGACTGACAGAAACAATGTGGACTAAATGTAGACATTTACTAAGTTCCCAGTTTGTCAGCACCAGAAAGAAGCAATGGTCTTCCAAAAAAAGTCAAAACGCTATCTGTAAGATGGTATAGACAGTCGTGTTATAAATTAGAATGTTACTGAAAAATTAATTAACTCATCTCTCTAAGTGAAACACAATTTATAGATTAATTACACACAGACTGACGTTTTTAAGCCGTTATTTCTGTTAACTATGATGATTTTCCGTTTACAGCTAATAAAACGACTTTTAAGCGTTGTAAAAGATGCATGATAGACTCCTACCAAAGAAGACTGAAGGCTGCAATGGAAACAATTGTTTCAAAGTGTTAGTTTAAGGGTGCTCAAATGTACACAACAGTCCTTACATGTTTTTATATATAATAAAACTTAGCACAAAAAGTAAAGAAATTAGCATTGGGTTGATTATTTCCATGTTGTAACAACTCTTCTTGGCAATAAATCTTGCATTTTTTGAACGCCTGTTCATTTCCCTTTGGTGCCACATTAGTAAGGAAACTGCAGTTCTGGGTTTAGCAGCAGACTGAGTCTATTGGATGTGGTTATTATAAATTTCAATTCAATTCAATTCAATTCAATGCGGCTTCGATGCCACCTTCTTCAGGCTGTGAGGACAGCCGCTTCAATTAGAGACAGCGTCTCTTCTGGGTTATCTCTGGCTCAGACTGCTTTTCTGGAGAAAATCAGAAAGAATGGTTGAAGACAGACTGTCTTAATTACCCCTTTAGTATGAGCAGTGGATTACTCAAACAACAGATCATACTTAACTTTTTTTTGTTCTTTGATCACTTGGTACACAAACACCAGATTGTAGTCAACTCTGGATCCAAGTCTAAATAATAAGTCCATCTTGCCAGCAAGTCAGACATTCAATCCAATTCAAAGATACTTTATTGATCCCCGAGGGGAAATTATATTTCCAGTACAACCCATCCAAACATACATCATGACACAAGACAAGGGAGACGGGTCACCGAGGCTTTGCTGCCCACTCACAGGCGCTGCCCTTGCTAGATGAGAAAAGAGGCCACATTAGGTAAGTAGAGGGAAAAAAAATCATATTTCACACTTTATCCTTAGCAGGATACAGTTTGAGATTGCAAAAAACCTCAGAACAAAGAAGCAACAAGTTTACAAAACAACATCATGCTGGGAACGGTGAAGGTGGTGTGAGGGGGTGCATATGTTTATCTTGAGCATGTGTGTGTGTGCAAGTGAGTGTGTGCAAGTAAGTCCATGAAGCACTGTCACAGAGGCCATTGTCCTTGATGGTTCGTTGGAATGTTCATCAACCGGCCACAAAGTTCTGAGCAGGTCCACAGATGTCCTCAGGGAAGGGAGGGGGCAGAGGGAGCAGAGTGTCATGTTTACATAACTTCCAGGAGAAGTTGAAGAATTTGGAAGATGTGCAAAAAAGAGGCTCCAAAAAGACAAGACACAGAGCTGAAGCAGAGCTGAAGCAGGGCAGATATGGGAGCCGAGAGCGCGTATTCTAATTTAGTGAATACGGCTGAATTATTATTATTATTATTATTGAATACATGCTAAACATTTTCAATTTTTTTTTAACATCTATTGTTCCTTTTCACAATTATGTATTACTTTGTGTTGGTCTATGACTTAAATTAAAAATGAAACACACTGAAGTCTGTGGTTGTAACGTGACAAAAAGTGGAGAAGTGGTGTGAATACTTTTGCTATTTTGTTATTTCAGGTCAGCAAGGAATGTTCCCTGCTCAGGGAAGAAAATAAAGGTGAAAACTGAACTTTGCCCAAATTAAAATTTCACAAGGAAATTCAAAGTTGGTTAGACAAACCTTTTGAACAATGTTTTCTACATTCACTTTTTGCCATTTTTTTCTCATGTAAATAAATGCTTCATAAAAATGAAATTCTAAGACAAATGAAAATAATATTTTTATTTCACAAACCAATTTAGTCATATATAAATAAAATATAAAAAGAATTCGGTACTTTTTCACACTCAGTAGACAAGAAAAGGAAACTGATCTGTAGTCAGGCAGGCAGTGATAACACACCACCTCAACAGTAAACGTGACTCCACTCACACATACACACATACACACCCATGCATGCAGGTGCACACACACAGATCTATAGCAATGACAACTAAAACTCATAATCCTAAATGACCTGTTATCTATGACCTCCAACATGCAATTGTTGAATCACCTACACACACAGTTGCACCTTTATGCTTACACTTCCACCCCAAACACACACCAATACACACTTACAGATGGTGTGGCTCTCCTTGGCTGCCAGCTGTGAGCAGCATACGTGCAGCTTCACACATACTCTCCTCACAGGCCCCAGCCATTTCCTCACACCAGACCAGGAGGACTTTCTGCTGATGCTTTTTGCTGATGTGGGGCTTACAGATCCTACATTACAATCACTTCATTGAACTTTATCCCTATGCTGCCAATTAGCATTTTAAAGGTTTTTATCTTTCCTATTTTTTCCAATACCACCACTTCCCCTCTGGGCTTCTCTTTCAAGCTCTTGCCTTGGGGGCATGGCATCTTGCCAAACAGTCGTTTAAAGGTCTAATAGATTGACAAGAGGCTGAACTCTGACCTCCTTTCCATGGGAAACACCACACACACCCATCTCTGATGTAGGCAGGGCAAGTTTCGAACATCCAAGTATTATTAAGCAGGTTCCTTGAGTTCTAAGGGGACTTTTTAAATACAGTGTCTTTCTTCCCACTCATTCACACACATAATATTAACAGCAACATAAACGCACAGACTGCAGGGTGGATGTTTAAACCAGAGTGACTTTGACACAGCAAGAACGACAAAATGTATTACTAACATTTTTTTAAATTGTGAGCGTTGTAAAAGATGCATGATAGACTCCTACCAAAGAAGACTGAAGGCTGCAATGGAAACAATTGTTTCAAAGTGTTAGTTTAAGGGTGCTCAAATGTACACAACAGTCCTTACATGTTTTTATATATAATAAAACTTAGCACAAAAAGTAAAGAAATTAGCATTGGGTTGATTATTTCCATGTTGTAACAACTCTTCTTGGCAATAAATCTTGCATTTTTTGAACGCCTGTTCATTTCCCTTTGGTGCCACATTAGTAAGGAAACTGCAGTTCTGGGTTTAGCAGCAGACTGAGTCTATTGGATGTGGTTATTATAAATTTCAATTCAATTCAATTCAATTCAATTCAATTCAATTCAATGCGGCTTCGATGCCACCTTCTTCAGGCTGTGAGGACAACCGCTTCAATTAGAGACAGCGTCTCTTCTGGGTTATCTCTGGCTCAGACTGCTTTTCTGGAGAAACTCAGAAAGAAAGGTTGAAGACAGTCTTAATTACCCCTTTAGTATGAGCAGTGGATTACTCAAACAACAGATCATACTTAACTTTCTTTTGTTCTTTGATCACTTGGTACACAAACACCAGATTGTAGTCAACTCTGGATCCAAGTCTAAATAATTAGTCCATCTTGCCAGCAAGTCAGACATTCAATTAAATTCAATTAAATTCAAAGATACTTTATTGATCCCCGAGGGGAAATTAGAATTCCAGTACAACCCATCCAAACATACATCATGACACAAGACAAGGGGGGACGGGTCACCGAGGCCTTGCTGCCCACAGATTAATTACACACAGACTGACGTTTTTAAGCCGTTATTTCTGTTAACTATGATGATTTTCCGTTTACAGCTAATAAAACGACTTTTAAGATTAGAATATTACATCAGACCATTACAAAAAACGTTTTCATACAGAAATGTGGGCTTAATGAGAAGTGTGTTTAATACCTGCTTAAAGGTTGGTATTTCCAAAAAATGCTTTTAATCATAAATTCAATTCAATTCAATTCAAAGATACTTTATTGATCCCCGAGGGGAAATTAGAATTCCAATACAACCCATCCAAACATACATCATGACACAAGACAAGGGAGACGGGTCACCGAGGCTTTGCTGCCCACTCACAGGCGCTGCCCTTGCTAGATGAGAAAAGAGGCCACATTAGGTAAGTAGAGGGAAAAAAAATCATATTTCACACTTTATCCTTAGCAGGATACAGTTTGAGATTGCAAAAAACCTCAGCACAAAGAAGCAACAAGTTTACAAAACAACATCATGCCGGGAACGGTGAAGGTGGTGTGAGGGGGTGCATATGTTTATCTTGAGCATGTGTGTGTGTAAGTAAGTCCATGAAGCACTGTCCCAGAGGCCATTGTCCTTGATGGTATGTTGGAATGTTCATCAACCGGCCACAAAGTTCTGAGCAGGTCCACAGATGTCCTCAGGGAAGGGAGGTGGCAGATGGAGCAGAGTGTCATGTTTACATAACTTCCAGGAGAAGTTGAAGATAGCCAAACAGCTTATTCTACTGCTGCCTCTGGTATTGAGCTTCTGACAACCCTCATGATAACTGTCAGATGTATGATAGCCGACAGACTAGTAGGACCTGTAAGCATGGACCCTGCACTAGCAGTCATTTGGTACCTGCTTCAAGCATGACTAACCTGGACAGGGTCCATAACACTGGGCAACTTCAAATTGGTTATCTGCAAACCCAAATTGCAGCTTTATGTGGAGCAAGCCCTAGAACTGTCTCCAAACTGAAGGCAAGTCACGTTCAAAGTTGTGTTTAGATTCTAAATATGACTGTTGAATTGTGGGCAGAATGAATGGAGGAATGGATAGAAATAAATACAGAGCAACCCTGACAGAAAAATTGTTAGAGGTGACAAATTACTTGAGACTGGGGTCAAGTTAAGTCGAGTAAACTTTAATATTCCTACGGGGCAATTTGTACTGCAGACAGCAGCAGTGAAAACATAAAAAACAACCACACACACCAAAAATAAATAAATAAGTAAAATTAAGTTCTTACAATGTGGACCTGGAATTGAGGCTAATAGCAGCGGGGATAAAGGATGGAGGTTCACCTTCCAACAGGACAACAAACTGAAACATACAATTAGAGCTATGATAGAAAGGTTCAGATTAAGCATGTTCAGGTGTTAGGGTGGCCCTGTCAAAGTCCAGCCCTAAATCAATTTGAGAATCTGCAAGACTTAAAAATTGATGTTCACAGATGCTCTGCTGTTAGGGTTTTTATAACTTTTTGTATTGTTTATCAATCATCTAAGTGCTTTTCCCTCCTTACATGTTGCAGGAAGGGAGATGGTCACAAGAATGAGTTATGCTTTTATTCTTTTATTACTTTCCTAGCAGCATCTGGGGGCTATACGCCAGGTGCCCACTTCCCACTTCCTCTGTTTGTTTATAATCAAGACAAATGAACCCTAACTTTCTGACCCCACACACACACACACACAAACACACCCCCACCCTAAATGTTTGTTGAACTGTGTGTGACCAAGTATGTATAAATAAAGAGAGAGGGGAGCCAACACTTTGTAGTTTTGCACTGCAGAGTGTGACCTACCCTTGCCGCAAGTATAACTGACTGTGTCGTTTCCTTACCTCTGAGTTGACTAAATAATACCTATCATATATTTGGTCCTTCGGAGCCGGATATTATAAGAACTAAACTGATTTTATCTTTCTTTGCAGTGACTGGCGGATCTCCGGGAGCAGTCGAGTTAAGCGCTGCCGCACAGCCGCATGTAGGCCTGCTGGCTGAAAAGTCCCGGTGTGTGACGTTCGCATCTGGCCGGTGGATTATTGTCTTACTCGGCGCCGGGTGACTCTGGAGGTCCGACAGAGTCACCTAGAAGTCAACTCCGAGGTGAGACAGTTTTAAAATACAATACATGAGATAAGAGTAAGCGCTATATAAATAAAAGAAGGAAAGTATTTAAAAGTCGTTTGGTAGTGTCTCGCCGAAAGGAGGCTGCATTGGGAAGATTTTATTTCGCCGCAAAGAAATAGTGATAAATTTGGGTAGTTATCTCGCCGTAAAGAGATTAAAAACGACTAGGCGCCATAAAGTGAACTGGATAATTTGGTTGGTAACATTCCGCCGGAAGGGAATGAAATTAAGTGTTAAATAATAAAGAGAGCTCATAAACTAAGCTAGGTCGACCATACATGCTCCAGTGTTTTACCCAGCTGTTTGGTCATCGCTGGTGCAGAGTAGCAGGAGGTTTCACTGGATGCGATGATAATGGTGACATACTAGCACATAATTCACTAGATTTAAGGGACGCCTTACGCTTACTCTTTGAAAGAATTCGAAGAGTTTATATACAGACAGCAGATTATGGTAAAATCTCACAATGTAAACAGAAGGACGAAGAAGACCCACAAGATTTCTTGGATAGGATGAGACGTGTTTTTAGAGCAAACTCTGCTATACCATATGATGAAGCAGAGGCAGGAGCCTATCAGCAACAGTTGAAGAGAGCCTTTTTGCAAGGCCTTAAAATTGAACTCAGACGGTATATAGACAAACACTGGGTTCATCAAAATACAGGAACTGTTACACAAGCTTTAGAATATGCGGAGCACGCTCATAAAACACAGAGAGATAGGAAGACAGATATGTTTGGAATGCAAGACAGTTTAATGGCTTTGCATCGCTCAGGGGCAAGCGGGCAAAGAGGACGGAGGGGATTTAGAGGTCACAGAGGAGGTGGAGGAGGAGGAGGGCCACGACACACCTACACACAGAGCAATGTGTGTCTGAGGTGTGGAAAAATAGGGCATTATGCTAGAGAATGTAGGACAATTTTACAAAACCCTGGCGAAAAAGATGAAAACTGCTGGATCTGCAATGAGCCAGGACATTTTGCAAGAGAATGTAATGAAAAGCGGGTGTATAACCCCAACTCTACCCAGAATTGACAATTACAGCCACAGCCCCCACCTCCTCCCCCACTAGCAGAGAAAAACAGTAGTGAGATGGAGGAGGTTGATATACAAGCCGCATTAGAACTTATAGCATTAAGTAGGACGCAAGATTTGCCATATAAGAACATAATAATAAATGGCAAAGTATATAGCTGTTTGTGTGATACAGGGGCATGTAGAACTGTGCTAACTAGACCTCCACCCGGAGTAAAATATTCTAACACCGCAGTGCATGTTAGGTCAGCAGCTGGCACATCAGAGGTACATTACCTAAGTGCACCAGTAACAATAACAGAACCTGAGACAAAACTTACTTGTCAGGCTCCCGTTCTGATAAGTCAAAAATGTCCAGTAAACCTGTTGGGAAGAGATCTAATGCAAAAGTTGCATATAAATATAGTTTCAACAAAAACAGGTATGAAAGCTGTGGTGGAAGAAGGGGCCCTAGTTCTGAATGAACTCTCGCAGCCACATTATTACTGGTCCCTCGAACTAGGCCCCACACCAACAGCTCGAGAACTACTGAGGAGAACCAGAGAAAAACAAAGCTCCCAAGAGGCACAGTACATGCCAGATACTGAGCTCCATGTAACCATGAGATATAAAAATACTGCAGGGCCAGATCATCAGTATGATAATGTTTTTCACAGAGAAAATAATCAGACTGTTACCATACAGCATCTGTATGTTGACCCCAAAACAGGGAAATCCTCCACCTCAATCATACTGTCAGGAAGACAGCTTCAACAGTTTAAAGGCAGTACACCTCATCTCTCATTAACTAAACCTGTGGGGGGTCAGTGGGAAGAAATAGAAAACTTTATACAGCGTGCTGAAAGAGGGAGATATGAGGCATTAACAAGCTCTGACTGGAAAGTAGATCCTAACAGGAATCTGGAAACTCACTCTAGGGTGGATAGTCAAAGTTCATCCAAAGACACATTTGGATGAGGCAAAATGACAAATACAGGGCCTAGCTGAAAGCAAAGAGAGCAACAGGCACCCTGCCTTAGCTGCTGTCCCACCTGAACTGTGGTCCCAATCATCGACTGAGAGAGGGGTGCGAACACTTTGTAGTTTTGCACTGCAGAGTGTGACCTACCCTTGCCGCAAGTATAACTGACTGTGTCGTTTCCTTACCTCTGAGTTGACTAAATAATACCTATCATATATTTGGTCCTTCGGAGCCGGATATTATAAGAACTAAACTGATTTTATCTTTCTTTGCAGTGACTGGCGGATCTCCGGGAGCAGCCTGACGTCGGGTTAAGCGCTGCCGCACAGCCGCATGTAGGCCTGCTGGCTGAAAAGTCCCGGTGTGTGACGTTTGCATCTGGCCGGTGGATTATTGTCTTACTCAGCGCCGGGTGACTCTGGAGGTCCGACAGAGTCACCTAGAAGTCAACTCCGAGGTGAGACAGTTTTAAAATACAATACATGAGATAAGAGTAAGCGCTATATAAATGAAAGAAGGAAAGTATTTAAAAGTCGTTTGGTAGTGTCTCGCCGAAAGGAGGCTGCATTGGGAAGATTTTATTTCGCCGCAAAGAAATAGTGATAAATTTGGGTAGTTATCTCGCCGTAAAGAGATTAAAAACGACTAGGCGCCGTAAAGTGAACTGGATAATTTGGTTGGTAACATTCCGCCGGAAGGGAATGAAATTAAGTGTTAAATAATAAAGAGAGCTCATAAACTAAGCTAGGTCGACCATACATATTGCTGAAGGGACATAAATATGTTAAAATACTAACTGTGTGACTTTGTTGTTTTGTGTGTTTGGAAGAGTAAGCATTTTTGAAGAATCATAGTAGGATTCTGCTGGTCTTGTGTTTTCTTTTGCCCAGAATAGAAAGACGTATTGGTGATTCTTGGAGATAAAGGTCGGGTTTAATCCCAGAAAATTAACACCGCTGCGGATTAGTTTATTTGGGACATTTATAGTATTGTGAACTAAAATTAAACATCATGGGGAAATAACAAAGTAAACTAATTAACTTAGAAGGGGATGTCAAATTTATGGAGAATTATGTAAAAGGAGCAGGTATGATCTGTCATAGATGGAACAAAAAACATGGTTTCTTGGGTAAACTAAATATTAACGATATCTTAAAATTGCAAAGGGATTTAAAATTAGAAATAATAAAAACCAAGAAACCAACTAAAAAGGAAAAGAGAAAGGTTGAGTATAAATTCTCAGACAAATGGCTGGAACAAAGTAAATTAAGAAACATTCAGAGGCAAGATAAGAAGGAGAAGCGACAGGAAAAGCTGGCAGCTGCAGTCTTGGTGCGCCCACATGAGGAAACAGTGGTCGCATCCAGACAGCGAGGTGTTCAGCCCCCTGCCGTGCAGACAGCTGCAGGGCAGGCAGCTGGAGCACAGCAAATTGGAGGAGAGATAGAAGGAGCTGTTCCTACAACTCCTATAAGTAAGCAAGAAAAATTAAGTAATCCTTCTAAAACAGAAGAACAGAGCTCTTCTAGTGAGCCCTGATCTCCTAATTCCTGGTGGGGCACAGGAGTGCGAACTAGGAGTCAAGATAAGAAAACAATTCCTAGCATATACCCAGGCGAAGCCTTAATGGCTCACGAACAGAAATTTCATCCATCTGAAATAAATTTAGAGGGAGACACATTCCCTCTAGTTGAGGTAGCAAATCCAAATGTAGGTGACGCTAATCACCGACAGCTGCCAACTATTCTAGTATATAGACCATGGACACAGGAAGACAGAACTGCTGCTTTAAAGGGTATCCCAAAGATACAAGAAGGCATAGAGGAATTTCTAGAAGCTATTACAGAACTCAGAGGAAGCTTCCATTTTAATGGCAGAGAGATGCTCCAGTGTTTTACCCAGCTGTTTGGTCATCGCTGGTGCAGAGTAGCAGGAGGTTTCACTGGATGCGATGATAATGGTGACATACTAGCACATAATTCACTAGATTTAAGGGACGCCTTACGCTTACTCTTTGAAAGAATTCGAAGAGTTTATATACAGACAGCAGATTATGGTAAAATCTCACAATGTAAACAGAAGGACGAAGAAGACCCACAAGATTTCTTGGATAGGATGAGACGTGTTTTTAGAGCAAACTCTGCTATACAATATGATGAAGCAGAGGCAGGAGCCTATCAGCAACAGTTGAAGAGAGCCTTTTTGCAAGGCCTTAAAATTGAACTCAGACGGTATATAGACAAACACTGGGTTCATCAAAATACAGGAACTGTTACACAAGCTTTAGAATATGCGGAGCACGCTCATAAAACAGAGAGATAGGAAGACAGATATGTTTGGAATGCAAGACAGTTTAATGGCTTTGCATCGCTCAGGGGCAAGCGGGCAAAGAGGACGGAGGGGATTTAGAGGTCACAGAGGAGGTGGAGGAGGAGGAGGGCCACGACACACCTACACACAGAGCAATGTGTGTCTGAGGTGTGGAAAAATAGGGCATTATGCTAGAGAATGTAGGACAATTTTACAAAACCCTGGCGAAAAAGATGAAAACTGCTGGATCTGCAATGAGCCAGGACATTTTGCAAGAGAATGTAATGAAAAGCGGGTGTATAACCCCAACTCTACCCAGAATTGACAATTACAGCCACAGCCCCCACCTCCTCCCCCACTAGCAGAGAAAAACAGTAGTGAGATGGAGGAGGTTGATATACAAGCCGCATTAGAACTTATAGCATTAAGTAGGACGCAAGATTTGCCATATAAGAACATAATAATAAATGGCAAAGTATATAGCTGTTTGTAGAACTGTGCTAACTAGACCTCCACCCGGAGTAAAATATTCTAACACCGCAGTGCATGTTAGGTCAGCAGCTGGCACATCAGAGGTACATTACCTAAGTGCACCAGTAACAATAACAGAACCTGAGACAAAACTTACTTGTCAGGCTCCCGTTCTGATAAGTCAAAAATGTCCAGTAAACCTGTTGGGAAGAGATCTAATGCAAAAGTTGCATATAAATATAGTATCAACAAAAACAGGTATGAAAGCTGTGGTGGAAGAAGGGGCCCTAGTTCTGAATGAACTCTCGCAGCCACATTATTACTGGTCCCTCGATCTAGGCCCCACACCAACAGCTCGAGAACTACTGAGGAGAACCAGAGAAAAACAAAGCTCCCAAGAGGCACAGTACATGCCAGATACTGAGCTCCATGTAACCATGAGATATAAAAATACTGCAGGGCCAGATCATCAGTATGATAATGTTTTTCACAGAGAAAATAATCAGACTGTTACCATACAGCATCTGTATGTTGACCCCAAAACAGGGAAATCTTCCACCTCAATCATACTGTCAGGAAGACAGCTTCAACAGTTTAAAGGCAGTACACCTCATCTGTCATTTACTAAACCTGTGGGGGGTCAGTGGGAAGAAATAGAAAACTTTATACAGCGTGCTGAAAGAGGGAGATATGAGGCATTAACAAGCTCTGACTGGAAAGTAGATCCTAACAGGAATCTGGAAACTCACTCTAGGGTGGATAGTCAAAGTTCATCCAAAGACACATTTGGATGAGGCAAAATGACAAATACAGGGCCTAGCTGAAAGCAAAGACAGCAACAGGCACCCTGCCTTATCTGCTGTCCAACCTGAACTGTGGTCCCAATCATCGACTGAGAGAAGGGTGCGAACACTTTGTAGTTTTGCACTGCAGAGTGTGACCTACCCTTGCCGCAAGTATAACTGACTGTGTCGTTTCCTTACCTCTGAGTTGACTAAATAATACCTATCATATATTTGGTCCTTCGGAGCCGGATATTATAAGAACTAAACTGATTTTATCTTTCTTTGCAGTGACTGGCGGATCTCCGGGAGCAGCCTGACGTCGAGTTAAGCGCTGCCGCACAGCCGCATGTAGGCCTGCTGGCTGAAAAGTCCCGGTGTGTGACGTTCGCATCTGGCCGGTGGATTATTGTCTTACTCAGTGCCGGGTGACTCTGGAGGTCCGACAGAGTCACCTAGAAGTCAACTCCGAGGTGAGACAGTTTTAAAATACAATACATGAGATAAGAGTAAGCGCTATATAAATGAAAGAAGGAAAGTATTTAAAAGTCGTTTGGTAGTGTCTCGCCGAAAGGAGGCTGCATTGGGAAGGTTTTATTTCGCCGCAAAGAAATAATGATAAATTTGGGTAGTTATCTCGCCGTAAAGAGATTAAAAACGACTAGGCGCCATAAAGTGAACTGGATAATTTGGTTGGTAACATTCCGCCGGAAGGGAATGAAATTAAGTGTTAAATAATAAAGAGAGCTCATAAACTAAGCTAGGTCGACCATACATGCTCCAGTGTTTTACCCAGCTGTTTGGTCATCGCTGGTGCAGAGTAGCAGGAGGTTTCACTGGATGCGATGATAATGGTGACATACTAGCACATAATTCACTAGATTTAAGGGACGCCTTACGCTTACTCTTTGAAAGAATTCGAAGAGTTTATATACAGACAGCAGATTATGGTAAAATCTCACAATGTAAACAGAAGGACGAAGAAGACCCACAAGATTTCTTGGACAGGATGAGACGTGTTTTTAGAGCAAACTCTGCTATACAATATGATGAAGCAGAGGCAGGAGCCTATCAGCAACAGTTGAAGAGAGCCTTTTTGCAAGGCCTTAAAATTGAACTCAGACGGTATATAGACAAACATTGGGTTCATCAAAATACAGGAACTGTTACACAAGCTTTAGAATATGCGGAGCACGCTCATAAAACACAGAGAGATAGGAAGACAGATATGTTTGGAATGCAAGACAGTTTAATGGCTTTGCATCGCTCAGGGGCAAGCGGGCAAAGAGGACAGAGGGGATTTAGAGGTCACAGAGGAGGTGGAGGAGGAGGAGGGCCACGACACACCTACACACAGAGCAATGTGTGTCTGAGGTGTGGAAAAATAGGGCATTATGCTAGAGAATGTAGGACAATTTTACAAAACCCTGGCGAAAAAGATTAAAACTGCTGGATCTGCAATGAGCCAGGACATTTTGCAAGAGAATGTAATGAAAAGCGGGTGTATAACCCCAACTCTACCCAGAATTGACGATTACAGCCACAGCCCCCACCTCCTCCCCCACTAGCAGAGAAAAACAGTAGTGAGATGGAGGAGGTTGATATACAAGCCGCATTAGAACTTATAGCATTAAGTAGGACGCAAGATTTGCCATATAAGAACATAATAATAAATGGCAAAGTATATAGCTGTTTGTAGAACTGTGCTAACTAGACCTCCACCCGGAGTAAAGTATTCTAACACCGCAGTGCATGTTAGGTCAGCAGCTGGCACATTAGAGGTACATTACCTAAGTGCACCAGTAACAATAACAGAACCTGAGACAAAACTTACTTGTCAGGCTCCCGTTCTGATAAGTCAAAAATGTCCAGTAAACCTGTTGGGAAGAGATCTAATGCAAAAGTTGCATATAAATATAGTTTCAACAAAAACAGGTATGAAAGCTGTGGTGGAAGAAGGGGCCCTAGTTCTGAATGAACTCTCGCAGCCACATTATTACTGGTCCCTCGAACTAGGCCCCACACCAACAGCTCGAGAACTACTGAGGAGAACCAGAGAAAAACAAAGCTCCCAAGAGGCACAGTACATGCCAGATACTGAGCTCCATGTAACCATGAGATATAAAAATACTGCAGGGCCAGATCATCAGTATGATAATGTTTTTCACAGAGAAAATAATCAGACTGTTACCATACAGCATCTGTATGTTGACCCCAAAACAGGGAAATCCTCCACCTCAATCATACTGTCAGGAAGACAGCTTCAACAGTTTAAAGGCAGTACACCTCATCTCTCATTAACTAAACCTGTGGGGGGTCAGTGGGAAGAAATAGAAAACTTTATACAGCGTGCTGAAAGAGGGAGATATGAGGCATTAACAAGCTCTGACTGGAAAGTAGATCCTAACAGGAATCTGGAAACTCACTCTAGGGTGGATAGTCAAAGTTCATCCAAAGACACATTTGGATGAGGCAAAATGACAAATACAGGGCCTAGCTGAAAGCAAAGAGAGCAACAGGCACCCTGCCTTAGCTGCTGTCCCACCTGAACTGTGGTCCCAATCATTGACTGAGAGAAGGGTGCGAACACTTTGTAGTTTTGCACTGCAGAGTGTGACCTACCCTTGCCGCAAGTATAACTGACTGTGTCGTTTCCTTACCTCTGAGTTGACTAAATAATACCTATCATATATTTGGTCCTTCGGAGCCGGATATTATAAGAACTAAACTGATTTTATCTTTCTTTGCAGTGACTGGCGGATCTCCGGGAGCAGCCTGACGTCGGGTTAAGCGCTGCCGCACAGCCGCATGTAGGCCTGCTGGCTGAAAAGTCCCGGTGTGTGACGTTTGCATCTGGCCGGTGGATTATTGTCTTACTCGGCGCCGGGTGACTCTGGAGGTCCGACAGAGTCACCTAGAAGTCAACTCCGAGGTGAGACAGTTTTAAAATACAATACATGAGATAAGAGTAAGCGCTATATAAATGAAAGAAGGAAAGTATTTAAAAGTCGTTTCGTAGTGTCTCGCCGAAAGGAGGCTGCATTGGGAAGATTTTATTTCGCCGCAAAGAAATAGTGATAAATTTGGGTAGTTATCTCGCCGTAAAGAGATTAAAAACGACTAGGCGCCGTAAAGTGAACTGGATAATTTGGTTGGTAACATTCCGCCGGAAGGGAATGAAATTAAGTGTTAAATAATAAAGAGAGCTCATAAACTAAGCTAGGTCGACCATACATATTGCTGAAGGGACATAAATATGTTAAAATACTAACTGTGTGACTTTGTTGTTTTGTGTGTTTGGAAGAGTAAGCATTTTTGAAGAATCATAGTAGGATTCTGCTGGTCTTGTGTTTTCTTTTGCCCAGAATAGAAAGACGTATTGGTGATTCTTGGAGATAAAGGTCGGGTTTAATCCCAGAAAATTAACACCGCTGCGGATTAGTTTATTTGGGACATTTATAGTATTGTGAACTAAAATTAAACATCATGGGGAAATAACAAAGTAAACTAATTAACTTAGAAGGGGATGTCAAATTTATGGAGAATTATGTAAAAGGAGCAGGTATGATCTGTCATAGATGGAACAAAAAACATGGTTTCTTGGGTAAACTAAATATTAACGATATCTTAAAATTGCAAAGGGATTTAAAATTAGAAATAATAAAAACCAAGAAACCAACTAAAAAGGAAAAGAGAAAGGTTGAGTATAAATTCTCAGACAAATGGCTGGAACAAAGTAAATTAAGAAACATTCAGAGGCAAGATAAGAAGGAGAAGCGACAGGAAAAGCTGGCAGCTGCAGTCTTGGTGCGCCCACATGAGGAAACAGTGGTCGCATCCAGACAGCGAGGTGTTCAGCCCCCTGCCGTGCAGACAGCTGCAGGGCAGGCAGCTGGAGCACAGCAAATTGGAGGAGAGATAGAAGGAGCTGTTCCTACAACTCCTATAAGTAAGCAAGAAAAATTAAGTAATCCTTCTAAAACAGAAGAACAGAGCTCTTCTAGTGAGCCCTGATCTCCTAATTCCTGGTGGGGCACAGGAGTGCGAACTAGGAGTCAAGATAAGAAAACAATTCCTAGCATATACCCAGGCGAAGCCTTAATGGCTCACGAACAGAAATTTCATCCATCTGAAATAAATTTAGAGGGAGACACATTCCCTCTAGTTGAGGTAGCAAATCCAAATGTAGGTGACGCTAATCACCGACAGCTGCCAACTATTCTAGTATATAGACCATGGACACAGGAAGACAGAACTGCTGCTTTAAAGGGTATCCCAAAGATACAAGAAGGCATAGAGGAATTTCTAGAAGCTATTACAGAACTCAGAGGAAGCTTCCATTTTAATGGCAGAGAGATGCTCCAGTGTTTTACCCAGCTGTTTGGTCATCGCTGGTGCAGAGTAGCAGGAGGTTTCACTGGGTGCGATGATAATGGTGACATACTAGCACATAATTCACTAGATTTAAGGGACGCCTTACGCTTACTCTTTGAAAGAATTCGAAGAGTTTATATACAGACAGCAGATTATGGTAAAATCTCACAATGTAAACAGAAGGACGAAGAAGACCCACAAGATTTCTTGGATAGGATGAGACGTGTTTTTAGAGCAAACTCTGCTATACTATATGATGAAGCAGAGGCAGGAGCCTATCAGCAACAGTTGAAGAGAGCCTTTTTGCAAGGCCTTAAAATTGAACTCAGACGGTATATAGACAAACACTGGGTTCATCAAAATACAGGAACTGTTACACAAGCTTTAGAATATGCGGAGCACGCTCATAAAACACAGAGAGATAGGAAGACAGATATGTTTGGAATGCAAGACAGTTTAATGGCTTTGCATCGCTCAGGGGCAAGCGGGCAAAGAGGACGGAGGGGATTTAGAGGTCACAGAGGAGGTGGAGGAGGAGGAGGGCCACGACACACCTATACACAGAGCTATGTGTGTCTGAGGTGTGGAAAAATAGGGCATTATGCTAGAGAATGTAGGACAATTTTACAAAACCCTGGCGAAAAAGATGAAAACTGCTGGATCTGCAATGAGCCAGGACATTTTGCAAGAGAATGTAATGAAAAGCGGGTGTATAACCCCAACTCTACCCAGAATTGACAATTACAGCCACAGCCCCCACCTCCTCCCCCACTAGCAGAGAAAAACAGTAGTGAGATGGAGGAGGTTGATATACAAGCCGCATTAGAACTTATAGCATTAAGTAGGACGCAAGATTTGCCATATAAGAACATAATAATAAATGGCAAAGTATATAGCTGTTTGTGTGATACAGGGGCATGTAGAACTGTGCTAACTAGACCTCCACCCGGAGTAAAGTATTCTAACACCGCAGTGCATGTTAGGTCAGCAGCTGGCACATTAGAGGTACATTACCTAAGTGCACCAGTAACAATAACAGAACCTGAGACAAAACTTACTTGTCAGGCTCCCGTTCTGATAAGTCAAAAATGTCCAGTACACCTGTTGGGAAAAGATCTTATTCAAAAGGGCCAGATCATCAGTATGATAATGTTTTTCACACAGAAAATAATCAGAATGTTACCATACAGCATCTGTATGTTGACCCCAAAACAGGGAAATCCTCCACCTCAATCATACTGTCAGGAAGACAGCTTCAACAGTTTAAAGGCAGTATACCTCATCTCTCATTAACTAAACCTGTGGGGGGTCAGTGGGAAGAATTAGAAAACTTTATACAGCGTGCTGAAAGAGGGAGATATGAGGCATTAACAAGCTCTGACTGGAAAGTAGATCCTAACAGGAATCTGGAAACTCACTCTAGGGTGGATAGTCAAAGTTCATCCAAAGACACATTTGGATGAGGCAAAATGACAAATACAGGGCCTAGCTGAAAGCAAAGAGAGCAACAGGCACCCTGCCTTATCTGCTGTCCCACCTGAACTGTGGTCCCAATCATCGACTGATGTAGGACTTATAAAGGGGTTTCCACCATATAAGGTTAAATTAATATCTGAAGAACGGCCAGGAGTTCGCCAGTATCCCTTGAAGCCAGAAGCTGAAGAGGGTATTAAGCCAGTAATACAAGATATGCTGAAATCAGGAATATTAAGGGAAGCACCTGATGCTACATGCAACACACCTATCTTTCCAGTGCAGAAAGCCAGCACAGGAAAGTGGAGGATGGTTCAGGATCTTACACCGATAAATAAAATAGTGTGACATGCGATTCCAGACGTCCCGAATCCACATACATTACTGCATTTATTAACTCCAGATAAAAAATATTTCTCAGTGGTAGATCTTAGCAATGCTTTCTTTACAGTACCACTGCATGAAGAGTCACAGCATTTATTTGGCTTTCAGTTTAAAGGGAAAAAATACACTTACACCAGACTACCACAAGGCTTCAGTGAAAGTCCACATGTATATACACAAGCCTTAAGATACTCTATGAGCCCCTGTGAGGTGCCTGAACATAGTCAAGTCCTGTTGTATGTAGATGATATTCTCATAGCTTCAGACACTCAACAACACTGTGAGGAAGCTACTATAACAGTTTTGAAACATCTCTACCAGACGGGGCACAAAGCCTCTAGGGATAAACTGCAGTTTTGCAAGGAGAAAGTGATTTATTTGGGACATATGTTATCACAACATGGTCGTTCCCTCCTAAGTAGTAGAAAAACAGCTATACAAGAAGCCCCAAAACCACGAACTAAACAACAAATGATGTCCTTTCTGGGACTCTGTAATTTTTGCAGAGAATGGCTACCAGACTATGCAGCCATTGTACAACCCTTGCAATCTATGGCAAAGACATGACATTAAATGACAAAATCACATGGATTAAGGAAGGAGAAGTAGCATTCACAGAGCTAAAAAATCTGCTTCAAACAACAGTCACCTTAGCTCTGCCGGATTATAGCCAGCCTTTCACACTTTGTGTAGATGCATGTAAGGGTTATATGAAAGCTGTATTAACCCAACCATTTGGCTCCAAAAACAGACCTTTAGCATTTTATTCTAAAAAATTGGACTCTGTGGCATCTGGATTTCCAAATTGTCTGCAGAGCTGCATCGCAGCAGCAGAACCTGTGAAGCAGACAGCTGAAATTGTGCTGTGCCACCCGCTCACACTGAAAGTTCCTCATTCAGTGCCACTTGTATTGCTACAAACTTCACTTCCTTTCTTGACTCATGCAAGGCATATTACGTTGACCTCATTGTTACTCTCACAACCAAATATAAGTCTGCAAAGATGTGGTCCAGTGAACCGTAGCACGCTAATTCCAACAGCAGAAGATGGGAAACCACATTCTTGCAAAACAAAGATAGAGGAAGATACGAACCCTAGGCAAGATATCTCTCAGAAACATCTGGAAAACTCACAAATAATCTTTGTAGATGGATCAGCATCAAAAGATGAATATGGAAAAAACAGAGTTAGTTATGCAGTAACCACTGAAACTAAAATTATAGAATCACAGGCCCTGCCCCATACATGCTCAGCACAGACTGCAGAGCTGTATGCTGTTATCAGAGCGTGTGAACTATATGAAGGAAAAATCCTAACCATTTATACAGACAGCCAATATGTATTCAGTTCTGTTCACCATTTTGCCAAAATATGGGAAAATAGAGGGTTTAAAACATCATCTGGAACAGAATTGACACATTTTAATCTGTTAAAACGACTGCTGTTAGCTATCGAGCTACCTGCAAAGATAGCACTTTGTAAATGTAAAGCACATCAATCTGATGAAACCTTGGAAACGAAGGGGAACACCTTTGCTGATATTTCTGCTAAAATAGCTTCAAGGCTTCCCCTTACTTTGAAAATGTCAGATCTCTTATTTATAGATACAGATGTGCTGAAAGATTCACAACAATCTGCACCAGCTGCAGAAGTTAAATCTTGGCTGAATACAGGGGCCATAAAGAAGGATGACATTTATCATTTGGGAAATAAGCCAATATTACCAAATAATTTATACAAGACGGCGGCCCATGCGACACACGGGGTTTCCCATGTGTCGAGAGGGGAATGATACACTTAGTAAATCTACATTTCCATACCATAAATTTTTCTGACTATGCAAGAAACGTTTGTAGATCATGTATTATTTGCTGCAAACATAATCCACAGGGGAACATTAGACCCAAAAGAGGCCAGTTCCCAGCAGCAATTCATCCCTTTCACACGATACACATGGATTTCATAGAGTTATGATCAGGGGGAAAGAAATATTGTTTAGTGGTCATAAATGCATTTTCGAAGTGGGGTGAGATGTATCCTGCAAAACACTGTGATGCGCTCACAGTGGCGAAGAGTTTAGTGACACATTACTTCCCTACATATGGTATCCCACAAATCATAAGATCAGATAATGGGACTCATTTTGTAAATAATGTAATAGAACTGTGCTCTAAAGCATTAGGGTTTCAGTTAAAAAACCATTGTTCTTACCACCCACAATCTGCTGGGCTGGTTGAACGAACAAATGGAACAATAAAAAATAGATTAAGGAAAACAATGGAAGAAACAGGGAGGCCATGGCCTGAATGTCTATCTCTGGTTAAATTATGGATGAGAATAACTCCAAATCAAACTGGTCTCACTCCATTTGAAATAGTACATGGCAGACCTTTTCCATTGCCATCAGAAATGGATGACATAGGAAAAGCACAGCAGGAAACATCATTAGCTGAATGGATGAATAAGATGTTACAAACAAAAGAAGTACAGTTGTCCAGTAGTCTGCCAGTAAATTCTGCTCCATTTTCACAGAACAACCTGAGGCCTGGGGACCTGGTCCTGATTAAGACACTTCACAGAAAGGACTGGAGCACCCCCTGCTGGAGAGGGCCATACCGTGTTCTCCTGACCATACCGACAGCTCTGAAAATCGCAGAGAGACCATCCTGGATCCACAAGAGCCACTGTAAGCTAATATTGCCGTTACAGGAGCCAAACCAACCGACGGGGTAACAGGGGAATGACCGGTTACAAAGGGGTTGGACCCATATGGTCCAACATCTCAAACCGGCGAAGAAAACAACTGACCTGTGCCCAATTTAGCATGGCTTTTTGTGACATGTGGACAGGACTGATAAGCCTGAGCTTAAACCTGGTAGCAGGGCTCTTTCTCTGTTTAAGGCAGGATCCACAGGATGTAACATCACACGAGAAGAGATGGACAAGATGGACACTGGACCCAAAAAGCAGATGATTATGATGACATGTTGTAAATGAATATATCTTCAATGCCTGAGTGTATTCATAATTGTACTTCATAAAATGACCTTATAGCAGAAAATCGAAAGAAGTTGCTGTTTAAGTGAAATGAGAAAAAGTGCAATGATGATATGAACAAGGCTTGTTTTAATTCTTTTATTTTTTTATTATTACATTTTGTTTCTTTGCTTTATTATATTGTTTCACTCTGCCATGATTGGTGGTCGCCTGGCGGAGGGACCGTGTAAGTGTTTCCCACAAAATAATCTGTTTTCCGTCCTGTGGGTTTGTGCTTACACAGAGTGTTTCATTTTACATGTATTTACTCATGACTTATTCGTGATAAAACAAGGGGGAACTGTTAGGGTTTTTATAACTTTTTGTATTGTTTATCACTCATCTAAGTGCTTTTCCTTCCTTACATGTTGCAGGAAGGGAGATGGTCACAAGAATGAGTTATGCTTTTATTATTTTATTACTTTACTAGCAGCATCTGGGGGCTATACACCAGGTGCCCACTTCCCACTTCCTCTGTTTGTTTATAATCAAGACAAATGAACCCTAACCTTTCTGACCCCACACACACACACACACACACACACATACACCCACCCTGAATGTTTGTTGAACTGTGTGTGACCAAGTATGTATAAATAAAGAGAGAGGGGTGCCAACACTTTGTAGTTTTGCACTGCAGAGTGTGACCTACCCTTGCCGTAAGTATAACTGACTGTGTCGTTTCCTTACCTCTGAGTTGACTAAATAATACCTATCATCTGCGTTTTCTTTACCTGAGCTTAAACGTTGTTTTGCAAAGAATGGACAAGACCCGCAGCTATTATTGCACCCGACAATTGTTCTACATTTTGTGCAAAGAGGATGCTTAAATTCTTGAACATTTTAAAAAATAACATTCGATCCGTCAAGTATTGTCCTTGGAATACCAGCCCAATACGGCGGTGTTATTAAGAAAATGGATGAAAGAGTGATTCAGACACTGCCATTTTTAAAAAGCAAACTCTGACACATATAGAATAAACTCACAATTTCTCCTTAAAATTAGAGAATGTATTAAAAGAAAGTTAAATATATTTTAATTAACAGATTCTTTACTACAGGTACGAAACTTTTTTTGTGAGATGGAATTGAGAATTGGGAATATGTAATTGATGTGTGAAAATGATTATCCCAATGGGACAATAAAGACTATCTA
This sequence comes from Girardinichthys multiradiatus, assembly GCF_021462225.1. Classification (NCBI taxonomy): domain Eukaryota; kingdom Metazoa; phylum Chordata; class Actinopteri; order Cyprinodontiformes; family Goodeidae; genus Girardinichthys; species Girardinichthys multiradiatus. The sequence goes on from NC_061809.1 coordinate 4,365,215, forward strand.
TCTCAATCTATCTACTAGGCTAGAACAATTAAACTAAAACTACAGAGAAAAATAGTAGAAGAAGGAAAACTAATAACTATGCACAAGTAATGGAACAAGGGAACCAATGAAAATGATGCCATGATATGACAGTTCAATTTGTATATTTATGTTTAAGAACCAAGGTTTATTTAGGAAATATAAAGACGCCAGGGCTATGGACTCACAAAATGGCGACGAGTTGGATGTAAATATGGCCTGCCTGGCACTAACAGCGGTTTTAGCTAGCAAAGAAAGGCTTATAGCTTGTTCAATACTTCTTCAAAGTCAAACATGTACATTTGACTACAATAAGTATACATATTAATGTGTGTATAAGCGCTGGCGGTGTGTTACAGCATCAACATGCAGAGCTGCGGTTTCGATGCCACCTTCTTCAGGCTGTGAGGACAACCGCTTCAATTAGAGACAGCGTCTCTTCTGGGTTATCTCTGGCTCAGACTGCTTTTCTGGAGAAACTCAGAAAGAAAGGTTGAAGACAGACTGTCTTAATTACCCCTTTAGTATGAGCAGTGGATTACTCAAACAGCAGATCATACTTAACTTTTTTTTGTTCTTTGATCACTTGGTACACAAACACCAAATTGTAGTCAACTCTGGATCCAAGTCTAAATAATTAGACCATCTTGCCAGCAAGTCAGACATTCACTCGCGTTTTCTCCCCTGACTGCATTTCTAGGAGAGTTGCATGGTTAGAGAGCGAGGCAGAGCTGGAAAAATGGTTTTGTTAGTGCCTGCATGACATCACGGGGATTCGAGCTGTGATTCCTCCTTACGCTCGACTGAGTAGGTTAATGCTGTATTTAAAGATGCAGAGTTTCCTACCAGCATCTTTGTTTGTGTACAGTTCAGGCCATGCTTTCTTCTCATGGCTGGGGCACAACATACACTCGGACTCAGAGTGGAGGTGGTGATTGTAAAACCTAGTAAAAACAATGCCTTTTTTTTTTTCTTCCACTTAACAGTTATACACTGCTGTAATTTTGATTTCATAGTAGGATCACACACATGCAGCAACTTTTTCTAAAAAGCAGACTTGGGTTTACCCAAGAAAGAGTGAGCCATATCTCGTTCTTTTTGAAATGCATAGACACCTTTTTTTCTAGGGTAACTAAATTGGAAGTATTCATCTATATACAATTTATTAATAACACTACTACCACGGATCCTATGCCCCTTTGTGGTGTACGGAATCCTTATCTCAATGGTGGAAGGCTTTGAGATGAGGGTGATCAGGTTTTTGTGGATGTGGCTGAACAATCACAGAGTCTGAGCAGGATTGCTCTGTATGGGCAAAATCAGTTAAAGCTTCCCATCAGCAGCCTGAGTGAAGAGCTCCCCTTCCAGAGAGGTGCTGCAGTAGCAGTTAAAATAGGGACCCAAAGGTATCTCAAGCTGGGATTGAGGTCAAGACTGGCCAAAAGTGGAGGGCAGCTGAGGCTGTGGGTGCCACAAAATCAGGATGCTGGTGGGCACAATGGCACAAGGGACAGCTGGCATGGGTAACAGCAAAACACCTCGCTATGATAAGGCACACAGGAAGGACAGGAGATTGCTGATCCTAGAAAAGGTGCAAACAGATTTTGGGGATGCAGCAGCCTGGACGAGATGGGTGCAAGTGGTAGAACACAAGGTCTCGTGGGCTGAGCTTTGGAAAGCTAATCCTCATTCAATTAAATTCTTGGTACAGGCGGTTTACAACGTGTTGCCAAGTCCTTCCAATCTCTTCACTTGGGGAAAGGTGAAATCACCAGCATTCCCTCTGTGCTAGAAGAGAGGAGTAACTCCTGAGCACATCCTCAGCAGCTGTCAAAGAGCCCTAAGTGAAGGGCGCTGCCCGTGGTCCGTTTTTATTTTGTCGTTGCAGTAGGACATGAGATGTTCAGGGCAGAACTTTATATATTTTTGTTTGGTTTTACTGCAGAGGTATCAGAGGTTCTCCTGGTTCGGCTTCTTGTTGCTATGAGGTCCAAATTTACATTAGTAATCAGTTAAAGATTATTTTAACTAGCTCATAAAATACATGTCCGAAAAAATGTGCAAAGCTGCTCACACAACATACTATATTTTGCTAAATGTATTTCCAGGACAATGCTGCCCTCTAGTGGTCCATTCTGAGTAATAACAGCAAACCCCACCCTCCTGTTCATTCTAATTGTGTTGGAACTAATGATTAGTAAAAAATAATCAATTTGTCACATATAGAGAGCCGTTTCATTCAAAATTAAATAAATAAACAAATAAATACTGCTATTGATAAATTATTAATAAATATCCCCATGAAATAAAACAAAATAATTATGTTAAAAGAAATGTTCATCTTATTTTATTTAATTCATTTCAAGATTTATTTCCATTACTGTGGCAGCCGCACCGATCCGTCTGTTGATCTTCCGCTCCATTCTTCCCTCACTCGTGAACAAGACCCCGAGATACTTAAACTCCTCCACTTGAGGCAGGAACTCCCCTCCAACCTGAAGAGGACAAGCCACCCTTTTCCGGTCGAGAACCATGGCCTCGGACTTGGAGGAGCTGATCTTCATCACAGCCGCTTCACACTCGGCTGCAAACCACCCCAGTGCATGCTGTAGGTCTTGGCTAAAGGGGGCCAGCAGGACCATGTCATCTGCAAAAAGAAGAGACGAAATCCTCTGGTCCCCAAACCAGACACCCTCCGGCCCTTGGCTGCGCCTAGAAATCCTGTCCATAAAAGTTATGAACAGGACCGGTGACAAAGGGCAGCCTTGACGGAGTCCAACATGCACCGGGAACAGGTCCGACTTAGTGCCGGCAATGCGAACCAAACTCCTGCTCTGTTTGTACAGAGACTGGATGGCCCCTAATAAAGGGCCACTGATTCCATACTCCTGGAGCACCCTTCACAAGGCATCACGAGGGACACAGTCGAATGCCTTCTCCAGGTCCACAAAACACATGTGGACCGGTTGGGCACACTCCCATGAACCCTCGAGTACCCTGTAGATGGTATAGAGCTGGTCCCGTGTTCCACGGCCGGGACGAAAACCACACTGCTCCTCCTGAAACCGGGTTCGACTATAGGCCGGACTCTCCTCTCCAATACCCTGGCGTAGGCCTTACCAGGGAGGCTGAGGAGTGTGATCCCCCTGTAGTTGGAACACACCCTCCGGTCACCCTTCTTATGTAGGGGGACCACCACTGCAGTCTGCCAATCCAAAGACACTTTCCCCGTCTGCCATGCAATGTTGAAGAGGCGTGTCAACCATGACAGCCCCACAACATCCAAAGACTTGAGGTACTCAGGGCGGATCTCATCCAACCCCGAAGCCTTGCCACCGCGGAGCTTTTTAACCACCTCGGTGACTTCAGCCTGGGTGATGAAAGAGTCCAACCTCGAGTCCCCAGCCTCTGTTTCCACCAGGGAATGCGTGATGGCAGGATTGAGGAGATCCTCGAAGTACTCCTTCCACCTCCCGATAATGTCCCCAGTCGAGGTCAGCAGCTCCCCACCCCCACCGTAAACAGTGTTGGCGAAGCACTGCTTCCCCCTCCTGAGGTGCTGGGCAGTTTGCCAGAATCACTTCGGGGCCAACCGGTAGTCCTTCTCCATGGCCTCACCAAACTCCTCCCAGGTCCGAGTTTTTGCCTCTGTCACCGCCCGGGCCGCAGCACGCTTGGCCCCACGGTACCCGCCAGCCGCCTCAGGAGTCCCACAAGCCAACAACAGCTGATAGGACTCCTTCTTCAGCTTGACAGCGTCCCTTACTGCCGGTGTCCACCACCGGGTTCGGGGATTGCCGCCGCGACAGGCACCGCAGACCTTACGGCCGCAGCTACGGGCGGCAGTATTGACAATAGATGCGGAGAACATGGTCCACTCGGACTCTATGTCTCCAACATCCCTCGGAATGTGGTCAAAGCTCTCCCGGAGGTGAGAGTTGAATACATCCCTGGCCAAGGGGTCTGCCAAATGTTCCTAGCAGACCCTCACTATGCGCTTGGGCCTGCCAAGTCTGTCCGGCTTTCTCCTCCCCCAACGGATCCAACTCACACCAGGTGGTGATCAGTGGACAGCTCAGCCCCTCTCTTCACCCGAGTGTCCAAAACATGCGGCCGAAGGTCTGATGATACGACAACAAAGTCGATCATTGACCTCCTGCCTAGGGTGTCCTGGTGCCAAATGCACTGATAGACACCCTTATGTTTGAACATGGTGTTCATTATGGACAATCCGTGACTAGCACAGAAGTCCAATAACAAAACACCACTCGGATTCAGATCGAGGAGGCCATTTCTCCCGATCACTCCTCTCCGGAGGCGAATGTAATGTCAGAATGTAATGGAAATTAAATCAAAATTACATTGCTGTACTTCAGTAAAAGGATGTAAACTCTGTTCATCAAATGTTTTGTTTTTTTCTTTAAAAATTTAGCTGTGATGGAGTTCAGATGGTCCTAAATTTATTTTGTCTGTTCAAGGTCCACGATTGAGAGACAGTGTTCCAAGAAAAGACTGAAGGCAGCTCATCACCAAAGCGGGCAGACAGGTAGTGTTATGTTTCCTTCTAAAGGATGGATTTTGTATTTCATGCAAATCAATAATTCTCCACCTATGCTTGAGCATTTAATGTTTGTTTCCCTTGTAGAAAACAACAGTGAAGAAGAGGTTAGCATTTTGCAGGTACATATCTAGAACAGTCTAAGTGGTACTCACACAAGAATAAAATTGGTTTTTACAAAATGTCTTGTTATTTCAGCTACCAGTGGACATATTGTATGAAATCCTTCTTGTTGTCCTGGAGGAAGGAGACGCAGCGATGGGAAAATTATCACGGACATGCAAGCGGTTTCTGGACGTTGTGTCTCAGACATCATTCCACAACAAGGCACATTTCCTGTGGTTGGACAGTGCATAATCAGAAAGTTTCAATCAGCATTATTTTTCACATGTTGCTCCTGCACTAACATGTAATTTATGGATTATAGCATGTCTGTGTTATTCTGGCATCACACAGTAGTTTGAACTAACATTAAAGACACAGTTGCTTCCATGCAGACAGAAAAGACAACCTTTTGGATTTTTTTCCATATTAGGACCCTAACAAATATCATCTTCGTTGTCCTATAATGTTAGGTTTGTCTTCACAAGACTTGTGTTTTCATTGAATTTTAATAACTTCAGAGGTTATGCAGACATAATAAAACAATAAATGAGTCATTGGCCTTAACTGCACAACATTAAAAAGTGAAACTGTTTTACATGGATCCACAAATTACTTCATTTATAGTTACGTTTTAGTTACATAGTTACATTTTAAACATCGGGCGTTAATTGAAATTTTCTGTCACCAAGGACTTTTGCACTGCATGTTGAATACATTGGGAAAGGGAAAGGCCTTGTCTTTATGCAAGTGCTAATTGTAAAATGTTGCATTTGGTGATTTTAATAATTTCTTTTTACAATTGAAGGTGTCGTTGACTGGAAGAAATTCTCAAAAGAATTTCAGGCTGAGTACCAGAAGCCGTACCACATATCAACCTGCTTAAGTTGTGGAACCACATTTAAAGATTATGGTGCAGGTTACTGGGGCAATGGGAAAAAAGGACATCTGAAAGGCTTTTATTCTGAACCCAGTACTCCGGGGTACTGCAGCCACTTCTGCGCCATGGATGCAGGGTTAGTTTCCCAGATTCCTACTGTAATTTCCTCTGTCACATGAAGTAACACCCTAATGAAACTATGTTGTTGTTTTTTTCTATTTTTTTATTAATAGATGCTATGAAGAGTTTTAAGATGTCTTCAAAAGTTAAATACTTCAGAAGTACATCACCACCAAGTGATGCCTGCACATGTTTTTTTCATGTAAAATAAAGAACTTCTTTAACCTCATGTTGTCTCTTATTGCTGCCTTTGTTGTGGGCTGCCAGTGAGTCGAAATGTGATGATTTCTAGACTTTGTGTATAATATAGTACAGTTTTTCAGTGTAGAGCAAATAGCTTCATCACTGCGTTTATTTTTGGCACATTAAGAGGCAGTTCTGCAAGGTCATTATTACTGTTAGAAGATATATCTGACATAAAGCTAAGTACATTATGAAGTAAGTGCATATGTGTGAAAAGTTTTTTTTATTAATGAACAAAACAGATTCACAATAGTTTATGCAGTTATCAAAATTTACAAGAGGTTCATAGGAATGCATTTTTCTGCAGTAAATAGTTTTATGTTAGTGAAAGAATGATAGGACTGACAGCAAAAAAACATTGTGAGCAACCAATGAAAACAAAACAGCATGATTTACAGCATTTAAACAAAATGCAGATTGTTTATAAATATATATATTTATATTTGACAACTACCCACTAATTTAGACACGTAGACTGATTCACATCCTGTTTGCATTAGATCGTAGACTAATGTTAAAATCAGAGTTGTGTGTGTAGTTAGGTGGGGAGGCTTTTTCATTCATATTCATCCTGATGGTGCAGTTCCTGAGCTGAGACATCATCATATGGACAAATGAGACAACACTGGATCCTCTGGCAAGTTACACCAACTTTTTGTTCAAATGAAGCTTTCCAAAAAAGAACTGACATGTTGCTAAACATGACAAGATTAACTTCTGTTATAGGTTTGTAGGATGTATCTGGCACAGGTTGGCTTGAACCTGTGAAGGGTGCAATAAAAGATCATGGCATATAAAGCGAAGTGTGCTGCTTGGTCTCAGTCAAAGGTCATAAGTCCTCCATAAGATAATGACCCAGAACAAAAAGCTAAAACTAAACTTACTCTCGTGTTTTAGCTGAAACATGGAGTGGGAAGAAGTGACCTTTCAAACCTGAGAAAGCCGGAGCAGTTTACTAATGAGATGTGAGCCAAAATACCTGCTCCAGCTGCTGAAATCTCATGTTTGCAACATGCTGCATATCTTTTATAAGTCTGTTGTGGAGAGTGTGACCTCTTTTGCCATCATCTGCTGGGGACGCCGCATCAGAACCAGGGACTTAAAAAAGCTCGACAAGCTGATAAAGAAGGCTGGCTCTGTTCTGGGGACTTCTCTAGAACCTCTGGAGATCATTGTGCAAAGAAGGATTCTTCATAAAATGAAGAACATTATGAAGAACCCTGAGCATCCTCTTCATGAGACTATCCTACAACAACAGAGTGTCTTCAGTCAGAGGCTTCTTCAGATCTGCTGTAAGACAGACCTACAGGAGATCCTTCCTGCCTACAGCCATCAGCATCTACAAAGGCTCTTTGAAGAAACCTTCATAATGAGCTGCAACAACATTTAATTTCCCTTTGGGATTAATAAAGTATTTTTGGATTTTAATTGAATTTAAATTGAAAATGACAGTAATCGCTTATCAGAAGTGACAGCTTCAAAAGGTTGAACAAGAAAATATGAAGTCATGGGAACCATCCTTTGTCTCCAAGCTACTCTTATTACAATTATTATTTTTTAAATACGATTTGTTCCAAACTACTTTTGTGAGTTTCACATTATTTTCATACCCAAAACAGATATTCTTTTAGAAAATAATAGCAGGGTATCAATCATTTTGTCCCAATATGTACATTTAGCCCTCACAGTGTCTCTGAAAAATCAGTACCGTTGATTCTTAAAAGATCAACTTTATGAAAATAAACAAATAAATAAAGTCCAATGCCAGGGAATAAACTACTTAAATTAGGAAAAAATACAACAAGTCCGTAGAGCGGCTGATTACCTGGTTCCACTCCACAAGGTTCGCCGTGCATCCAGGAGTCAGTCGGACCATAGCTGCGATTACTAGGCGCTTCTGGTGGCCCACCCTGCACCGTGATGTCAGAGGGTACGTCTCTGCCTTCCTGGTTTGTGCCCGGAATAAGACGCCTGCAGATCTCCTGCAACCACTGGGCATTCCCCATTGACCTAGGTCCCACATCGCTGTGGATTTCGTTACGGGCCTGCCAACATCTCATGGTATGACCGCTATTTTGACCATTGTAGACAGATTTTTTAAAGCCTGCCATCTCATCCCTCTCAGGAGGTTACCTTCAGCGTTTAAGACCGTCAAGCTCCTGGTGAAGCATGTGTTCCGGCTCCACGGCATACCCCAGGACGTGCTGTCTGACCGGGGTCCCCAGTTCACCGCCCGGCTCTGGAAGGAGTTCTGTACGGCACTGGGAGCAAAGGTCTCACTGACATCCGATTTTCACCCACAGACCAATGGGCAGGTGGAAAGGCTCAGCCAAGAACTGGAGGCTGCGCTCCGCTGCGTTACATCCTCCAATCCTACCGAATGGAGCACCTACCTGCCATGGATAGAGTATTCGCACAACTCTCACGTATCTGCAGCAACAGGATTCACTCACTTTGAGGTCTGTTTAGGGTACCAACGTCCCTTATTCCCATCTGATGAGAGGGAGATCGCAGTGACGTCAGCACAAAAGCATATCCGGAGGAGCAGGCGCATCTGGGATGCGACGTCGAGGGCTCTTCACTGAACTGCAGTCCAGAATAAACATTATGCTGACAGGCGGCTTGTCCCTGCACCAGCCTACTGCCCGGGCCAGCAGGTGTGGCTGTCCGCACGGGATGTTCTCCTCAAGTCTCTGTCCCGAAAACTCTCTCTCTGGTTCATCGGTCCGTACACCATCTAGTCTCTGATTAATCCTGCCTCCGTCCGCCTTCGCCTGCCTTGCCAGTTTCTGGATTCACCCTGTTTTTCATGTGTCCCAGATTAAACCAGTCCAGACCAGCATGCTCTGGTCTATATGAGGGCGGCTCGCCGACACTTCTACGCCTGAGGGTTTTGACCACTGCGGTAGTGATCACCTGGCCGTTACTTTGTAGTCTTGAACAGTAGTTCTCTGACTAATTGCCTGTTCTGTTTCCCTTGAGTCCTAGGCCTGTTAACTGAGCTCCACGCTGGAGATTTTCATGGAACCACCTGCAACAGAATCTGGATTTTTCCTGGATCACTTTCTGCCTGGCAGCCGCTCTTGTGAACCCTCCAGTCTGATCGTGTGCAACCTGCCCACTCTCCCATGAGACCCCCTGGACCATCAGACCCCTTTGCCTACCTGCGCAGCAGCACAGCCCCAGACTCGGATCTCTCTCCCCCTGGCGGATCCATCTCTACCTTAATTGTGAGCTAAGTCCGTTGTAGTGTTATTTCTTACCTTGGCCACCACTCACCTTCTGCCGTTTCCTTTTCAGCCTGCCTATCAGCCACTCCACTCTCTGACTGATTTCTCTGAAGTCGTGTAAAATAAATCATTGAATCCACGCTTCTCTGTTTTGAGTGTTCTCTCTGCATGTGGGTCAAGTCGGCCTTAAAGAAAACGATGACAATGTTTAAATGCCCAAAAAGTTATTTCAGCCAACAACAAAAAAAAAACAAGATGTTTACAAAACACAATTTTTATTTTTTCAGCACCCTTTATTTTAACTTTATTTCCAAACTATATATACAAATAAAGTATAATGAAATAGAGAAAATGAAAAACAGTTCACTTTGAATCATGCCACACTACAAAACAGTTCTTGGTCATAGGTTGCATTTTGGCTATATGCATGTTTTTTTGCATGGCGTTTGAGCTGTGGTCATTGGATATAAGAATGATGTAGATACATTTGTAGAGGGGTCTCAGATGAAGATCTGGACATATGACAAGTCTGTGTCACTCTCAGAGTTAGTCGGTTACAAGCTAAAGAGGCCAAGTCCCCTTGTAAGGGGACCCTCGGGCTTAAGAGGTTAAAGTCAGTCAAGTTAGACACTATTTACTGTGAGGACCGCTGCTAGACGTTCTTATTAACAGTGATCTGAGTAACACAAATCAGTTTGAAAAAAGTTTGTGCAACATCTGTGAAACTTTTTGATACTTCTTGCACATTCTGTGTTCTAGCCCCTCCACAGGATCTATCAGTGTATGTCTCCTCAGACCTGGGAAGCGCTGATGAAACACCACATGAGTCTTACAGTAGGAGCTGAGACACACCAGGCAGGACTTCTGAGCCTTCTTAGTGCAAACGTCACACAGAACCTTTCCTGCATTGGCTTGTCCTTCTGAGCTGCAACTGCTGGCTGTCTCCTGAGCCAAATCCCTGAACTGATCAGTTAGTTCAGACATTGCAGGATTAACTTGAAGCCCATGTATGGTGCTGAAGCACTTGTTACACAGGGGACACTGATATCTGTCAGCATAGCCCCAGTGTTTGGTGATGCATTTCCAGCAAAAATAGTGTCCACATAGTAGGGTTACCGGCTCAATGAACGCATCCAGGCAGATGCAGCACAATAGCTCATCCTCAGAGACAGAGATCCCAGCACCTGCCATGTCTGACAACAAAAAGGTTAAATATTGGTGACTACTATGTAATAACAGGTATCAGCAATAACAATGCTTCAGAAAATACAAGACTTCAAATACTTTAAGAAAGTCCAAAAAATATTAAAACGTAATTTTTTTAAACTGCACGTGACCCCCACATCACTGAAGCCTTTAGGCATTTACAATGTCTTGTAAATGCATCCACTGCTGTGAAAGAGTAGATACTTCCTTACATATTTTCTTTATTGTTGCTTTTTTGTCATACTTAAATGTTTAAAGTTTAATATCAGCCAAATATAACTAGTGTTTTCAAATGATGTTTCATTTATTAAGGGATAAAGCTATCAAAACTAACTATGGTTGGTTTGAATCTGCTATGTGAAGTAATTGTTCTCTTAAATCATAAATGAACTGTGATTAACCTCATTTTTAGAAAAGCTGATTTCACTAGTCACATGCAGGCCAGGAGTGGCTATCCTCGTAAAATGTCTCCTACAGTGCACTGTTAGCTCATTCAGGAACGTCCAAAATAACCTAGAACAACATCTAAAACTAAAGAACCTCATACGTACAGTCAATCATGCTAGCTGTAGTGTGATGGTCTGGGCCTGCTTTGCTTGGATGACTTCTTGTAATTAATGGAACCATAATTTCTGCTCTCTACAAGAAATTCCTGAAGGAGAATGTCCCACTGTAAGTTGTGACTTTATGCTTAATCGGACCTTGGTTATGCAACACGTCCATGATACAAAGGAAACCTCTTAATGGGTAAAAACCCCCATCAAAAACTAATTGAAGGTTTAGTCTAGTCAAAGTCTGGACTTAAGTTTGATTGAATACTGTGGTGTGACCTTAAACAGACCATCAGTGCTATAAAACCCTCCAACATGGCACAGCTATAGGGTGAGAATGGTTTGAATAGATTTTTCTCTAAAGATATGAATACATTTTTTAATACTGCTTTTTGTGTTTATTACAGGTTTTGTATTAAGCTCCATCCATGTTCTCAGCAACTCTTACCAGCTTCACTGTTTGAACTCTACCGTGTTTCACAGTGATTCAAATGCAGTCAGGTTTACTATATTTATGTCACATAAAATCTCAAAAAAAATCTCTGAAGGATGTAGATGTTATACAACAAATATGATAACTAACATGTTAGCTATTAACCTATCAAAGAAGATTATAAACATGTTAAATTTCTGTTAGGCAAATTAAGCTGTTTGCTAAAAAACAGACAAATCACCTTTCAAGATTCAGCCCTTGAGATATTTATTTCCAGGAGGTGATAACCAAAACACTCCAGTATAATCACAGTGCATTTGCGACAATCTTTTTATTTCAGTTGTATCTGTATGTTTACTGTATAAAAAGAATGAAAAACCACAGGAAACGAAACCCAAAGCATTAGTTATGCAAGAGCCTACAGCTTCTGAGAAGAAAAACAAATGTCACACTGAAGTTGTAACAAAGACTAAATTCCTGCTTTTGTTGCATTTTATTTCCATTTATTTATTTTTAAACACAGATGACAGTACTCACCCACCAGAAAAGCCTTAATGTTTACTTGCATGTGAAACAATTTACAAAAACCACCAAACGGAGCTGATTGTGGATGTTTTCCGCAGTCTCTCAGCTGACGCTTTGCTAATTTTGCTTTCATTTCCTGCACTGCAAGGACATGTGATTTAAAATAAACCCATCTGACTTTTGTTCCATCTAATCTGGAAGGTTCGATAATAAGCATTGCCCTTCTTCAGTCTTTTATCACTTGAACCTGCCCCTTGAAATGTCACACTCAGTGAGAACTGCGAACTTTATGCACATAAACCTAAATGTATTAATAAATCATGAGCCGGGAAAGTGGAATGTAAATTTTTGTTTCAAAAGTTTTGAAAATCCTTCTTAGTCAATACAGTGAGAGCTTCTGCAGATTCCAAGATTACCGCTTAAAACAGGGCAGCATAAACACAAATTGGTTTGGAATGGATGAAAGCAGGCTAACATTTAGCTTTTGGAATGGCCTATACAAAGTGTATATAAACATATATATATATATATTAATTATACACTTAGCAACGTGTGACATTAAGGCACTTGTATTAGATAAAACAGGAGACAGCATGGCTGGAGGGCTGGTTTTAACCAGAATTATGAAAACAGTTGTATGAGAATCTGAACACAATGACCTCAGCTTTTCCCACACTACAGATCAAGATTGTAGACTCATCAGCACATGTGTTTATCATGACATTGAAGGTTAGGTCTGAGCCTGTGGACAGCAAAATAAACATAGCACTACAAATATGGAAATTTGTGCTTTGTATAGTATTGGGAAAAAAAGTTTATTTCTCTTTAAATGTTGCCACATTTCTAAGAAGCATGCAATTAAAGACAAATATTCTCCATAAGCACAGGATTTTTATCAATATCTGCAAATTTGATATTTTCTTAGTGATAAAACAAAACCTGTAGCAGAACCAAGTTAATAGCTGTTAGACCTGTTCCCAAGGGCGTATTGCTCAAAGATAGAGATAATATTTATGGCCGATATACAGGCTTTAAAACACGGAAACTCACATGCACTCAACTCCATATATTAAAATACAATGTGAAATGGAGGGAGGTATAGATATAATGAAGGAAGAGTGGACAACAGTATGGACATATCAGTGGAAATGTAGCTCATAAAGTCAGATGAAATATTGTTGGGAAAACATGAATAGATCTTTTTTTACTGCTTACCAAAAATCATGGTGGAGAAACTGTGAAATTACAAATCATGCATATTCTTATGTTTTTGGGATTGTCATGTTATTAAAACCCACTGGCAGGATGCATACAACAAATGCTTGGAAGTCATCTACCTTTGGAAAGTAAAGTTATATGGAATTTTGCACTCATGCCTGAAGGATGGCCAAAAAGAGACAAAAACCTGTCTATTATTTTGTAATAACCATAAAAAATGGTCATCACAGGAGGGCCCAACTCTGAGAATGTGGACAGACTTTACAATAGGGATTTACAGGATGGCGAGAATGACAGCGGATGTCAATTATAAGAGGAACCTGTTTATCTCATGCTGGTGTCATATCCTCTGAGCTGGAGCTGCTGGTTTGGGTTGTTGTCTCTCTCTCTCTCTTGCAGGGCGTGACCAGCAGGTGCTGCTCAACAGCTGTAGGTTATCAGCAATCAGAGAGACAGACATTTTTCATTGCGCAGTCAACATACAAAAATCCGCTGCTCAAGCAACAAATACATTTTCCTTACAACTGTGACAACATTTGAGGGGCAACAAATAGGCTATCCAACAGCATAAAATGTATTGCCAAAAAGCATAATTTAAAAAAAATTGTCCAAAAACTTTATTTTTGTCCCAATATATATTTTGACAATTGACTAAAAGCTGTATGGTTAAGAGATTTAAATTCCAATGAAAGTGGATAACTATTTGGCATTACCATCAAAAACAAATATCCTCAAGAAACTCATGATGCAGATAAAAAATTTCACTGTCAAATAAACTTGCCAGCTAACAAACAATAATGTTAAACTCATTTCTATTCCAAACAGTATCTGGAAGCAAGGGGCCATGAGGTAGATGGGTTGGCACCGGCTACCCAATGAATCTGATCGGCCACCCCACCTGTGTGTCTAGAACGTTTTTTCTTGGGTGGAGGGAGAGGTAGGGGCACCAATGGTAAAAAGGTTAGACACTGAAACCGTAGTCTAAAATCTAAAGTGTAAGCTATTATGTTGTTGTTCGGTTATGTTTCTGTTTCTCAATAAAGGTTTAAAGAAGTTAGACTGTCCTACAGCTGCCAACGTTATATCTCCCATTAAAAAGGTTTGACCCCAGCAGCACCAAGTTCATTTTGACTCGATAGTTTTTGTTTATTGCACTAAACTATTGTTTTGTTTTCTGTACACGGTCTATATTTTGTTCTGTTATGTTTTTGTTCCTAATAAAACTTTTAAAAATGTTAAACCATCAGAAAAATTAACAAAAAGAGTGAGTCAGACTTTAACATTTTTTATTGATAAAGTCCATGCTGTCCATTTTACCATAACTTTGCGCCCTGTATCCTCAGCTATTGTAGATTATTTTAACCTTGTGTCCACAGTCTGAAAGCTAAGGCCTTCATATTGTCCTGGTGACAATATTCCTCCCAGGATGCTGAAGGAGGTTTTTAGTATGTTCTTGGGTAGTTAGTTTTGTTAACACCTCTCTTTCCTTAGGTTGTGTTCCAACTGCTTTTAAGTATAATGTGATCCAACCTCTTCTTAAGAAGATCCATTTGGATCTCTGAAACTTTAGGCCAATTTCTAAATTGTCCCTTCTTTCTAAACTGTTTGTCATGATTCTCCTGTGTTCGGTTTTGAGTTTGAGTTTCTTGTCTGTTTCTCTGCACTTCCCTATTTATGTTCTTCAGTTGCTGTTACTTTAGTTCATTCGTTGTAGTTTAGGTTCACGTTTCATAAGTGTGTTTAGGTTTCTGTTACTTCCCTGGACTCCCTGCTCATGTGTATTAATTAGCCTCCCTCCTTCTAGTGCCCTACATTCTCCAGTCTCCCGTCACCAGCTGCTCCACATTTCACCTATTTAGATCTTCTTGTTCATTGGTTGTCTCTCCACCCTACCTCTGTATATATACTCTCTAGTTTTCATTTCTTGCCACTGGATCCAACTGTCAGTTTACCTGTTTAATGCCTGTTGCCATCTTATTAACTACCTGTTCCATGTCAGCATGCCTGCCTGTCGTCCATGCTGCACGTTACCAGTTTTGTTAAAGATACTTCAACTTACCATACGCCTCCTACGCTCAGTTCTGCACGTTGGTGAAGCTGAAACCCTGCACATGATGACACTTTTATAGAACATGGTTTTTATTAAGCAAATAGAGCACATGTAGCTTCATGAAATTTATGAGAAGTTTCAGTCTGGTTTTAGGTTTTCACACACCACTGAATCTGCACTTCTCAGTATGTGCATACATCTACATTGTACTGTTGATTCTAGCATTTCATTTATTTTAATTCTTTTTTAACTCAATGCTGCTTTTGACACATTGATAATAATAATACATTTTATTTGAAGTGCCTTTCAAAACACTGTACAAACAAGAAATTAAATAAAACACAAGGAAATAAATACATAACACATAATATTAAAATATACACCAAACAGAGCAATCAAGGTGGTGAGCACTCTTGAACAGATGGGTTTTGAGTTTAGACTTAAAGAATGTCAGTATTGCAGATGTTGGGAGGGAGCGCATTCCAGAGTTTGGGAGCAGAGCGGGAGAAAGCTCTGCTCCTCATGATGTTGAGACAGGCAGAAAGCTCAATAAAGTGGATGGAGGAGGAAGATCTAAGGATGCGAGAGGGAATTTCATATATCTGACCTGCTGACAAGATGCAGAGGAGTGGTTGGCTCACTGGACTCTTCTGGCTGTGTGTTAGGGTGATATTAATACAGTTTTTAAATTTAATAAACAGGTCAGCGCAGTTATCTAGTCCTGCTTTTATCATCTGAGGGCCATTAGTAAAGTCAAGGATTATCTTTATACACACTACTGAAATGTGTTTAAATTATTTCAGTGGAAACAGAAGGTGTTTCAGTACAAACGGAAAGAAGTTGAAAAAAGTGCAAGCTTTGCCACTGTACTTTTTGTCCCAGAAGTGTTTGTTCAAAGAAGTTATCTCTACACTTTCTTATTTTTTTTAAAGATATGAAACTATACATAAATCAATATCAACCTACCAACAAAAGGCTCTCAAAACAATTTATTTATGTGAATTTTTGAATGTATTTGTTTAATTACCACCCCTGATTGCTCATGTAAGTATTATATTCTTCTGAATACATTTGTTTCTTGTATACTTGCTATTTGCTCAATAAAGAAAAAAAATAATACAAATTTGTCCTAGAAGCACCATTCGTGCTCATCTCCTCATGCGCTAAAATAAATATTTCCGGCAGGTTGTTTTTAGGTTTTAGTTTTGTATTTCATTGTAGTTGTATAATTATAAATTATTATTCTTTAAGGAAATTATAATATTGTCGAGGAAAATAGGTTATTTTATAACTACAAATCATATCATACATTTTAAAGTTTTATATTTTAATGATATTAAAATGTATGCTTTATATATGTATATTTATACAGTACAGACCAAAAGTTTGGACACACCTTCTCATTCAAAGAGTTTTCTTTATTTTCATGACTATGAATATTATAGCTTCTCACTGAAGGCATCAAAACTATGAATTAACACATGTGGAATTATATACTGAACAAAAAAGTGTGAAACAACTGAAAATATGTCTTATATTCTAGGTTCTTCAAAGTAGCCACCATTTGCTTTGATTACTGCTCTGCACACTCTTGGCATTCTGTTGATGAGCTTCAAGAGGTCGTCACCTGAAATGGTTTTCCAACAGTCTTGAAGGAGTTCCCAGAGATGCTTAGCACTTGTTGGTCCTTTTGCCTTCACTCTGCGGTCCAGCTCACCCCAAACCATCTCGATTGGGTTCAGGTCCGGTGACTGTGGAGGCCAGGTCATCTGGCACAGCAACCCATCACTCTCCTTTTTGGTCAAATAGCCCTTACAAAGCCTGGAGGTGTGTTTGGGGTCATTGTCCTGTTGAAAAATAAATGATGGTCCAACTAAACGCAAACCGGATGGAATAGCATGCCACTGCAAGATGCTGTGGTAGCCATGCTGGTTCAGTATGCCTTCAATTTTGAATAAATCCCCAACAATGTCACCAGCAAAGCACCCCCACACCATCACACTTCCTCCTCCATGCTTCACGGTGGGAACCAGGCGTGTAGAGTCCATCTGTTCACCTCTTCTGCGCCGCACAAAGACACACTGGTTGGAACCAAAGATCTCAAACTTGGACTCATCAGACCAAAGCACAGATTTCCACTGGTCTAATGTTCATTCCTTCTGTTCTTTAGCTCAAACAAGTCTCTTCTGCTTGTTGCCTGTCCTCAGCAGTGGTTTCCTAGCAGCTATTTTACCATGAAGGTCCGATTCACACAGTCTCCTCTTAACAGTTGTTCTAGAGATGTGTCTGCTGCTAGAACTCTGTGTGGCATTGACCTGTTCTCTAATCTGAGCTGCTGTTAACCTGCGATTTCTGAGGCTGTTGACTCGGATGAACTTATCGTCCGCAGCAGAGGTGACTCTTGGTCTTCCTTTCCTGGGGCGGTCCTCATGTGAGCAAGTTTCTTTGTAGCGCTTGATGGTTTTTGCGACTGCACTTGGGGACACTTTCAAAGTTTTCCCAATTGTTCGGACTGACTGACCTGCATTTCTTAAAGTAATAATGGCCACTCATTTTTTTTTACTTCGCTGCTTTTTTCTTGCCGTAATACAAATTCTAACAGTCTATTCAGTAGGACTATCAGCTGTGTACTGTATCCACTTACTGCACAACACAACTATTGGTCCCAAACCCATTTATAAGATTTGAAATCCCACTTATTAAACCTGACAGGGCACACCTGTGAAGTGAAAACCATTTCAGGTGACTGTATATAATATATATAATTCCACATGTGTTAATTCATAGTTTTGATGCCTTCGGTGTGAAGCTACCATATTCATAGTCATGAAAATAAAGAAAACTCTTTGAATGAGAAGTTGTGTCCAAACCTTTGGTCTGTACTGTATATATAGATATATCTATATATATATTATATTATAACCATTTTACAAGATATAATTTAGCATGCCTTTATAATTAAGGATGGAAATAATTAGCACAGAGCTGTGAAACCCTGAAAATCTCGCTGTCTCCACTATAAATAACTGCACATGGTTTTTACTTACCCCTTTTATATATTCCTGATGGCTTATAAGCTTGTTTACCTAAAATGTTCTTGTTTCGTTATCTTTTCATTTTATTAATGTATCTATTCATTAATCAGCCATTTAAAATGTTCAAAATATTTTTTATGTTCATAGATATAAAAAATATAACACTGTAAATAAAGTATACTGATAATGATATTTACTAAATTATTTGGAAAACTTTTAACAACTTAAACAAGAAAATATTAACTCTCTGAACAAAGTTTAAATACATTCATTTGTAGAGCATAATAATAATAATAAATAGACCAAGCATTAAACTGTTAAATATCATCCGACTGAATTATATCTGTGTTTAACTTCCACCCATTGGGGAAACCCAAGTGGGAGTTTGAAAACGATCAGCTGACAGCTGGCAAGGCGAGCCAACTGTTAGCGCAGAGGGAGCAGACATCTCCGAACACATCGCAGCACCTTTGCAATTATGCGATATCTTGGTAAATGAAGCAGATATTTCAGGTTTACACAACTACATTCTGGCCTGAAAACATTTTTTCACGTCTTTTCTCACTCTTTTGCCAATGCCACTTGCGTTTCAACAATCAGCTTTGACCCGCAATGAATCATGGGATAGGAAGTATACACTGGACCCATCTTTCAAATCTGGGGAAAAGGATGCATCTGTTGGCCCCCTTTGGAGAAGTCTTAGAATTTGAGCAGCCTTCGTCGCATCGCTGTGACGCAACTTCTGTTTCTACAGAAACACCCTCCGTTTCTACTGAAATAATATGACATTTCAGTAGTGTGTGTAAGAACATTCAGTTGTATGTGTGAGAGCATTTCAGTAGTGTTTGTGAGATCATTTAGTGTTTCTGTAGCGTGTGTGAGAGCAAATTCAGAATAATGTCCCTAATGGCCCCTCATACTAAGCTGTGAAGTGATCATAGTCAGCAATGATTTGTGGAGCCATCTTATGTGCTGGATGTTGGTCTGTTGTTGTACAAAAGACTGTTATTCGCCTGTTTTAAGCCCTATTGCTTAGTATGCCTGTAGTTTGGAGTATTTGTAGTTCTTATTTTTGCTACTTGGTTTCCACCTGAATCCACCAATTTAGTATAAGCTTGCATACGACGTGTTCAGAAAGGTAGCAGCAGGATAAGGACCATATTTAATCTGTTCATTACTAGTGTGCATCCATTGTAAGTGGGCAACATTATTTGTGCTCTATCTTTGTTTGTGTAAGCCCCACAACAATATCTGATAGGGTAACGATTGTTTGAGACCCTTTTTCTGAGTATTTGGGGAAGCTAACTGTTAGCAATTTACCATCACTCATCACTCATGAGAGAATTTAAGTACACCCTTTCATCAAACTTTTTGACAGGTGAGGGCGGGACTTCCGGTGGGGGCCATGTGGGCGCCATGTGGTTGCCATGTGGGCAGGAGGTCACGTGGTCAAGCAGGGGGTGTGTCCAAGGGGCGTAACAGTGGATGTTGATTGGTTGTCGTCATTAGGGGCGATACCTTAAATGAGCCAATTAAAACACACAGGGGTGTGTTTGTTATAAATAGAACAAGACAAATATGGTATTATCGGAAACTGTTTGGCATCAGCACCAATTAAAAATAGAGGGGGTGTGTTTGTAAGCATCGTTAAACCTTGAATAACCCAATGAAAACAATAGGGCGTGCCTTAGTGTTTACTTTAAATACAGAGATAAAACTCTGCACTTTACATGCAGCATTCGTTGGAAAAAAAAGAACACCCGTTCAACAATGGCTAGAGTTAAGAGAGTTTATCGTCAAGCGGAGGAGAAACGCAACGCGTGCCAAGATGATGATGATGAACAAGCAACTGCATCATATACTTCCTCAACGGAGATACCTATCGGAATTACCGTCGTGACATACTCTACCGATGATGAGGATCCAACATAAACTTCAACAACCATGGTTGAAAATCAGACCTCGGTTCGGCCAAGAGGTATGTCAGTTCTGTGCGAAACCCCAGTGACCGTCTACCAGTATTCATCCCGTGAATTGAATGCTCCTAAGAAATCAACATACTACATCTGCAGGGTACAAAGACCCCCGTTCGACACTCTGCAGGAAGAATGGTCTTTGGAGCCATATGGCCTGGTTGGCAGCTGGGGTTATATTTTCATGTATGAAATAGGAGAGCTTTGCCTGTATCAATTGGATCAAGATGAGGTATTTAATGGATCACTGGCTCTGTGTACACTCACCCACAGCGACTGGGCTGTGTTAAAGCTTGCAATCCCGCACCTTAATGATAGCCCTGAAACAGTCTCAAGGCAGGAGAGGGAGGAAGAAGAAGAAGAAGAAAATGAACTGTCTCCTCGACCTGTAAAACGGGCGAGAATGTTTCATATACCATCCGATGTTGAAATAGCTGAGAGAGAACCTCTCTTTAGCGCAGTGTGGGGGTCAAAAACCACAGCAAATGGCCGCTGGTCTTTTCGGGCAAGCAGACGCAGGAACAACCGGACGAGTCCCTCAGATCTGTTTGTGTTGGAGGCTTTCAATCAAGACTGCGGCGTATTCAAGACAATGCTGGCTCTGCCGTTTGAAGCTTGGGCAGAGAAGATGAGTGAAATTGGACATCGTCTTTCCGACCTTTTCCAAAAGTCACGAAGTTGGATCGATGTCATGTCAGTGAAAAAAACGCTGACGTTTCCTGTTTTACGTTTAGAACAAACCCTCTTCTGAGGACACGCCCCTTCCTATGATATATATACGGGGGGATAACTGCAAGCTCACAGACACTGAGAATCGTATCATGAGAATGAGTGGACCGACACCATACAGGGATCTCTACAACCACCGAGCAGAGATCCACTTCTCTCCTGAGCACGATGAAAGCTTCAACATTGGACCATATCATCCGCCTTCCCCTGACCTCTTCTCACCATCCACCTCAACATCCTCATTCTCAGAGAACCACTTCAGTCCTGCATCACCTACAGGATACAACATGAAATATCTACCGCTTTCTCCAGACCTCTGCTCACCATCACCGCTATTCATGGCTGAGTCTGTAGACGCGAATGTCCTGCCTGAAGACATGAAGGTGGTCGTGGAGGAGGAGGTAGCCACCGGCTACTCACCCTCTACCGAAGCCCCTACACAAACCCTGGGACCGATGGAGGACCCTCAGCCTTCAGCAGAGGATGAGAGTAACCAGGAGGACGAAATTGACGGTTGGTTCTCAACCACCCTCATCAATACGGTGAAAACAGCGATACTTCATTTATTCAACATAACCTCTTTGAACTATCTCAGAGAAACCTGCTATGGATGTATAACGAACCACCCAAGCCAGCGTCAACACCATTGCCTGGAGGTACTGGGGGAGGATTATTACCAAGTCAACTTTCAACGCATCGTACGACGACTCGTAACCCCCAAACTCATTCCTGCTATTCAGAATCTTCTGGTACTTCGAAGCATACAAGCGGATGACCGCAGAGTGAAGACGATTGCCAAGACGGTTTTATATGAACTGAAATCGGTACAAGGCATCCACAGTGCAATAGCGCACGTTTATGATCGCATGGTTGATGAGAAACATCTCAAACAACTTAACTCTGTTTCAGAGTGCTATGGACTGACAAACTGATCTCACATGTTTGATGACTTGTTGTATAATTTTTTTTTTTTTTAGTATTCCAGTACTTTAGTTAATCTGCATTATATGATTTTTCTTCTTTTTTTCTTTTTTACTATTAAATACAATTAAAGTAGGAACATAGTAACCTTTCCCAAAAGTGTTGTTTAAAAGCTAGTAGTGTTTGAATTCATCTGCATTTTATCTGATTTTGTTTTCTGGTTGTTTTTTGTTTATATTAAATACAAAAATAAAATAAAAAAAATAAGGATAAATCTACCCTCCTGTGTGTTTTTTCTCATTATTTAACAAGTAATCGGCAGAGTGAGCATAAGGCAGAGATGGCAGGAAGACGGCTGATGAAGAAAGTATATTATAGCCCTTCAAATCCGGGAGGTTTTGGGGGTGTAGATAGGCTGAGGAGGGTTATGCAAGATGAAACGGGAAAGAAGGTTGCGGTTGAAAAAGTTAAAGATTTTTTATCAGGAGAAGATGCCTATACTCTACATAAACCTGCAAGAATAAAGTTCCCGAGAAACAGAGTTTTTGTCACCAGACCATTGAGGCAGTTCCAGGCTGATCTCTGTGACATGCAAGCTCTGGCCATGGAAAATGATGGTTATAATTATTTATTAACAGTCATTGACATCTTTTCAAAAAGGGCGTATGTACGAGTTTTGAAGAGGAAAACAGCCGCTGAGGTGGTAAAAGCATTTGAATCAGTTTTTACAGAAAGTCAGATCCCCAAAAAACTTCAGACTGATGCCGGTAAAGAATTTTTTAACAAGAAATTTAAGGTTTTAATGGAGAAACACGGTATTGAACATTTTGCCACAGCGAGTGAAGCAAAAGCTTCAGTGGTCGAGAGATTTAACCGCACATTAAAAACAAGGATGTGGAGATATTTTACAGCTAACAATACCCGGCGGTACGTCGATGCACTGCAAAACCTAGCTAGAAGCTACAACCATTCCTACCACTCCAGCATTAAAATGAGCCCTATGGAAGTGACCCCAGAAAATGCCTTTCAAGTGTTTCAGAATCTGTATGATGTCAAGTCCAACAGATATTGCAAGGACTCAGTGACAACGTTTAAACAAGGGGATCTTGTCAGAATATCCAAGGTCCGTGGAGTGTTTGACAAAAAATACGAACAGAGTTTTACGGATGAAGTGTTTACAGTGTATGACCGGATACCCCGTTCTCCTCCTGTATACAAACTCAAAGATTTGGATGGAGAACCTATCGAGGGTTCCTTTTACGCTGAGGAACTTCAAAAAGTAAAAATATTTAACGACAAGATGTATCAAGTGAAAAAAATATTAAAACGACGTACGGTCAAGGGAGTCAAACAAGTTTTTGTAAGCTGGAAAAACTGGCCTGAGAAATTCAACAGTTGGATCAAGTGTGATGAACTTCGAAACGTATAAAAAAGGTTTGCACTAAACCTCAAAGTTGACACAGCATCATGAACCGTCAGGTAGAGGATGATGGCTTTTACGTTACTCTTCCATCTAATGCTAGCATGGAAGTGTTTAAAAATAATACCAGTTCAAGTTTCCGTGTAAATTTAGCTCAACATATTGATTTAGAAGGCCAATGGATGGTTGCATTAGCTGAGATTTCATATCCTCATACATGGCATAATTTACCGGA
Source organism: Girardinichthys multiradiatus (assembly GCF_021462225.1). Classification (NCBI taxonomy): domain Eukaryota; kingdom Metazoa; phylum Chordata; class Actinopteri; order Cyprinodontiformes; family Goodeidae; genus Girardinichthys; species Girardinichthys multiradiatus. The sequence continues at coordinate 4,388,662 of NC_061809.1, forward strand.
TTATGATGCCTACTTTGAATGGAGGAAGGTTGGTGATGTGGAGATCAATACGCAAAGGATCAGAAGTGGCTACTATAACAGCGTTATTCAACTCGAGACAGAGATGGAAATGTTTTTCAAAAAATTGAAATCGGGTTTACGCATTAAATTCAGCAAAGTTCAAAAGAGATTTGCATTTCAAGCAAACAGTCCGTATGAAATACGCTTCTTTAGCACTCTAGCTTATATGATGGGCGTGAAACCAGGGGAATGGATTCATGTTTCTGAACCAAAACTGGCTCCTTTTCTGGCGGATATAAAGGCTGGTTTCTATCACCTATACTGTTACAGCGACGTGGTCAGCCCTCAAATAGTAGGCGACACTTTTGCACCTTTACTGCGGACCGTCAAAGTACAAGGCACATTCAGTGATATGATTACTCAGACGTTTAACCCCGCCCACTACCTTCCAGTCTCCAGAAGACATATTGAAAATATCAATATAGAAATTAAATCGGACCAAAACGTTCCTGTAAATTTCGTCTATGGAAAGACCGTCATAAGACTACACTTCAGACCGGTGATATCACAACGTAGCCTGAGATAAATTTTATTTGTATAAACTATTCCAGAGATATGTATATAACCTCTAAGATTGATTGGTTATCATTCATAATACGCTGGTCATTCAACACTGCATCAAGCAGGCAAGAGAGAACATGGCACAGCTAAGTCTGAGACGTGATCCAAATCGCTTTGTAAATTACTATGTAAGTCAATCAGGCGGTAATCTGCCAGGGTTTTATGGGGCCCCGGTCATGTACGGACGCGGAATTGGATCATTATTTTCAAAATTATTCCGCTTCGTATCCCCTCTGGTTAAAAAAGGATTTGCAATTGCAAAACCCCATCTTAAAACGGCTGCATCAAATATCGCTTCGGATGTCATCGGTAGAGCCGTGAGTAAAATGAGTGGTTCTACACACACCGACGGTCAAGAAGGTTCAGGAATTATGGTTTTATCCAAAAGACCCAGAACAAGACCCCCTGGTGATCGTTTAAGGACGGTTAAAAAACAACGACAAACGCAAAAAAGGAGATCAGTCGCAGCTGACAAACGAAGAGGAAGGAAGTTATCCGCAAGTTTTGATATATTTAAATAATGGCTCTTTTACATAACAAATCATCAGAGTGCACGCTGGCAGAGTTGGACTTATTTTCTGCCCCGATGACACAGCTATCGATCGAAGATAAAATTTACACCGAGATCCAGCCTTTATCAGCAATCACTGATGGAGGGCCGATCGAGTTTTTCATTCCGGGAGACGGAGAAAAGTATCTGGATCTCAACGATACGCTGTTGCATCTCAGAGTGAAAATTACTAACGTGAATGAAACAAACCTGCCAGATGATGCACCTGTAGAGCACATCAACTACCCGTTAAACACCATCTTCAGTCAGTGTGACGTCACTCTCGGAGATCGAATGATTTCACAATCCAGCGCTACACATCCATATAGAGCCATGATTGAGACATTGTTAAACTTTTCTGAGGATTCTTTAAAAACCCAGTTTAGCTCTGGTCTTTTTTATAAAGACACTGCAGGTGCTCTGAACTCTATTGTTACAACTAACGGCCCTAACCAAGGTCTTAACAGCAGAGCAGGCTTTACGGCAAATTCCAGGGAGGTACATCTCCTAGGCCCCCTGCATGCAGACATATTTTTCTGCAAGAGACTTCTTTTAAACTCTGTTGACCTTAAAATTAAACTTACAAGAGCCAACGATGCCTTTTGTCTCATGGCCGCAAGAGACTCCACTTACAAACTCAGGATATTAGGAGCATCTCTTTTTATCAAAAAAGTTACTGTCTCTCCAGCTGTACGACTGGGGCACGCTTCAGCTTTAATGAAAGCAAATGCTCTGTATCCACTTTCACGTGTGAATGTAAAAACATATTCCATCCCTGAAAATTCAAGGGTATGCAACCAAGAGAATCTTTTCTTAGGCGTCTTTCCCAAGTATGTGGTGATTGCGTTACTGGATCATGACGCTTTTACAGGAACACGCAATCTCAATCCGTTTGACTTTAATCATTTTGATATGGAATATTTAGCTTTGTGTAAGGATGGCAGACAAATTCCTGCTAAAGCCTTCCAGCCAAATTTTAACCAAGGTCATTCAGTGAGAGAGTATTACAACTTGTTTACGGCTACAGGACGACATCTAAAAGATCTTCCGCTGAGTATAACACGTCAGGAATTTAATCAAGGATACTCTCTATTCGCATTTAATCTTAACCCGGGCGAGGACACAGATGCTCTATCTCCAGTTTCCAGTGGGAATTTAAGATTGGAAATGCGTTTCAGAAACCCGTTGCCTCATACCACCACGCTGATCATCTACGCTTGTTATGACTCTATTTTAGAGATTGATTCAAAGAGGTGTGTGCTGGTGGATTATTATTAATCTAATCAGGCATGAATAATCATGAAATTGAGAGCCTGATGCGTCATCTGCTGGGAGATTTGTTTTGCGGTGTGTGGCCGCGCGACCAGCTGCCGCTGCTAGCTGACAAATTCCCGGGGCCGGCCTACTTTATTGTGAATACACATCCTTCACACATGCCGGGGGAACACTGGCTAGCTCTGACATTGGATGAGAATGGTCAATCCAGCTTTTTTGACTCTTATGGATTCTCTCCGGATTTCGAGTTCTACCCGTCAAGCATCGTAACATTTTTAGAAGACAGATCCTCAAAAATATTGTATCATAATAATCAGCTTCAAAACACTCTGTCCACTGTGTGCGGTCACCATTGCATTTTTTATCTATGTCATAGAGTGTGCGGATTATCAATGCAGCAAGTGTTGTCGAAATACACCGGAGATGTGATTAAGAATGATTTAATGGTATCTAACTTTGTGAAAAAATATCAGAAATGTGTCATTAATCAAAGTTGTACATTTTATACTCACGGAACATGCTCTTTGGAGATGTTTCTGGATTGTTATGGAATTTAAAATGTCTTTTTTTTTTTTTTTCATTGTTTGTTTTTTTTTTTCTTCTTATGATTTAATATTTGTGTAATGATATCATATGTTAGTGTGTGAAGTAGAGAACGAAGTTAGACTTGAAAAATATAATCAATAAATATTTTATTGAATAAAAGAAATAGACTACATGTTTCATTTTCTTATAACGGTTTATGGTGAAAATGTAATCCATCGGGGTGGTAGTGTCGTCTTACGAAGAGACCTTTTTGATCTCCCATCAGCATTTTTTGGATCTTCCAGCTCAGATCTTGACCAGTAGGGAGAATGAGTTATCTGCCTTCTTCTTCTTTTTCTTCTCTGCTTAACGCTGGGGGGTGTACCCCCATTTTCAATCGATGTACCCTCTGTTTTGAAACGTCTATATTCTTCACGAGCATAAGGGTTAATGACTGAAGATATAGGTATGTTTACTTCTGACATGGAGTGTAGAAAATCAGACCATCCTCGGGTTTGTGATGCTCCAGATTTTTTAAACGGAAGCATGAGATTTTTCAACAAATCAATCATGTGGGACCCTTTTATAACATTTCCGTTAAATACAAATTCACCTCGCGAAGTCCAACTCTCACTTCTTTCAGATAATTTCTTCAAAATGTATTCGGCATTTTTACGATTGTGTTTAGGAAGGCTTTTCAGTACTTCCGTAAGAACCTGATCCTTAGGGGCCTCGTCCTGCCCTGGGCCTTGTTTTTCTTGGGACCGCTCATGTTCAGGAACCTCTGTGTCACGCTGCAGCGTTAAACTGACTCGCTGTTTTTCTTCTTTGACACCTTGCTTAAGTAAAGTCAGATACCTCTGGAGAAGAGCATCGTATCTCTTGATTTTTTCATAAGAAGTCAAACCCGGCTCGTTTAATATCGCTCTCATTTCAGCATCCAAATTCTCCTCCGCCGTCTGTCTGATGGACGTGTCTGACTGGGTCAGACGCTTGAATTGATGAGGTGAAATGAGAAACATCTTCTGCGATGTTCTGAGAGACATTATCTCCTGATGATTCCACCCACTAGATCACCGATCAAGGGTGCAAGAGCCGTTAAGATGGGGAGAATAAAACCACCTCGTTGCTTTTTGAGAGCCAACTGTTTAGTTTTTATCCCGGTTCTTTTATCACCCAACAATCTGATGATATTTCTTTGTTTCTTCAATTGTCGGTGTTGAGAGGGTGATAGTTTAATGTTACCTTTTAGGATATTCAGTGCAATCTCGCACAGAGCCTGAATAAAGTCGGGAGAGCAGTGTGCGAGAATATCTTTACGTTTCTGTGGACAGGCCTGGTACAAAGCTCTGAATAATGGTAAATTCCTTTTTATACGCGCTGACATGATGACTTACTTTGTTCTGGGTACGTACACAGCAGGCCACTGCTGAGGAAGTATCCCCGTTCTCAGTCTGAAATGTTCTGGGCAGGTAGGCGTAAAATCGATGATTAAATATCCATGAGCTTCTCTAGTTGCGTCTTCAAAACTCTCCAAGAAGAGACCCTTTTGAGATGGAAACATTTGGCGGGCCAGTATATTCAGCTGGAGTTTATCTCTCGGGTTCTTAAACAACACCATATAATTACAATTCAAACTAATAGTGCGACTGAACTTTCCCTGATGAAAAACATTCTGAGTCAACATCATAACACTCATATTACGATGGTGATGAAACTGGGTAAAGACCTTCATCACGTTTTCATCATCTGAGGCTTGAGCAATAACATCGTCTAGAATAATCAGATGATTCTGATCAGGAGGAAACAGGTTTTCATCTTCAAAAGAATGAGGCAATCCTTCCACAAAGGTAATATTTTTATTCATCTTCTGCAATTCAGCATACATGGGTTGAAAAGATGTGTAAATCCATACAATATTTTCTGGAACAATATCCATGACATGATTACAGTTTTGTAAAATACTTTTTACAAAGAAAGTTTTCCCACAGCCGCTGGGTCCAACTATCATACATGAGAAAGGTGCTCTAAATCTAGGATCCAAATCAATCTCCTGTAAATCCATGTGACTTTTTATTTTATTTCTTCTTCAACTCTAATAACCGAAAGGCAGAGTTGTCCCGTCAGAAAAAAGACGTCTCTTATCATACACCAGTCGAAACTTTTTAAGAAATGTCGCGTTTGTGAAACGGAATCTCTTTTTATCCCTCCTGATCGTGTGCTGGGGGATTTCAATGACACCCTCACTTGACCCCTGTAAGTAGCCCTCGACCAGCCCTTTGATGCTGTCAAAATTGACCCTCTCGCTGCATTCATGCGTCTGAGTGATGCCTTTAGCACGTATCACTACTTTTTTACGGTTTTTAGTTTGGTATGCATAACTCTTGGGTCCTGTCGATGCAAACTCCGAAATGCTGTCACCATCTAACTCGTCAGTAAGATCACCCAGATAATTCCCCAATTCCAGAGGAGTTTCACCACTTTTTGTCACATAAATCAAACTGTCCGTGTCAATATAAATCAATCTGTCCTGTAACTTCTCCATGCTGCTGAGAAGTTTTAAACGTGCATAAGCGGTGGTGAATGCTGCTATAAACACATTATTTGTCTTGGTGGATATATGACACGTTTGCTGTAGTTCCACTGCACTACACACATTTCAGGGTTGAAAAAATTAAAATAGTTAACCCTGTATTTACTCGAGAACATGAAGCTGGAAAAGTCTTCAGGGTTAGTGATGACTGTGGTCTGAGACAGATCACTTCTTTGCGCAAATTTCCCCCAAAAACTGTTTAAACACAATTTTGCAACCTGCTTTTTGGCAGGATTCATCTCGATTTTCTCAGGGTCTAATTGGATGCCCTGATGCAGTTTGTAGTCGCTTATATACTTTGACTTACTCTCCTGATCCACTGCTTCAGACGGATAGCCTGAAGCCTCCTGCTTACCCTTTAAAAAGCAATTAATGTAACCTTTAAAGATTGTATCACTTCTCTTTTCAAAATGCCACACCTCTGTGATTTTAGCAAGACGATAACTACACTCCAACGCTTTACATAGTTCTACACTCGTCCAAACTCCCGTCAGAGCTCTTTCTTGATCATTATGCGTGCAAGGACCTGACTGGTAATTTAATTCAGCGCATGTGCGGCAGAGAGTGAACACAAGTTTACCTTGGGATGTTCTGTAAGGTAAAACAGGGAACAACAGGTTACGTGGTGGGTAGACCACAGCTTTGATTATACCGAAGTAGCTGCTGGGGTCATCAAAATCTTTGTAAATGATGGTGGGGTGTCCGAGGGGAAAAACGCAGTTGGCGTTTACATAAGGGTACAGAGATGTGTAATCCACATAGTGTACAGTTTCATCCGGTTCGGCTGTGTACCTCAACTTAATAGGACAGGTGCGTCCACCATACAGTGCATCCCGGGGGGATAGCGGTTCGGGTGCATTAACTTTCTCAAGAAAGCTGATCACCCCTGGGTCTGATTTTTTCATTTCAATCCACTCATGCTCCCATATGACTTCGAGACGAAGGCCATACACAGTTTGTAACACCTTGCTTCTCTCAACAGTGGCTGCGTAAAACTGTTCAAATGCGACCCCTCTCAACGGACACTTGTCATGAGGCATGTAACACTTTTTACAGCCGTGGAAAAAACAGCCATAAAATTCAAACGCAACTTTGACACCGTTAATCTCTGCATACCCATCCACTGAATATGGCCCGATTTTCTTTTTCACCCCTATTTAATGCATGCTCGATAAATATGGCTCTGCTGTCTGCAATCCAGCCGAGCCATTGAATGGACGCGCTGGAGAACGTTTTACTGCTACGTCTGTAGTCCAGAGGTGATGGAATGGCTAAGGTTTGAGGAGGAAGGAAATTGGTTACAAAAACCTTCATGCAGGCTGATGCTATTGTGATACTTTTAAATGGATCCACACTTGTCTCCTTAAAGAACTCGTCTCTGAATTTTAAGCATCCTTGAAAAAGAATTTCAACGTCATTTTTACAATAACGAATAGCTTCTTTCTTAAAGTCAAAGACCTCTTTGCTCGCTTCTCTGTACCAGCTGCTAAACACCTGTTGTTTTTGAAGACTCATGCGTTCTACAGCGTAGCAGGATGAAGGAGGAAAAGCCCCCACATACTGGAGATGTTGTTCAGAGGAAAATAGGTGGGGAAAAAAACCCTTGCTTTGATCGGTAAAGCCTAACGCTTTCGGCATGGCACTAAGCTTCATGCACATGAAGGACAGGCTATCAATGTATTTTAACCTGTAATCAGGGTCGGTTAAACAGAGAAGTTTACTCCCTACCATGACGATATGAGGTTTAATCCCTAACTGCAGCATTGCTGTGAGAATCAGGTAACCATCGTACCCCCGCGCATTGTGCGCTATTAAGGTGTAACCTCTGTACTTTGGCCTCCTGAAATGCAGGAGAAATTTTTGGGTGCAATTCAGTCCATAAGCGTACCATTCATCACCTTTCAATGTTTTAGCACAGACCAGAAAGGGGGTATGCATGCCGCTCTCATTGACGAGGCATTCGAAATCATAAAAAATCAGTTTATCATCAAGCTGATTAATTGCCCTGCAAGGCTGAATGTAACACTTATGATCATCGCATGTAATGTCTAGGCTGGGGGGTACATTTTCACCGCAAATACTGCATTTTACATTACACACGTGTGGTTTATTCGGTTTACTGATTGGAATAACGTATATCCGTTTGCATACTTTACACAGTTTTACCAACTCACAGTCACTCATAGGCCTTTCAACACTATTTCTGATGCGCGGTTCCCTGTGTCTGCTGAAACATGAAGAATTACGACAGATTCTTTGACAGCCTGCACAGCTTACAGGATTGCTAATCTCTTGCATACATGTATATGTTCGACACACTGGACAATAACCTTCACAATGGTGTGTATTTGCATTCTGATAGCTGGTGTAACAGTAATTACAAATATATCTGCACCCCATAAAACCTTTGAGATTTTTTATCCCATAGTAATGACCTTGAAATAACAGCAAAAACAGAGGGTTTGAACGATCAGGGAAACTGGTCTCAAATTTACACAGAGCAGTAGAGCCCGTGGTTCTGTGAAACACTACAATTTTTCTCTTCAGAATGGTTTCAAATTTACCAATATCACTAAAAGTAACTGCTGTTTGCTCGTCGAGGCCTGCCTGATGCTGCCATCTCCTCCCCAGTTCTACAGCACGGTGATCCGTGAGCTCAGGATCAGAGACGTGTGCGAGGCTGATTGCAAAACATAACTGATTACCGGTATTGTTTATAATATACAAATGACGCATTTTCTTATTAAACAGTTCACAGTCTAACGTTCCTGCAGCTTTACGCTTAGAACCTCCTGCTGGGTCATTAACAACCTGAAGAACAAATTCCATGTTATTATCTACAGGTATATTTGCATTCGATTGTACTAAATCGTCGAGGAAGTTTTCGAAAGCAGGCAGGATCATATTTCCATCATCTGTAACAGTAAATGTGATGTGACAATTGAGATTTTCACCCACTAATTCCAGCTGCACAACGTCGTTACGTCTGGTTAACGATCTCGCAGCGTCGGCTAATTCAATTATAATACGCATGATGTCTGTATAGAATGCTGCTAAATCTGGAACGTTACTTGGACAGGGCGGCGGTATGGTAAAAGGTCTCCTTATTTCATGGTTATTAAAATGTTCACGTTCAACCACAGCTGGAGGGTTTCGTCCTATTTGATCAGAACTAACTGCTACGTCCGTATTGAAATGACCCCCGTGCTGATCTGCGGCGTGTGACGTAGAAGGATTCTGATGACTGTCAGGTGGATAATTTTGCTCAATGCTGTGTGGAGACGGTGCGCTATTTACATCGGAAAGAGCCTGATTGATTACGTTTAAAACGTCACCGTGCTGATGTTCATTTATTACATTTTCACTGTTAGCAGGAGATGCATTTAAAACGATGTTATCTGCTACTTCTGCATTAACGGGAATTTCGTTAAGTTCATTAACTAAATTTCTTATTTCATCCAGGGCAAGTCTGATTATTTGATCAGAACTAACTGCTACGTCCGTATTGAAATGACCCCCGTGCTGATCTGCGGCAGGTGACGTAGAAGGATTCTGATGACTGTCAGGTGGATAATTTTGCTCAATGCTGTGTGGAGACGGTGCGCTATTTAAATCGGAAAGAGCCTGATTGATTACGTTTAAAACATCACCGTGCTGATGTTCATTTATTACATTTTCACTGTTAGCAGGAGATGCATTTAAAACGATGTTATCTGCTACTTCTGCATTAACGGGAATTTCGTTAAGTTCATTAACTAAATTTCTTATTTCATCCAGGGCAAGTCTGATTCGGTTATCCATTTCTATGAACATAAGAAACAAAATAAAATAAAACTAACCTACAGAAAAAAAAAAAACAAAAAAAAAAAAACACAGTGATCAGTTCAGTTTAAAATCACCTTGATGTCACCAAAATGCTTCTTTAACAGAATCTGACATGCTGCCAGAAGCGTTAACGATGAGGCCTTATTACGAAGATTCCGTGAGGCTGTAGAGACTGTCTTCCTACGCTGTCCGTTTCTGTGACCAATCTGTCCTACCATCAACGTTACCTCTGTAAGGAGAATGAACAAAAAATAAATAAATAGATAATAAATATATATATATATATTGAAATAATCACATTAAAGCTGGAAAAAAAACAAAGGAATTCAAATTAATTCAGTATGTATGTATGAATTAAAACGTACCGTTCATTAATCCACTCACTAGCGTTGCTCTGCTTTGTAGCGCAGAGAGTCGCTGTCTTTTGGCCGGGGTTAAATATTCTGTAAAAACAGAAGACAATAAAAGTTATCTTACGCTGCGCAGCACAGCGTTCATAAATAAAACGAAAAATAGTTTTTAAAATACACAAGTTTTTTTTTTTTTTATCTTACTCCGATTCTTTGCGGTAAAACCTCCAGATTTCACTTCTTGTTGAACTGAAACGGTGCCTCTCTGCTGAAAGCTGTCTTGATCTTTGAAAAGCGACCTTCAGGTGGGCGGATTCAATGTGGCATCTTTGGATGTATCTGTAAACAGGTTTATATGACATTTTATTGAACTATGCTTAAAATACATATATATATATATATATATATATATATATATTGTTTTTATTTAATTTTTATTTCCTTACCTTGCTGCTGCTCGACAACTGTGTCTTCCACAGAGCTCTCAGTCGAATCTGTAAACAGTTTTTTATCTGAGGTTTAAAATACATTCACTCTCAAAGAAAAAATAGATAGTTCTTAGGACTTACTTACTTTCTGGTGGTGCTGGTAACTTATCCGGTGTGTCTTCAGGGGAAATGATGATAATTGACGGGGGGCTATTCAAAGAATCCGTTTTAATTTCTGTGTTAAAAGAAAGTTCAGTTGTTGTTGCGGGTTTCTCTTGTTTGGAAATAATTCGCCTTCTCAATTTTGACTGTCGATTCCAGCCACTGAACCCTCCAACTTGATCATTCGGGTTTACCTCTCTCATCAAATCTATAAATTGAAACATTGTCAAGGGTTAACTATAATATATATATATATATATTTTATTGCATTTAACATTTACTTACCATAATCTGATTGTGTCAAGATGAAATCATCAAGGTCATCAGCGGTGGGTTCTATGACAAAGAAACAAATATATATATATATATATATATATATATATATATATATATATATATAAACAATATATATAAACAAAATTTGAGAACATTCACATGCATTTAATGATTTCTTAAAAACGAATACTTACTTACTTACTTACGTTTAAAGATGTCATTGTGCTTTTGTGAATTATCAGAAGTAGAAGCCACAATTTCCAGGTTTCCTGAAATATTTACCGACATTTTTTCTTGTCAGTACTGGTATTTTCAATGTAACAAGTGTTATGGTTCAAAGACATTCAGCATTTGAAGACCCTGACACTGAGGTTAGCCAATGAAACAGCCCCCGAACAACATTTACACAGTATTTATACCAGAACATGACAGTGTTATCTCAACTGCAAAGACTATGTTTTTAAGACCAAAACCCTTCTTGAGTTCAAAGGTGATATGTTATCTAAGAAACAGACGTAACTGCCCCTTCGTGACATCGCCCCTAACAGTTGGATATAGAATAACTGTAACCCTGTAACTCTAAGATGAAAAAGTAAATGTTTTAGAAAAGCTACAGGTAACTAAAATTATCATTCCTTTTTCCTAAAATGGAGTCTCTCATGATTCAAAAACAAAGACATCATTGCTAGAGTCAATTTGTAACTTGGAAACAGTATACTGAAGTTCTTTTTTTTTTCTGTTAATCTCATATTCGTCTTACCTATTTTCAGCTGCTTTTCCAGTATGTTGACGCAGAAGCTGAAGGTTTTTCTCGTTCCATCGATGTAGTGAAGCACAATTTTTTTATTTACTTTTTTAGGTCTTTTCTATTTTGAACGGATTTAGACTGGCTCATATATTCAACAAATAGGTCCTGCTGTAAAGCAAAATTAACTTACAATTCTGTCAGGTTACACAGTTCCTTTATTAGGATTTCATGTGATAGGTTAACATTAAGTTGATTATACCTTTAAAATGTAAAAGGATGCATGTCTTTTTTTTTTTGTTTTTTAGATGTATTAACGCCTGAAAAAACATACAGATTATTAATAACACCCTTAAACACGCCCCTGTGTGTTTTAATTGGCTCATTTAAGGCCTTCCCCGTAACACCCTTAAACACACCCCTGTGTTTTAATTGACTCATTTAAGGTATCGCCCCTAATGACGACAACCAATCAACATCCACTGTTACGCCCCTTGGACACACCCCCTGCTTGACCACGTGACCTCCTGCCCACATGGCAACCACATGGCGCCCACATGGCCCCCACCGGAAGTCCCGCCCTCACCGGAAGCCCCGCCCACCTGTCAAAATGTTTGATGAAAGGGTGCACTTAAATTCTCTCTCATGGTAAGCCACACCACAAAACTGAGGTGGGGCTCACAAGTTTCCTGCCTCTTTGTCAAGTACAACTTAAGAACAAACATTTACAGATTTGTGAATCCCATTAACACTCCAGTTCCAATTCTGTACAATCTGGCTAAAAGGCTTGAATATGAGGTATGCGTTCAGGTTAGTGGTGAGCAGCAAAGCCGTGCCTTCCCCAGACAAGTACCGTGCAAGAGCCGCCGTCCTGACTATAAGTCACAAAGATTTACTGCGATTCTACTCGGTAGTGAATCCTGTCAGCCAAAGTTGAGAACAAATAAGGATCTAGAGGTGAAGTGTTAGGAATAACCTTTATTAATATGCTCATAGCTGTTTTTCCCCATTTATACTATAGTGAAATATAGTATAAGTTCTAATGTTTCCCTTTTGTTACAATAGGATAGGAATGCTCATAGACATACAGTACAAGGATAAATGGCCCAAGGTTAGTCATAAATGACCTGAAGCTGGGTCACTGGGGTTGATAGTGGAGCAGCTGGTATAACTGGTTTGATTAGAAAGCTACAGCACATTTAAATTAAGGATGGACACCCACTACTACACAATCTAACAGATAGACACCACAATGGTGACACATAGTCTACTGACAATCACTGAGGGAGAGCACATCCATTGCATTGGAGTGCCAGATATAAAACTACATGTGACCTTCTTTCGGGGCTCTTCATCATACTCTAACAGATGGCGACGGGAGCCTCAGAGCTGATCTCTGTAATCATTCCTCTGCCTTAATTTAGATTAAAAAGAGCTAAACGTTAGAAACTGGTTGAGAGTCGTTCCTTTAAGAGTCTTTAGATAGAGTGGTCACTGTTTCCGGGGTCCAAGGACAGGTGGAGCTCCAAGGCGTCTGATCGCCAACAAGGTGCAGTAGCTTTGGACAGAAGGAAGTCACACAAGACAAGCCAAAGAAATACTGTCCCTTCTGCAGTACTAAGCTGCATTATCTGAATCAGTGCAGCAATTTCAAGGTCTTGTCACTGGAGCAGAAAACAAAGTGGATTAAAACAAACAGACGATGCTGGTGGTGCGGGTGTGAACGTCAGGCAGTGAAATGTAACCTCAAGGCCAAGTACAAGCAATGTAAGAAAAGGCATCTGGATATCCTGCATGATGTCAAAGCCAGCCAAAATGCCACAGCAACTGGTAAATCCCAAGTACCTGAACCAAGCATGTGCCTTGTGAGCTCTGTGTCAGAGACTATATATTGATCGGCCAGCTTGTAGCCACCAAGTGTTACTCAAGTTGAGTCGTGTCCTCCTCCAGACTGGTTCAAAGGTACTTAAAACCTACAGAATATTAGATGATGGGTCAGAGTGCACAATACTCTGGCATGATGCTGTCACCAGCCTGGGGCTTCAGGGGAAACCTGAAGATCTCCCACTCCGCACAGTTCGACAAGAGGTCTGCAGCATCCATGGAGCCACTGTATCCTTCTCAGTTGCTCCCGTATCACAACCTAATAAGTCATGCCAGATTAACAAAGCCAAAGAGCTGTAAAGGCTGTTTGGCTGTAAAGACCTAGCCTGCCATACCCACCAAGTGGAAGCTCTGCAAGAGAAGTACCACCCCGGTCGGCCAGCCCAGAGGCACTGTCCCTGACTGCCACGCAAAATTGAAGAGGTGTGTCAACCATAACAACCCTACAACATCCAGAGACTTGAGATACTCAGGGTGGATCTCATCCACCCCCGAAGCCCTTCCACCGTGGAGCTATTTAACCACCTCGGGGACTTCAGCCTGGGTGATGAAAGAGTCCAACCCCGAGTCCCCAGCCTCTGCTTGCACCAGGGAATGCGTGACAGCAGGATTGAGAAGATCCTCGAAGTACTCCTTCCACCGCCCAATAATGTCTCCAATCGATGTCAAATTTCTCTCCAATCCTACTGTAAACAGTGTTGGAAAAGCACTGCTTCCCCCTCCTGAGACGCCGGATGGTTTTCCAGAATCGTTTTGAGGCCAACCAGTGGTCCTTCTCCATGGCCTCACCGAACTCCTCCCAGGACCGAGTTTTTGCCTCTGCCACGGCACGTGTGGCCTCACAGTACCCGTCAGCTGCCTCAGGAGTCCCACAAGCCAACTACAGCCGATAGGACTCCTTCTTCAGCTTGACAGCATCTCTTACTGTCGGTGTCCACCACCGGGTTTGGGGATTGCAGCCGCGACAGGCACCGCAGACCTTACGGCCGCATCTACGGGCAACAGCATCGACAATAGATGCGGAGAACATGGTCCACTCGGACCACATCCCTGGCTGAGGGCTCAGCCAGATGTTCCCAGCAGACCCTCACTATGTGCTTGGGCCTGCCAAGTCTGTCCAGCTTTCTCCTCTTCCAGTGGATCCAACTCACCACCAGGTAGTGATCAGTGGACAGCTCAGCCCTTCTCTTCACCCAAGTGTCCAAAACATGCAGCCGACGGTCTGAAGACACGACAACAAAGTTGAGTATGAGGTATGCGTTCAGGTTAGTGGTGAGCAGCATGCTTGAACATGGTGTTCATTATGGACAATCCGTGACTAGTGTAACGGGTGCGTGCCTGGCCGATAGAAGTCCTACTCTGACTTGATGCACTCTCGTTAACCTTAATTTCTCTGTTGTGTTCGTTGTGTGCTGCGCTGATGGGAGGACAGACCAGTTGGAACAGGTGGACACTGGTTGCACTGTTACAGGTGGTTCTGCACAAATAACAGAAAATACAAATCCTTGTCACATACAGTTTCTCCCATGTGCACAGCTCATCAGTCACTCCTCTCAGGTAGCAAAGTGCAGACTCCATTACTTATACAGTGCATTTGAAAACTGAGACTTTTCAACATTAATATATTTAACAAAAAAAAATCATTAAGGACACAAATTGTAATAAAATATAATGCCCAGTGTTTAAAACATGAATTAACAGAACAGTATAAACTGCATTGTACAGGTTCTTCTCAAAATATTAGCATATTGTGATAAAGTTAATTATTTTCCATAATGTAATGATAAAAATTTAACATTCATATATTTTAGATTCATTGCACACTAACTGAAATATTGCAGGTCTTTTATTGTCTTAATACGGATGATTTTGGCATACAGCTCACAAAATTAGCATATTTCATCCGACCAATTAAAGAAAAGTGTTTTTAATACACAAAACATCAACCTTCAAATAATCATGTACAGTTATGCACTCAATACTTGGTCGGGAATCCTTTTGCAGAAATGACTGCTTCAATGTGGCGTGGCATGGAGGCAATCAGCCTGTGGCACTGCTGAGGTCTTATGGAGGCCCAGGATGCTTCGATAGCGGCCTTTAGCTCATCCAGAGTGTTGGGTCTTGAGTCTCTCAACGTTCTCTTCACAATATCCCACAGATTCTCTATGGGGTTCAGGTCAGGAGAGTTGGCAGGCCAATTGAGCACAGTGATACCATGGTCAGTAAACCATTTACCAGTGGTTTTGGCACTGTGAGCAGGTGCCAGGTCGTGCTGAAAAATAAAATCTTCATCTCCATAAAGCTTTTCAGCAGATGGAAGCATGAACTGCTCCAAAATCTCCTGATAGCTAGCTGCATTGACCCTGCCCTTGATAAAACACAGTGGACCAACACCAGCAGCTGACACGGCACCCCAGACCATCACTGACTGTGGGTACTTGGCACTGGACCTCTGGCATTTTGGCATTTCCTTCTCCCCAGTCTTCCTCCAGACTCTGGCACCTTGATTTCCGAATGACATGCAGAATTTGCTTTCATTTGAAAAAAGTACTTTGGACCACTGAGCAACAGTCCAGTGCTGCTTCTCTGTAGCCCAGGTCCGGCGCTTCTGCCGCTGTTTCTGGTTCAAAAGTGGCTTGACCTGGGGAATGCGGCACCTGTAGCCCATTTCCTGCACACGCCTGTGCACGGATGTTTCTACTCCAGACTCAGTCCACTGCTTCCGCAGGTCCCCCAAGGTCTGGAATCGGCCCTTCTCCACAATCTTCCTCAGGGTCCGGTCACCTCTTCTCGTTGTGCAGCGTTTTCTGCCACACTTTTTCCTTCCCACAGACTTCCCACTGAGGTGCCTTGATACAGCACTCTGGGAACAGCCTATTCGTTCAGAAATTTCTTTCTGTGTCTTACCCTCTTGCTTCAGGGTGTCTATAGTGGCCTTCTGGACAGCAGTCAGGTCGGCAGTCTTATCCATGATTGGGGTTTTGAGTGATGAACCAGGCTGGGAGTTTTAAAGGCCTCAGGAATCTTTTGCAGGTGTTTAGAGTTAACTCGTTGATTCAGATGATTAGGTTCATAGCTCGTTTAGAGACCCTTTTAATGATATGCTAATTTTGTGAGATAGGAATTTTGGGTTTTCATGAGCTGTATGCCAAAATCATCCGTATTAAGACAATAAAAGACCTGAAATATTTCAGTTAGTGTGCAATGAATCTAAAATATATGAATGTTAAATTTTCATCATGACATTATGGAAAATAATGAACTTTATCACAATATGCTAATATTTTGAGAAGGACCTGTATATACCTGCACAAATAACAGAAAATACTAATCCTTGTCACATACAGTTTCTCCCATGTGCACACCTCATCAGTCCCTCTTAGCAAACACATGGAAACCACAACAGCTAGCTTGGCTGCTCATATACTTACTATACTACAAGTGCTACATACTAAACTACAAGTTCCAATATAGTTTCCCAAGAACAATTTACACATGGATCATGTAACTTCATGCTAACCCTTGTATTTTAGCAGTTATGCTAGTTTATCATAAACTTTATTAGAAACTGCTATGGGATTATTTCAATTATTACAGACACAGAGACAGAAATGAAAAGTAAAACAATAAGAAGCACGAAAGAGAGAGGTGGGGCCAAAAGGAAAAGGGGAGAGAAGGAGAAAAGAAAGGAGGAAAGAGAGAAGGAAGAAGAGAATACAAGACCACACTGCTTACTTTTACACCTGCAGAAACATTCATATTAACAGGGGTTTTATTTACCACAAAGTGCACGGTACTTGTAAATGCAAGATGTATTTAGTTGTAAATGCGGCTCAATATAGAACATTTGTGTATCTGTTAACACCTGAATCTAAACACCTGCGGGTCTGAGTGTGAGCGCGCTTGTGAATACAAGTTTTTTCATAAAAATATGCAATAGCGAGTGTGAGGAGCCACAGACCTGGCCCCCTGGACCTGGGACAGATACGGAGTAGATCTAAGCCATAGACATCCAAAGCTCCCCCAGAGCACAGGAACCCCAGGAGATCCATCATGTGGACTACCACAACCCCCCTCAGAGAAGAGCAGGGTACAGTCCCAGGGGAACCACCCAGCAGCCACAGTGTAGCCCACAGGCCCAGCCGGGACCTATCTACACCTAAGCAGATCCAGCCAGGGACCCGAGACCCTGGGACATATAACTCCCCAAGCAGAGCCCGACAGAGCCCAGGGATCCAGGCCCCGGCAAGCAGCCACCGGAAGTGAGCTGGCACACAGCAAAGCACCCAGCCCCGGACACCGAGAACCACAAGTACACCGGCGGGCAGACCCACCAACCACCCGCAGGTAGTGTGGCAGAGAGGAAATAGGCCCCTCATTTGATGGGGGGCCTAAACTGATCCAGGAGAGGGAGCAGTCCAAGACCTAACCTGACACAAAAAACAGGCAGACACAGTCACAATCACACATTCCTAGCCTCATGTGTACACATAAAAACATTCACACTGACGCAACCAACGTAAAGACAAACAACAATGGACGTCATACACTCACTTACACTCCCCTATACTCCCTGGTCCAGGTGCCGATACCCTATAGGGGCAACCAGCCCCCGGACCCAAGAGGTGGTCCCCTTCACTCCGGGGGTGGAGACAGGCAGACCGCCAAAGCACCTGAACCCGGGCTGGGATAGCCTTGGCTGGTGCCCAAACCTGAGCGACATGGTCCAAACTAGCCCGCCAACCAGAGCCGCCACAGGATGAAACAGTCCCAACCCCCAAATGAATGCCAATCCTAACCCCATGAGCCCCCCACCCCTAATGAACCCCAACATGAATTTCACCACAGGGCCACCCGCAACCAGGACACAGGTATAGAACACATGCCCCCGAATGCCATGAAGCCTGTCCCCACAGCACAGGGGTACACTCCCACAGGTGATCTTCATCCTCAAAAAGCCAACCAAGCCACGCCCACACAGCGCAAGCTCCACACACAGCCCCGCACCAAGCACCCCCGCCGCATACTGCCCCCACCACACAGCGCACTGCAACGGCAAGGCAAGGGCCCCGCGTAACGCTACCCGAGCCCCTGCCCAAAGGCGCAACAGGGTAGACACCATTGAGCACCGTGCCCACAACGGAACCCCCAACCCCACATCAAGATGGGACAACCTCAGACCCCAACCCCAGGCCTGGCTCCAGGGTGGTACCGTGGCTCCGCCGTACAGGGCGCCGCCACGTCCCTCGATTGTATGGTCCTCATGAAGCTGTCTTGAACTGCTCTTTGTCTGACCCGTCACCCAGAGCCTGTTTGCCATGGGAGACCCTACCAGGGGCATTTAAGCCCCAGACAACATAGCCTCTAGAATCATTCGAGCACTCAAACCCCTCCACCACATTAAAGTGGCAGTTCAAGGAGGGGTGATGCTTTTTGCGGTAAAGCAATAATCCTAGCCAAGGCCCAAGAGAGTAACTTTTATTGGTTTATTCCACACCGCATTATTCAGCACAATGCAAATTACTGCACAGTCTTATCTACAGTACGCCTGTAGTTTAGAGAGTTTGTAGTTCCCCCCGAATTTGCCAATACAGTATAAGCCTGCAGATGACATGTTCCAAAAGGCAGCAGCAGGATACAGACTTCCTTTAGTTCATCAATAGTGTGCATCTATTGGAAGCGAGTAACATTATTTCTGCTCTATCTTTGTTTGTGTAAGCCCCACAGCAATATTTGCTAGTGTATTGATTGTTTGAGGCCATTTTTCTGGTTATTCTTTTGGGTCTCTGGGAACTTGATAAAGTGCTATACAAGTGCAGGCAATTTACCATATTTGGGGAAGCTAACTGTAAGTGATTTAGCATCACTCATTGAGGCTTTTAGGCCTGTGTTTATGTCACAGTACATGTCTGTGGTTCATGTTTTCCAACTGAATGCCTTAACACAATGTTTGTATGATGTGTATTTTATGTTTAGGCAATTACTGGTAGATTCAATTCAATTCAATTCAGTTTTATTTATATAGCGCCAATTCACAACACATGTTGTGTCAAGGCACTTCACAACAGTCAGGTACATACATTCCTATTAATCCTAACAATTGAACAGTGCAGTCAGAGTTAGCTTTTTATTCAAATTGGATAAAAAGTTTTTCTATCTAAGGAAACCCAGCAGATGTGATTGTTAATTTATGTGCAATTATGCTGTATATTTTTATAGCTAATTAATAGTTAGGTTGTAGTCATTTTTACTCCCCAGTAGACATTTAAGTTGCATTACAGTAAGAGAGGTTGTCATAGAGCAGTACTTATAATTTTATTAGTTTTATTTTCTGTTAGAAACCACACACATATGCACGATGTTCTTGCCCAAGTCTAAATGAAATATGACTTCAAAGTAACATGGGCATTCTCTCCTTTCATTTCAACTCACCTGAACATATATAATTTCTGACCTAACCTGACACCCTGAAGTGATTGCTAATATATATATATATACCATTTACATATATAAACCATTTACAATCCTCAGTACAGCTGTGTTTTACAAAGTTCAAAGTCAGCACTGTTTTTATGGGGAAGCCCGTGTGTTGCCTAAGTGAGAGTCTATGGCAATGGGTCTGTGGACAAGACGAGAGAGACAGGTTGTTATCAGGCCATAGCTCATTCTCATTTCTGAAATTTCTGACAATTATCAAATTTCACATTTACACTACATAAAGTAATCCATAAATCATTAGAAACAATACCATGAAATAATAGTAATTAAATAAAAACAATAATAGACAATTGGACAAAATTCTGAAAGTTAAATAATTAATTTTCGTCCCAGCCGTGGAACACTGGACCAACTCTATACCCTCTACAGGGTGCTCGAGGGTTCATGGGAGTTTGCCCAACCGGTTCACATGTGTTTTGTGGACCTGGAGAAGGCATTCGACTGTGTCCCTCGTGATGCCCTGTGGGGGGTGCTCCCGGAGTATGGAATCGGGGGCCCTTTATTAGGGGCCATCCAGTCCCTGTACGAGCGGAGCAGGAGTTTGGTCCGCATTGCCGGCACTAAGTCGGACCTGTTCCCAGTGCATGTTGGACTCCGGCAGGGCTGCCCTTTGTCGCCGGTCCTGTTCATAACTTTTATGGACAGGATTTCTAGACGCAGCCAAGGGCCGGAGGGTGTCTGGTTTGGGGACCAGTGGATTTCGTCTCTTCTTTTTGCGGATGACGTGGTCCTGCTGGCCCCCTCTAGCCAAGACCTACAGCATGCGCTGTGGCGGTTCGCAGCCGAGTGTGAAGCGGCAGGGATGAAGATCAGCTCCTCCAAGTCCGAGGCCATGGTACTCGACCGGAAAAGGGTGGCTTGTCCTCTTCAGGTTGGAGGGGAGTTCCTGCCTCAAGTGGAGGAGTTTAAGTATCTCGGGGTCTTGTTCATGAGTGTGGGAAGAATGGAGCGGGAGATCGACAGACGGATCGGTGCGGCTGCCACAGTAATGGGGGCGCTGTGCCGGTCCATTGTGGTGAAGAGAGAACTGAGCCGAAAAGCAAAGTTCTCAATTTACTGGTTGGTCTACGTTCCTACCCTCACCTATGGCCATGAACTTTGGGTCATGACCGAAAGAACGAGATCATGGATACAAGCGGCTGAAATGAGCTTCCTCCGTAGGGTGGCCGGGCACTCCCTTAGAGATAGAGTGAGGAGCTCGGCCATCCGGGAGGGGCTCGGAGTAGAGCCGCTGCTCCTCCACATCGAGAGGAGCCAGTTGAGGTGGCTCGGGCATCTATACCGGATGCCTCCTGGACGCCTTCCTCGGAAGGTGTTCCAGGCACGTCCCATCGGGAGGAGGCCCAGGGGACGGCCCAGGACACGCTGGAGGGACTATGTCTCTCGGCTGGCCTGGGAACGCCTTGGGCTCCCCCTGGAGGAACTGGAGGAGGTGTCTGGAGAGAGGGAGGGAACGAACGAACAAAATAATTAATTACTGAATGGTAAATAATATACATTTCAGATCAACCAATAATAAAATGTAACCAAATACTATAAAGGAGTCACAATTTCATTACAGCGTTTCTCAGCTGGTGTTGTGACAGTGGACTTTGTTCTTCGTGCTGAATCTGGTACAACATTTGGGACTGGAGCTTTAGGACATGTTACTTAAATTTGTGGTTATGCACATTGTTCCTATGTTTTAGCTGGCTGAGTACTTTGTCTTACAGGTTGAAATTCCGGTGCTGCTGCTCTGAGTTCATATTGTAAATAAGGCTGATGTCTTGGTTTCAGGTACACATTGCCAGTGATGTGTGCATTCGTCCTCTTCATCAGACTGTTCTTACTCTTGCTTTGCATCTTCCTTGGTGTGTCTTTGCTTCTCTAATTTTGGCTGTTCTGGTTTACATTTCGATGTTCTTGTTTCGGTGGCAAATCATTGTTTGATAATAGATTTCTGTGTAAGATCTGAAGGCTATGATTTCCTGTCTCAACTTGAACATGATATGCAGGTCCATCTCGTATCGTTTTAACAACTCGATGAATGCTCCCAATAAGCTCTTAGTTTACTGGGACCTCCACGTTCTGCAAGATTTCTTACTAGTACTTGGTCTCCTAGTTGTAAAGGGATTCCTTTAGTATGTTGATCATAATCCTTTTGCTAAGTTTTTTGTTGCTGTTTTCAAAAGTGATTTTGTGTACCGCCTTTGTACGAGAAGCCAACTTTTCTACATACTCTAGTCTTGTTTAGCACTCACTTTTCAGGCTTGATGAAAGTAAGTCTACTGGTAATCTAGGTGATCTACCATGAAGCAGAAAAAATGGTGAGTAACCAGTTGCTTAATGTCTGGTGCAATTGTACACGAGGAATGTGTGGTAGATGCTCTTTCCACTCTGATTTATTTTCCTTAGGTAGAGTGTATAACATCTGTAGCGGTGTTCTGTTCAGGCGTTCAGCAGCATTCCTCTGAGGGTGGTAGGGGACGTTTGAGTGTAGGCTATTTCTGCAAGCTGTTGGTGTCTTTGGAATAAGGTGTTTTCGAACTCCCAGCCCTGGTCATGGTGGAGCTTCTCAGGGTATTGGAATATAAGGATAAAGTCATAGAAGATCTTTTCAGCAGCAATCTTGCCAGATTTATTTTAAATTGGGTAGGCTTGTGCGAAACACTTAAGGTGGTCTACAGAAACTAAAATATACTCACAACCGCCTTTACTCAGTTCGAGATGGAGGTAGTCAACTGATATGAGTTCAAATGGTGTACATATGGTAAACCTATAGGTGCTTTTTCTGGAACTTATGTTTTTTTTTTTTTTTTTATGCATGTGCACTGATGAATGACATCTCCCGTTTTACACAGCATAAAAGGCCAAAAAAAAACATTCGATCACAAAATGAATGACTTTGTCAGTGCCTACTTGTCCCATATTGTCATGCAAATATCTCAAACTGGTCTTTCCCTGTCCAATACACTGATACAGCAGACCTTTGTTAGGTTTCAGTCTGTTCCATACTTGTACAAATCTTGTTATCTCACGTGTCATTTATTTCTTGTCTTTTCGATTAGAATTCCATCCTCTCTTTTTCAGCTGTATTACCTCCACAATAGGAGCATCTTCTTTTGAGTTGTTTTGATGTCTTCAGGAGAGAGTATAACTGTTTCCTTCTTGGGGTGTGTCCTTTGCGTTTAATTTAAATTGTAATGCAGCAACCCAAGGTACTGTCTCACATTGCTTTACCCCCTTGCCAAATAGCAGAAATGACCTATGGGCCATAGTCTCTGTAAATTCAGACAAGTGATCTGACGCCTGGAAAGATAATCTGGATAATGTGTTAGAATCTGTCTTTTATTTCTGGGGCGGTTCTTGATGAAAAAATTAAAGTCCACTAGCTCACCCATCCAGCTATGCCCTACAGCATTCATCTTGACTGTGCTCAACACATGTGTTAGAGGATTAGGCAAGGCAAGTTTAGTTATTTAGCACATTTCATAGCAAGACAATTCAAAGTGCTTCACATGGAAAAAAAGATAGGAAAAGCATAACAGGAAAAGTACATTGCAGTGGCATAAAGGTAACTAAATAATTAAAGAGAATAAAAAATGAATAATTAAAAAGATTACAATAAAAATAGAAAAATAAAACATGAATGATTGATAAGAAAATGAAAGGAAAGTTGGAATGAAAACTTTAATAATGTTTAGATGGCATAGTCAAAAGTTACTCTAAACAAATAAGTTTTTAATCTTGATTTAAAGCAACTTAGGATTTCAGCGCTTTTACTTTATTATTACATTACATTATTATTTGTGAACACTGTGAAAGTGGGAGCGTAATAAAGGAAATCCCTAAATTTATCGCTGATTAAAACCATGTTTTTTTAAGTCTTTGTAAAACACATCTAAGGTCATCTATGTTTTCAGAAAAAGTCTTAGGATAACACAACAGTAGGGATAACAAAAACTCATCCCTTAGCCATCTTTGGAAAGCTGCCAGGGCATTGGTAAGCCCAAATGGGAGACGGTTCCACTCATACAACCCCCAAAGTGTGCTAAAGGTGATGAAATGTGTGGAGTTTTCTTCCACCAATGCTCGGTGATAAGCACTGCCAATGGTATTGAGTATTGAGAACCACAAGTAGCCCCCAAGTTATCCAGCATGTTTTGAATGTGTGGGGATGGATAGTTTTGTGGTTTTATCCCCTAAAGTCGACACACAAGCGCAAAGACGTCCTTTTTTCTGACACAGACCACTGGTGAGGGCTATGGTCATGTGGACTTCCTAATATAACCATGGCCAAGCAGCTTTTGGACATATTCTATCACCTCCTTGAGAACTGAATTGTAAGATGTTTGGACTGCTGCACTGTATGAAAGATTGATTTTGAGTTGCAAACTCTTCAAATACTTCAAAGGTTTTTTTCAACTCTCTGCTCATCCTCTCCAAGATTAGACAAAATGACTGGTAGATGCCCTAGGTAGGCTACAGACTGGGACGCACTGTGCCAGCCACATGGAGAGGACATCAATGCCATGACTGAGTGTGTAACCGACTATATAAACTTCTGTGTGGATAACATCATCCCCACCAGAACTGTGAGATGCTTCCCCAATAACAAACCTTGGATCACCAGTGACCTGAAGGACCTGCTTAACAAGAAAAAAAAAGCCTTCAGAGAGGGAGACAGAGAATTATTGAGGATTATACAGAAGCAACTTAAAGTCAAGATAAGAGACAGCAAGGAGGTGTACAAGAAGAAGCTGGAGAGCAAGCTCCAGTAAAACAATATCAGAGATGTGTGGACAGGGATGAAGATCACAGGCTTCAAGCAGAAAGAAGATCAGACCGATGGAGGTCTGGACAGAGCTTCGCATCCTCCTCTCCTGCTCACAGCCAAACAGACATTCCACCTTCCATTGACCCACAGGACCCACAGCTGTCCAGTAACACCTCACATTTTTTATCTTCCTCCTCAGCCCTAGACCCTTCTGCTTCTACATGTTTGCCTTCAACCATATCAGAAGATGCTGATACTCCCTTTGCTTCCCCCTTCCACCTGTGTGTCTCAAGACGTCAGGTGAAGAGACAACTGGAGAGACTGAATAGGAATAAGGCTGCAGGTCCAGATCATGTCAGCCCTAGAGTCCTGAAGGCCTGTGCAGAGCAGCTCTGTGGGATTCTGCAGCACCTCTTCAACCTTAGCCTGGCCCAGAAGAAGGTTCCGGTGTTGTGGAAGACCTCCTGTCTTGTTCCGGTACCAAAGAAAACTCACCCATCAGTCCTCAATGACTATAGATCTATTGCCCTGACATCCCACATCATGAAGGTCATAGAGAGACTCCTGTTGGCCCACCTGAGTAAGCAAACAGTAAACCATCAGGACCCCTTCAGTTTGCTTATTGCTGTGGAGTTGGAGTTGAAGATGCCATCATACACCTGCTTCAACAAACCCACTGTCATCTGGACAAAGATGGACAAGAAGCTGAGTACAGGAAGGTGGTGGACCGCTTTGTGGCATGGTGTGGAAACAATCATCTCATTTTGAACGTGACTAAAACAAAGGAGATGATTGTAGATTTTAAGAGAAACAGGAATAAGTCAAAAACTATTTCTATCATGGGAGAAGAAGTGGAGGTGGTGGAGGAGTATAAATACCTCGGTGTTCACCTGGACAACAGACTAGAGTGGAGATGCAACTGTGAAGCCATCTACAAGAAGGGACAGAGCAGACTGTACTTCTTGAGGAAGCTTAGGTCCTTTGGTGTTTGCAGCAAGATGCTGCATATCTTCTATAAGTCTGTTGTGGAGAGTGTGATCTCTTCTGCCATCATCTGCTGGGGAAGCAGCATCAGAGACAGGGACTTAAAAAAGCTCAACAAGCTGATAAAGAAGGCTGGCTCTGTTCTGAGGACTCCTCTGGAACCTGTGGAGATCATTGTGGAAAGACGGATTCTTCATAAAATGAAGAACATTATGGAGAACCCTGAGCATCCTCTTCATGAGACTGTCCTACAACAACAGAGTGTCTTCAGTCAGAGGCTTCTTCAGATCTGCTGTAAGACGGACCGCTACAGGAGATCCTTCCTGCCCACAGCCATCAGCATCTACAACGGCTCTTTGAGGAAACCTTCATAATATGAGCTATAACAACATTTAATTTCCCTTTGGGATTAATAAAGTATTTTTGAATTGAATTGAATTGAATATTTGACTTATATTCTTTGTCTTGTCACTATCTTTCTGGATTGGGCTTAGGCTTGTAGAGTAGGTGTTCCCTTAAGATTGGGACTTTGACTACGAGATATCTGAAACAGAGTTCACTAGCCTTATTTCATTAACTTCCTCTAGCATACCAAGAACAATGCTCTTTGGAAATTTAAATGACATGTTTAGTGGGTATTCTGTTCAGGACTTTTTACACTATTTGTTAAACCACACAGTTGATTAGCCTTAAAGGGACATCAAAAATGCAGGGAACAAATCTAAACCCGTCAAGACAATTGCCCTCTACATCAGGCTGAAAGAGCGTTGCCCCACCTGCTGGCAATCTTCTTACTCTGCATTGGATTTCACAAATCTGACCAGAGTAAACCAATACACCCTTTTTACTTTTCTTAACATCACAATATATGCAATTTTCAGCCAGGGTCAAAATCTCAATTGCAGGCCCTACAGTTTTAGCTGAACTTTGATAGACAATGTAATTAATACTTAAAGCTCCTCTGAGTAGACCTGTGACATTAAAGTCATTTACTTTGTTAGCTTTCATTATTTCAGCAATTACATTAATGCCTAAGATGGGATGATTGAGACAGTTCTGTCTGACCAGAATGGGAACTTGGATAGTGACATAGTCATAATTCTTACTTAACATTGGTCTTAGTCATTAAGCTAACATTAGTCTGAACATTTGTACCCAGTCTTTTCTGGCTTTAAGCTTCTTCATTGGTAGACTTAGTGATTTGTTCAAGTAAGAAATCGTCACCAATTTGCATGTCACTAAGGTAAGGTTTTAACCTTTTAATAGAGTGTATGGAGAAAAGTACCTCGTTTCACAAACCAGTACCAACTTGTCGTAACCTAAAAAGAACACACTGTATTAAAGCAACATTTAAATGACTCTTGTTGGCTAACATTTCTCTAAATGTGATAGGCCTTGTGCTTCTGATAACTTCAGACTCAGTCCAACTTTTTGTAAACCTTCATTAGTTTGCTTACACACAGGTTACGATAAGAAACACCTGAACCAGTATCTGATATCTGTCCACCATAGAGTTTAAACTCTCTGCTGGTAGCAGACTTGCTACATCATTAAGACTCATAACCTGATTTCTTGAGCTGAAGGACAGACTAGCCAAGGAGCAACAGTTCCTGTGGTTTGGGGTGGAGTGGTGAGACTCTTCGGTGATGCACTAATGTCTCTGTCCTCTCAAGGGGATGAAGGGGGAAATGGGTGACAAGCAGAATCTTCAAGGTGATGATGTGATAGGCAGTAGTTGGGTCTTCCACTTGGACATGGTCTAGTTCCTTAACTCCAGATGGTTTGGCATCTGTAGACTTCAGTATATCGCTGATCAGGGACGTTATGTACGAAAGAGTTTGCAGCTTTCATACTAAAAGTTGCTGGTAGCATAGACATGCGCATAGACATGTCACCACACACATGGCCTTTATACATCCCAATTAGCAGTGAATTCTGCGCAGCTGCACGTGGCGCTTAGACTGCCTGGTCTCCATCCATAAATACAAATGCAAAGTAGTATAAATAACCGGAAGGCGCCCACCATGTGTCCAAATACTTATGGCAACACTGCTGTGACAGTCAAAGAACGGAACCAGTCCCTTTCGGTGGAAAAACGTGGTGTGATTTTCTACAGCTAGTCCACCATTGGAATCATCAAACCTGACTTGTTTGTAATTAATCTGCTTTCCTTTTCAGTGAGAATGAAAGTGCCCCTTAGATGATTCACATGCATTTTATGGTCCTCAGCGCACAGACCCATGCACATTTACATCTAGAGGTGACAGAAACAGAGGAAGTTTTACAGTTTACACCCGACAGGTTGTTCATTTTCTGAGGTGTGCTGTGTTGTATGAGGCTAAATGTGATTCAGTTTCATCACTCGGGTTTAAACCATAAAAGCTCAAACACATGAAAAAACACCAGGTTTGATGCTCCATGAATTAAATAAAACTGAATGGAGTCAAATTTCAGTTTATTTTGTGGACTGAAAATGTTTGGGTGGCTTCCCCTTTTTAACGTCAGGTCAAACGTTTGTGTGGATTTTCACACAATTTAAAGCAATGTTCATTTTATACATGCTAAGTTCTTCGAAAAACATTGCGCCGCAAGGTTTTTGTGTGCAAGCATACTTCGTACATGAGGCCCCCAAGGTCATTTCGAAGGAGCAACTGGGACATCCCTTTATCCTCCAGGGACCTCGATTGGTTGCTTCTCAAGTAGATGATGATTAGCTCTTTCAAGTCAATGTCACTTAACTCTTCGATGTTGGCTGTTCATCACAGGAAAAAACTCAAGAACCAACTCAAGTCTCGTGAAATGAAATGCCATCATATAAAAATCCAAATTTTAAATCTTACCAACCATTATTACACAAAGAAAGTTTAAGAGTTGTGATTAAAATTTCAGTTTAATTCAGTTTTATTTATTTAGCACCACTTTACAACACATTTGCAATATGCAATATGTCTATTTACACACACCCTTGTAATCTGTTCAAGCAGGGTAAAACTAGGTTTCACTCTCTTATTGCATTCAGATTCACCTGGAATATTGTTCCATTAGTACTTTGTGCTTATGTAAGGTTTAGTTATATGCTCGCCCTCTGCAAAGATAGAAGTAAAGTCCTTCTCCAATTAGTTGTGAAGTGAAGTCCCCGCATTGTGTAATTTCTCCTTCACCAATGTACTACGCTCGTTTTTGAGGGAGCTGAAATCTGCAGTACTTCTCATCTTTGACTTATTACTTCTGCAATGTCGGGTTTAAGTGAAAGCTATCAGGAGTCGTAGCTATCATCGAGGCTATGCTTATTTTTGTTTTTAAGCAGCTTTATAGCAATTTGCAAACCACTTCTCGTATATTTTACCTAAATATGTATGTACAAAGTAGATTTGCTGACATTTTTTGAACAACAACGCATACTGAAACTCAAAAATCAGAGGCTTGAGGGGAGCCCAAAAACCCATGTCCTACTCTACTGTCTGCTCAACAGTGCCCACTTATGGGCAAAGTTAAACCTATTTTTTAAATCACCCTGACTTGGCAATTCACGCTTTTATTAGCTCTAGATTTGACTACTACTCTATATCAGTGTCACTTAAACTTCCTTTAGGCGTGCGTCTTCAACTTGTCCAGAACGCGGCTGCCCATCTTTTAACCCACACCTCTAGACTCAAGCACATCACCATTGTCTTATCCTCTTTGCAATGGCTTCCTGTAACTTTTAGACCTTTTATCGTTTGTTCTTAAAGCTCTGAACAGTCCGGCCCCATCTTATTTATCTGAAATCTTTCTGTACATAGCAGACCCCTAAGGCCATTAAATGTTCCAAGGACCAGGCTTGTGTGAAGGGGCATTTTCAGTGGCAGCACCCCAACTTTGGGACCAACTTCCATTAGACCTTCGCTCCACCACTTATCTAGGTATTTTTAAATCTAAGCTTTAACTAAAAGCTTAGAATGCAATCTAAGCTTAAGACTTATTTTGTCAGGCAGGCTTTTAATAGCAAGTAGTATATTGTCAATTGATTGTTATTCCATTTTTCTGGTTGTCTGCTTTTATGGTTGCATGTTTTTTTTATATATTTTGTGATTTTCATTGTGATTTTGTGATCTTATTAATAAGTGCTTTGGTCACCTTAGTAGGTAGCTTTTAAGGGCTATATAAATCAATAAATGAATGAATAAATGAAATGATAGTGATTTATGCAAATAACCTTGATGTACTATCATAATTTTGTAAGAAACTGATCTTTGGGTTTTCATTAGCTGTAAGCCATAATCATTAAACAATTACAAAACACTTTTAAAGTCACTCCGTATGAAATGAGTCTATGTTAGGGTTTTACTTTTTGAAGGTAAGGTAATGTAAGGTAAGGTAAGGTAAGGTAAGTTTATTTATATAGCGCTTTTCAGCAATGAGACACTCAAAGCGCTGTACATACAATTACAATACAATCACAAAGCAAATAAACACAGATACAGACACAGAAAAACAAATCAAATGATAAAATCAAACAACAGAGGTAATTTAAAAAAGTAAAATAAAATAAAGAGAATAGAATGATGGACAAGAAAATGAAAGGAAAATTGGACTGAAAATGCAACTAATCATGCCTAAATGGCACAGTCAAAGGCCACTCTAAACAAATATGTTTTTAATCTTGATTTAAAGAAACTTAGGGTTTTGGTGCTTTTACAATTTTCTGTGAGTTTATTTCAGATTAGTGGAGCATAAGAACTAAAAGCTGCTTCTCCATGTTTGGTTCTGGTTTTGGGTACGCAGAGTAGATTTGCTAGATGACCTGAGAGGTCTGGCTGGTTGATACACTGACAACAAGTCTGTAATGTATTTTGGTGCTAAGCTTAATTGATTTATAGACTAACAGAAGTATTTTAAAGTCTATCCTCTGAGCTACAGGGAGCCAGTGTAGGGACTTTAGAAACGGGCTGATGTGCTCCACCTTCTTAGTTCTAGTGAGGACATGGGCAGCAGCGTTTTGGATCAACTGCAGCTGTCTGATTGACTTTTTAGGCAGACCTGTGAAGACACCGTTGCAGTAATCAATTCTACTAAAGATGAACGCATGAATTAGTTTTTCAAGGTCCTGCTGAGACATTAGTCCTTTAATCCTGGAGATGTTCTTTAGGTGATAGAAGGCCGACCTAGTTACTACCTTTATGTGCCTTTGAAGGTTCAGGTATGAGTCCATCACTACATCCAGGTTTCAAGCCTGACTGGTGGTTTCTAGCTGTATTAACTGAAGCTGTGTGCTAACTTTAAACGCTCTTCCTTTGGTCCAAAGATTATTACTTCAGTTTTGTTTTGATTCAGCTGAAGAAAATTTAGGCCCATCCATGCATTGATTTCTTCTAAGCATTTACCCAGCGCTTGAATGGGTTCATGGTCACCTGGTGACATCGTAACGTATAGCTGTTTGTCGTCTGCATAGTGCTGAAACACAGCTTTTTCAATTATCTTACTGATGAAGAGGAGGTTTGATATAGGCCTGTAGTTCTGCAGTAGCAACTTGTCCAAGTTGCTCTTTTTCAATAGAGGTTTGATAATTGCTGTTTTTAGGGCCTGAGGAAAACACCTGACAAAAGGGACGTGTTTATTATTTGTGTTAAATCAGATGTTATTACAGGCAAAGCTTTATGAAGGAAAGCTGTGGGTAAAACATTGAGACAGCAGGAAGAAGAGCTTATTTGCTGTACGATTTCTTCTAAGATTTTGCAGTTTATTTGGTGAAATTGGGAAATTTTGTCAAAATCAGTTCTAGTTAGAGACCACAATGGTACTGGAGTTAATGTGGATGTGCTGACTGCCTCTCTGATCTTTTGGGTTTTTTCAGTAAAGAATTTAACAAATTCATTGCAGGACCCGGTAGAGTGGAGTTCAGATGCTACAGTTACAGGAGGGTTTATTAACCTGTCGACCGTGGCAAATAATGCACGAGCATTGTTCATGTTTTTGCTGATGATCTCAGAAAAGAAAGATTCCCTTGCATTGTTCAGTTGTAGGTTATATCTGTATAGTCTCTCTCATAGATAATATAGTGAACCTGGAGTCCAGTCTTTCGCCACCTGCGTTCAGCTTTTCGACACTCCTTTTTTTCACTTCTGACTGGTGGAGCACTTCTCCACGGAGACATTTTCTTCCCAGAAACGACTTTCACTTTAATTGGAGCAATTGAATCAATGATGTCCGAGATTTTAGAATGAAAGTTATCTACCAGCTCATCTACAGTGTTACAGGGCAAAGTGGCGGTAGAAGAGTAAATCTGGTTAAAGGTTTCAGCAGGACCGTCCTCAAAGATGCGTTTTCTTATCATGTTTCTTTGGCAAACTGAGTCATTGCAGATGATGCTTTCAAAAATAACAGAAAAGTGGTCAGATGGGGCAACATCAGTAACAGACACCTTGGAAATGTTTAGACCCTTAGTGATGATCAATTCCAAAATATGTGCCTGTTTGTGCGTTTGCTGTTTAACATGTTGAGTCAAACCAACATTTCTAAGAGTGTCACATAGATCTATTGTACTTCGGTCTTCAGGATTGTCCATGTGAATGTTGAAGTCTCCCACAATGATTAAACAGTCATAATAAACACAAATCACTGATAAAGTTTGTTTTGAACTTAGGAGGCCTGTAAATATTCAAGAACATGGTCCGGACCGGGCTCTTTACCCAAAGAGCCAAATATTCAAAAGAGTCAGATTTGCCCAGAAATACTTTTTTACACTCTAATAAATCTTTAAACAAAGTGGCCACCCCTCCACCTTTTCTTTGCTGTCTGTTCTCACAAAGAAAATTGTAGTTCGGAGGCGTCGGCGTCGCCTCTATCACAATGGGAGCTTCATTAAATTCATGTAACCATGTTTCTGTTAAAAACATAACATCAAGATCGTGGCCAGTAATGAAGTCATTGATTAAAAATGATTTTCCTGACAGAGATCTAATGTTCAGTAAAGCCAGTTTATATGACTTAGTTGTTGATATTAACTCTGTGTCTGGTTGTACCTGACAGTTTATGGCTTTTGTTGATTGTTTATTACTGTCTCTTATCCTTTTGGCTTTGTTCTTTCTGTCATGTATAAGCACAGAGGCATTTGGAAGATGTTGGTTTAGTAGCAGGGCCTCGGCCCCGGGGGGTGTTGAATGGAGAAGATGTCAGAGCCATTTGGGTCCCGATTTTAAGAGCTCCTTTCATGTTATCAGAATCCAGTAAAGCAAAAAGCGGGCTCAGTGGGGAGATGGGAGAGTTCTGTGCGGTCTGGGTCTGGGGTGAGGGGGGTTTGCCGGGGGTGTCGGTCTGGGTCCAGGTTTGGGGGGATGGGGGTATAATGGAGGGGGTCCACATCTCCTGTGTATTTCGACGGGGAGACCTTTTGTGATGACCTTTCTTTCTCAGCCAACTGGCTGATTGTTTCTGCTGGAGCTGTTGGAGGCAGCGTTATCATTGTTGTTGATACTCCATGTTTTCTGCTGAAGGTCGAAGCTGCTGGCGGATTATTTACTGAATAGAAGAGATTAGATGTGAGACATCTGACTCCTGGCTTGTTCAAACAGAAACCTTCCTGCTTGAAGAGTTGTCTTTTTTCCCAAAAAATATTAAAGTTGTTGATGAAGTTCACAGGTGTGGTGGCACATGTTTTTTTCAACCACTTATTAATCATCAGAAGTCTGGAAAAATCCTCATCTCCACAGAAAATTGGTGCAAAGGGTCTGCTGAAAAACACCTTGATATTGAGACCTCCAACGATATTCAGAAGACGAGTGAAATCCTCCTTCAATCCTTCTGATTTTTTCTTAGCCACGTCATCCATGGCTCCACAGTGTATAATAAGGTTTTCTAGAGACGGGCCCTTTTCTGTGATTGCAAGAATATTCTCTGAGATATCAGAGACCACGTTACTGGTACCAATCATAACTTCTGTGTTTTTCTTGTTGCAGAAGTTTTTAATCCCATCCACAGCTGTGTTGCCCACTATTAGGGTTCTTGGTCTGGTGGGGTGCTTTTTCTCTGACAATTTAGGAGAAGACTGTTTAGAATGAAGGTTGTTCTCAAACCTTTTATTGTTCTCAGAAGATGGATCATTTTCCTGGTTTTCATTCTGTAGTCGGGGTCTGCCGGTAGGTTTATTTTCACTGTTCTGATTGATGGCTGTCACTGTTTGGGATCACAGGCAGAGTTGAATCATCGTTGTACCCCATATTCACCTCCACAATCACTTCTAGTCGGTGGATTTTCATCTCCAAAACAGCCAATTTCTGTAAAAGTGTGTCGAAGTCCTCTGTGGTGAAGGGAGGCATTTTGCGCTGATTAGCTGGCGACACCTTGTCCTGCTTTAGAGTTCGATTATAAAAACATCAAAGTCCTTTAAAAAAACAATAATAATAATAATAATCCTTGGGAGTCACTGGTAAGAAGTTTTTTTAGTACAATATTTCCGTAATTTTGGCTAAGAGATAAAAAATTAGGAGTAAAAGAATGCAAGCAAGCAGGGAGCTCAGGAGAAAAGCGTCTGAGCAGGCAGAGAGGCGGAAGCAAAAGAACTGAACTACTACAAATTTATTCTAACATTTTAACACAGAGAGTGGAAATTTGGGGGTTTCCTTGGGTGTGGTGTGGGAAGGACGATAACATCACAATACATTTTTACAGTCAGCAGCAAAAACCATCTTGTTGCTAGGTGATAAAAGTGCTGTGGGCTGTAGCACTGTGGTCGAGGAGGACAGTGTTGCACAGCAATAATTTGGTTAAGCTAACAACAACTATTAATAAATGCAAAGGAGAAATTGTGAATAAAGTTAGTGATTTTTCATCAAGCTGCTGGCACAGCTAGCAGCTTTAGGAAGTTAGAAAAGTGGCGGTTTGAAACTCCCATGAATCATTGCTTCTGTCGATTCATAATCTTGTAATTTTTTGCTGTGTGACAATAATTTTGCCATGCTTTTTTATAGCACTGTACTTATTGGAGCATTTCACTAACCAGTTCTATAGTACCCCATGGCCATGTGATTATATCAATTAATAATAAATAACATATAAATGCTTTAAAACTGTACAGTAATTTACTAATGTGTATGCCACACTCCTGTAAATAGCCTGTGACCGCTTACAGATTTCTTCTGTTTATGCTGTCATACTTTAATGTTTTAGATGATCACGGTGATATTAATATCAGACAAAGATAATCTGAATAAATACAAAAGCAGTTTTCAGTTTTCAAATGATAATAAATGAAATTATCATTTGAAAACTGACAAAGCTATCCAAACCAACCTGCCACTAAGTGAAAAAGTAATTAATACCATTGTTGAATTATAATTTAACTATAATTAACTATAATTTTTTGGACAACTGAAAACAATTTCAGTAGCCATTCACAGGCCAGACCTGTAGAATCAACAATTTCCTAAATATCTGAAAACATGAGGTAGACTAAAATATCTTAAAATGCAACACCATGCAATGATTTTCAAAACTTCAGATAACAGTGGTAAACCTTCCCAGGAGTAGCAGGCCCACCACGTTACCCCAAGAGCACATAAACGTCTCATCCAGGAAATCACAAAGAGACCAGAACATATAAATAAAGTAGGACTCACTTGCCTAAAGTACGGTCAGTGTCCATGAGTAAACTATAAGAAGGAAACTGGGTGAAAATTATCCATGGGAGAGTTAGTATGAAGTTCAAAACCAGCGCTGACGGGTCCCATTTTCCAAAAATCTCTTGATGACATTTGAAAATATATTCTGTGGACTGATGTGACAACAGAGGAACTTAGAAGGTGTTAGTCCTTTTACGCCTGAAGTAAAACTAACACAGCAATTTATAAAAAGAACAACATATTGGCAGTCAAACATGGTGGTGGTAGTTTGATGGTCATGGGCTGCCTTGCTGCTACAGGATCTGGGCGATGTCCAGGCATCACTTGTGACTTTAAGCTCAAGTGGGTTACGCCGCAGGACAGTGATTTTAAGCACACCAGAAAGTTCACCCCTAAAAGCCTACAAAAAAACAAAATAAAGGTTCAGTAGTGCCTTAGATGAAATGTAGTGGCATGACCTTTAGCAGGCCTGTTATGCAGAAAATCCATCAAATGCGGCTGAATGAAAACAATTCTGCAAAGAAGAGTGGACCAAAATTCTTCCACAACAATGTTAAAGACTCATTGCCAGCTATCACAATCTAACACCAAGCCCTGCACAAATATACTGACTAAACCCAAACAACTTCTCTCTAAAATACAAGAATTTATTAACAAATTTAATTAATTTACATTTAAAATACTTTAGTCAACAAACTCTTAACTAAGCTAGTAACATTCAACTAAACCACTAAGTTAAAATGAAAAGAATAAGGAAATCTGTTAAACAACAGAAAGAAATTTAAAAAGGAAACAAGAAGAAAACTGAAACCAATAAACCTATTAAATGATGCAGTGATATTATCGTTTAGTGTAAATGTGTATGTTTAAGAACCAAGGTATGCTTAGAGGAATTTGGAATGAGGCCAAATAAGATTTAGCCATCACAGTGACTGATTGAATGGAGTGACTACCAAGATGGCATCGAAAAACATTTATGGACTCATATGATGGTAAACAAATAGACAGGTGATTTCTCATCTGGAATTTGCAACTTCAGTTATCAGCAAAGAAATCAGCAGCTGCACCGCTATTTAGCAAATCCTCTATGTCCCGCATTTACCTTTAAGTACTACTAATACAAACATTAATATGTCTATGAACGCTGGTGGAGTGCTACAGTGGATCACAGCGTGAAGAGAACGAGCTGTGTAGTGAGCACAATAGAACTAACGATGGCTACCGTCTTAGCATTAGGAGAGCATTACCAGCTGAGATAATAGAGACACAATTTAGCATGTTTATGAGGACATATTTTATGCAGGTTAATAAAACCGAACAATTTCACGTTACTGGACCATCAGTACTCAAACCACTCATTGAAATAGTTTGAATCAGCCCCCCACTGCTCTAACCTGAGCTAGTTTAATCATAAAAACAAAGAAAAACACAAGTAAAAAAAATTGAAATTGTTTTATCCTAAGCAAATTTTCTCTGCCCAGACACAACCTCTTACTGTGAACCATTCTGATGAATAAGAGAGCATGCTGAGTTCAGCAGGTCCGATGAAAAGAGAAAACGTGCCATCGCTCCTGGTCTAGAGGCCAGCAAGCATTTGCTGGCGCATGCGGGCAGTGTGTGGTGCTGCAGTTTCAATGCCATCTTCTTTAGGCATTTGGAAAAAAACCTTTGCCGGTTTAATCAGGGACACCATCTCGTCTTGGGGAATATATGGCTCACATTATGTTCTGTAGAAGCTCATACAGCCTGTTTGCAGGCTGCTTGTCTTATTTTCGGCCAGGTACAGTCACCATATACAGGTCCTTCTCAAAATATTAGCATATTGTGATAAAGTTCATTATTTTCCATAATGTCATGATGAAAATTTAACATTCATATATTTTAGATTCATTGCACACTAACTGAAATATTTCAGGTCTTTTATTGTCTTAATACGGATGATTGTGGCGTACAGCTCATGAAAACCCAAAATTCCTATCTCACAAAATTAGCATATTTCATCCGACCAATAAAAGAAAAGTGTTTTTAATACAAAAAACGTCAACCTTCAAATAATCATGTACAGTTATGCAGTCAATACTTGGTCGGGAATCCTTCGGCAGAAATGACTGCTTCAATGCGGCGTGGCATGGAGGCAATCAGCCTGTGGCACTGCTGAGATCTTATGGAGGCCCAGGATGCTTCGATAGCGGCCTTTAGCTCATCCAGAGTGTTGGGTCTTGAGTCTCTCAACGTTCTCTTCACAATATCCCACAGATTCTCTATGGGGTTCAGGTCAGGAGAGTTGGCAGGCCAATTGAGCACAGTGATACCATGGTCAGTAAACCATTTACCAGTGGTTTTGTCACTGTGAGCAGGTGCCAGGTCGTGCTGAAAAATGAAATCTTAATCTCCATAAAGCTTTTCAGCAGATGGAAGCATGAAGTGCTCCAAAATCTCCTGATAGCTAGCTGCATTGACCCTGCCCTTGATAAAACACAGTGGACCAACACCAGCAGCTGACACGGCACCCCAGACCATCACTGACTGTGGGTACTTGACACTGGACTTCTGGCATTTTGGCATTTCCTTCTCCCCAGTCTTCCTCCAGACTCTGGCACCTTGATTTCCGAATGACATGCAGAATTTGCTTTCATCCGAAAAATTTACTTTGGACCACTGAGCAACAGTCCAGTGCTGCTTCTCTGTAGCCCAGGTCAGGCGCTTCTGCCGCTGTTTCTGGTTCAAAAGTGGCTGGACCTGGGGAATGCG
Source organism: Girardinichthys multiradiatus (assembly GCF_021462225.1). Classification (NCBI taxonomy): domain Eukaryota; kingdom Metazoa; phylum Chordata; class Actinopteri; order Cyprinodontiformes; family Goodeidae; genus Girardinichthys; species Girardinichthys multiradiatus. Next base: position 4,426,481 of record NC_061809.1, read on the forward strand.
GCACCTGTAGCCCATTTCCTGCACACGCCTGTGCACGGTGGCTCTGGATGTTTCTACTCCAGACTCAGTCCACTGCTTCCGCAGGTCCCCCAAGGTCTGGAATCGGCCCTTCTCCACAATCTTCCTCAGGGTCCGGTCACCTCTTCTCGTTGTGCAGCGTTTTCTGCCACACATTTTCCTTCCCACAGACTGGGAACTGAGGTGCCTTGATACAGCACTCTGGGAACAGCCTATTCATTCAGAAATTACTTTCTGTGTCTTACCCTCTTGCTTGAGTGTGTCAATAGTGGCCTTCTGGACAGCAGTCAGGTCGGCAGTCTTACCCATGATTGTGGTTTTGAGTGATGAACCAGGCTGGGAGTTTTAAAGGCCTCAGGAATGTTTTACAGGTGTTTAGAGTTAACTCGTTGATTCAGATGATTAGGTTCATAGCTCGTTTAGAGACCCTTTTAATGATATGCTAATTTTGTGAGATAGGAATTTTGGGTTTTCATGAGCTGTATGCCAAAATCATCCGTATTAAGACAATAAAAGACCTGAAATATTTCAGTTAGTGTGCAATGATTCTAAAATATATGAATGTTAAATTTTCATCATTACATTATGGAAAATAATGAACTTTATCACAATATGCTAATATTTTGAGAAGGACCTGTAGACGAACAGCAGACCTAGGTTTATTTTGGATGCATGGTTTTCTTCGAAGATGTAGTTTTTTGCTCGGACAGCGAGAAAAAAACATTCACTTGCTGAGGTCCCCCCAATAAGAAGAGGAAATGCTACTGGAGGCAGAGTTTTGTAGCTCAATGACATCAAGAGGAATCCAGCTGTAACTCCTCCTTCCTGACAAGTGTCATGAAAATGGGTTAACACTGTGCATTCTGGGATTCAGAGTGTTTACCAGTGTATTTTGTTATCTGTGTGTAGTTCAGTCCTTTTTTCCTTCCTTTGCTGCGCCCAATGGGATTAAGGGATTCCTTGTTTCCTTAATGAATGAAATCATCATTTGATCTTCTGCATTTTGTTTTTACTCTGGTAATCCTTGTCTGATATTAATATTTGTTTGTGTCATGTTGTGAGGATGAGCAAGACCGAAGCAGCAACAGGACATTGGCAGGCACATGTTGGATAGATATAGTTTAAAGGTAAACTTCCTAAAATGAAGGAAGCACAGGAATCTCAGTGTTACGGTTGGTGGTTGTATGTGTGTGTTTGTGTGTTTTGTTTTGTATCATCATCAGCAGACTGGCCAGCTGATGTCGCTGCGGAGCGCCGTTTTCCTCCGTGCTGTTTGTGCCGCTGTTTCTGATGGGATCAGATTTCTTTTTTTTTTTTCTTTTATTAAACAAGCAGTATACAAAAACCTGTAGAGGTACAAAGAACGTTGCAACATAGGTATAAAACGAAACACAGAACATGGGTCTAAGCCTAAAAACAAACACAAACAGTAAGGCAACTGAATAGAAATAGAGCAAGATTTAAAACAAAAGAAAGGTAGAGATATTGGCAGTTACTTTTTTTGCATAAACAGATTTCAAATATTTCAGTGATGTGTAATACAAGTTAAGATCGGATTTCTTCTGCCCTCCTACTGGACCTTCGCTGGTTACTCTCTTCTTCGTTGTTCCTGATGGACTCGGATCTCCGTGGATACTCTTCACTCCTGGACGTCTACGGGAGTTCATGTTGGACTATTTATAACCTGGTTCTTCCAAATTCGCCGCCAATCATTGAAGAGATCACTCTATATAAACTCTCTGCACCTGCCACTAAGGGCAGCCGTGATTTAGAGTGAACAGCTCGCCACTTGTGACCTGGGTGTCTTAAAACATTAGCTTGCTTGGATTGGGTGCTTACCTGCTTGTTGATTAACTTGCTTGTTTTTTTTTTGTTTGCTGGTCAGCTTGTTTGCTTTGTTGGGAATACTTTTCCCACTTGATTCTGAGGAGTTTGTTTAAAGCTTGTTAAGCTTTATCTGAATTGATTGTTTTGTTGTCAGCTGGGACTCTTTGCTTTAAGTAACGGTTGAGTTAGCTTGTCCCTCCTTTTGAGGGATTATTTTGTGTTAAACTACTGGTTGTTGGATATTTTGTTTAAATTTATGGTTATTGTGTATTTTGGGTTTTACCCCTTTTTATTTTCAAACGGTTTGTACTTTAAGTACCCTCCTTTTGTTTGTATTTTGTTACAAATAATAGAAACTGAACAGAAAAGCAATAAATTACTCTTTCATTCACAAAACCAATAACACCTGGTTCAAATGTTTACTTCCTCTTACCCCTAGACCGAGTGGGGTCGTAACACTCAGGGATGACAACAGATGAACAAATAAGGAGGGAGCAAAAAACAAAAAACAGATTCATGCAAAAAACAGTGATTCATGACAATTTGATGATAAAAAAAAACTAACATTTTTTAGTTACAAAGAAAATCCAGAAGAAATACTTTTATACAGCACTTTAAATGTGTTCATAAATGATACTTAAAACTTTACAGGCAAAAAAAAAAAAATGATTAAAACCCTTTTTGGACATCTTAGAGGAGAGGCATCACTTGGCAACCCCAACACCAGCACCTCGTTATAGTACAAAAAAGTAGCAAAAAAAAATTAAAGGAGTTTTAAAGTGGATTTTTGAATCCATTATTAAATATCTGTTTGTATATTGCTTTCCTAAATTGTAAAGTTGAACTAATTATTCAATTATTATAGGGTATTCACTATTCACAATTTACTTGTCAGTGTAAGAACAATGATTCAGAGTTTGTTATCCAAGTTTTCAAGTATGGACTTCTTGTTTCCACATCTTAAGTTCACATTTGAACACACTCAAGAAAAACTTACACCACAAAAATGAAGGAGAAATTAAAAAAGCTGGTTGGCCTTATTTATCACTATTAGGCCGTGTCAAAGTGAATCTTCCAGACGGGTCAGGTATGAACCACTTTTCCCACAGATGCGAGTGGACGGCCTGGTAATTCCATGGTTTGAATCGACCATTCCAATGCAACAAGTGTGCCTCCTGGAGGAAGCTCTCTGAATAGTGGGCATCTGGGCTCCAGCCTAAAGACAAAAGAAAACTTTTAGGGCACTGATGTGTTGGAACCAAGTGTAAAATACTTTTTTTCTAACCACTGAAATGTTTCCAGCTTGACTTAACTGCCCTAAAACAACATATTCTTACTTGCTCCTCATTAATCCAGGTCTGGAAATGACATTTTACAGTTGGTAATATTACTTATCTTTTTGTTTCCCTCTCTTCTCATTACTTATGGTGTTATCTTTGTTAAAAGGCGAGTTAGGATCTTACCCAGGTGTCGGACATGCCACAGAGGATCCAGCGTTGTGTATTTGTCATGAAAAACTATAAGCATGGGCGGTGTGGCCACACCTCCTGCCATGGCACTGCTGTAAATGTTCTGCCTGTTAGAGAGAGCTATGAGTTACTAATCAGGCAGATTCTGATTCTGAACTGACTGCAACTGAAGGATAATGAAACATTTAAAGCTAGAATTTCTAAAGTAGATGCTGCATGTCACCAGCTATATGTGACTGTTGATAGATGTTTCCAGCATCTTGTTAAGAAACCTAAAGCATTCTGTTGTGCAATTATGATTATTTGATTTATGAATATTTATTACAATTATACTTAATCATAATATGTCATTTAGATATTAGATATTAGAATTATACTATAGATTGTGATTATTGGGCTACCAGCTTTTATCAGTTATTATAATTAATTAATTGTCATTAATTAATATGTTAACCAAATTCACCCAAAACGTTTGTATTTTTCAAACTTGTTGTGGAATCCTTAAACAAACCATAAACAAAAGATAATTATTCATAAGAGAAAGGCTCCCTGGTTTAATTAAAAGCTGCGTACTTGAATGCACAACGCTAGGAAACTGGAGAGAACATGGTGCTCTACACATCTAGATGAGTCCTACTTAATCTGGAAAAATAGCCTACTGTTGTATAAAAAGTACCTTTGCTACACTAGACAGGCATATTTTTCATCATTACTAGAAGAGAACAAGAATAATCCTAGGTTTCTCTTTAGTACAGTTGCTAAACTTACACAGAGTCATAGCTCTGTTGAGTCATCTATTCCATTAGCTCTCAGCAGTAATGACTTATGGGATTCTTTATAAATAAAATTGATTCTAATAAAAATAAAATCATTGGCATACTCTCGAACATCCTCAGTCAGCGAGACAACATTGGAAGTAACTGTAGAACCTGATCTGTGTTTGGACTGGTTTGATCCTGTGGAGCTTCCTGAGTTATCAGAAATATTAACTTCATCTAAACCTTCAACTTGTATGTTAGACCCAATCCCAACCAAATTATTTAAGGAAGTGTTCCCTCTGATTACCAGCCTCATTCTAGATATAGTTAATCTATCCTTAGTTAAAAGAAACGTACCACAGGCTTTTAATTTAGCTGTAATTAAACCTTTATTTTAAAAAACCCTCTCTTGATAAAGATGATTTAATAAATTACAGACCAGATCTAATTTTCCTTATCTACAATTTTATAGAAAATAGTTACTAATCAATTATGTGAGTATTTACACATGAACTGTTTCAAGAGTTTCAGTCAGGACATAGAATCCTGGATGACTTTAAATTTTCTACATCTAAATTCAGACAAGACAAAAGTTGTCATCTTTGGACCGGAAAACAAAACTGCTTAGTCAATCAATTAATGTGGGCGGCATTAAATTTACTTTAGGTACTAAAGTAAAAAAAACCTTGGGTTATTTTTGATCAGGACATGTCATTCAAATCTCATATTAAACAAGTTTCTAGGATTTCCTTCTTTCACCTCCAGAATATTGCCAAAATTAGAAATATCCTGTCCAGGAGTGACGCTGAAAAACTAGTCCATGCATTTGTTACTTCAAGGCTGGACTATTGTAATTTGTTACTATCAGGATGTCCACAAAATGCAGTTAAAAGCCTTCAGCTGATTCAAAATGCAGCAAGAGTTCTGATGAAAATTAAAAAGAGAGATCATATTTCTCCTACTTTAGCTTCCCTTCATTGGCTCCCTGTTAAATCCAGAATAGAATTTAAAATTCTCCTCCTCACATATAAAGCCCTTAATGATCTAGCTCCATCATACATCAGAGATCTGATTGTTCCATATGTTCCTAACAGAGCACTTTGTTCTCAGACTGCAGGTTTACTGGTGGTTCCTAGAGTCTCTAGAAGTAGAATGGGAGGCAGATCTTTTAGTTATCAGGCTCCTCTCCTGTGGAACCAGCTCCCAGTTTTAGTCCGTGAGGCAGACACCCTGTCTACTTTTAAGGCTAGGCTTAAAACTTTTCTTTTAGATAAAGTTTATAATTAGAGTGGCTTAGGTTATCCTGAGCTATCTCTGTAGTTATGCTGCCACAGACTTAGACTGCTGGAGGACATAATGACCACTTTGACTCTCTCTGCTACATTCTATTTGCTGTTATTTAAACTTTTAACTTTATGTTCTCTGTTTTTTCTCTTAATAGAAGCTACATCTGGCCTGGCATTTTTAGCTGTGACATCTTCCTGGAGGGGGGCAACAGTTGACCTACTGCTGCCAACAACTTAATGTTGTGTAGATGACACTGTTAGGCCTATGTTTCAATGTTTAACCCTGTCTCATAGCTGGACATACCTATTGGCTGAGCTTCAACTGTGACTAACTGTATGTGCTCTACTTAGCTGTGTTTCTCTCCTAGATGAAGCTACTAAATGATCTCCTACTGTACTCCTGGATCAGTGCTTGTGTTTTTTCTGTGTGTATGTTCTGTCTTCTCAAACCAACAGTCGGTCATGGCAGATATGGCAGTTCATACTGAGTCAAGTTCTGCTGGAGGTGTCTTCCTGTTAAAGGGGAGTTTTTCCTCTCTGCTGTTGCTGCATTCGTGCTCAGTATGAGGGATTGCTGCAATGCCAATAACACAATACAAGGGAGGGACTGTCCACTGTCCTTACATGCTCTTCCAGGAAATGTGAATGCTGCATGTCAATGACTTGGTGCAATCAGCTGTTTTTTTGTTTATATTTTTTAGCCAATTTGAATGAAGAACTGAATTTGACTGCATTGTTTGATTGTTCGGATCAATTGGAATGTATGTATTTGACTTGGAAACTGTATGATTGGAATAAATTGACTTTTTTGTGTGTGCAAAGTGCCTTGAAACAATGTGTGTTGTGAATTGGTGCTATGTAAGTGAACTGAATTGAAATGAATTAAATTGAATTGAATTGGGCATTTCTGTAGTATTTTGGTAACACCTAATGGAGCCAAACTGATCTTTTTTAATCTTAAATAACAAAGAATAGAAAATGCATATCTATGTCATATAAAATGCAATTATTCGACATGACTTTAAGTAAATAATGCACCATCATTGCCTTTTTACACATCTGAAACCATATGTATTTCTATCTCTAGTTAAGCAAACTGCCTCAGTGGCATGAGCATCACAACTTCATGAGCATCACAACCAAACGTCACAGCAATGACCTGACAACAATATTCTTTAATCTCATGCTATGCAATACTCTCTCTTCCCTGATGAAGATTTACTCATCTCTGCATGTTTAATGCTCAAAATGGCTCCAATGGCAGGACAGTCTGACCCATTTTCAGATTAATTTAGTTAAAAATTATCTGGCCACTTGGGGGGGATCCTAAATCTATACATAAAGCATTGCATTTCCATCCCCATATGTTCTGGCTAACCACAAAACAACATTACATTACTGTCGCAAGAAAAGTAATGTACCGTGTCATGATCAAGTTGCACACTGTTCATTTTACGCTCTTCACCCCCATACACATGGATACAAAATGGGGCAAATGATAAGCAACAAGCATACATGAAGGGGTAGGCATAAATGTAGGCATAGTGCTAGGGTAATTCCAAGAAATTGAATTTAGTAAAAAGGTTCCTTGAGGTTTAAAGGGGCAAAGAGCCATACTCCTTTGTCCTCCTGCTACAAGTAAACGTGTCAGATCCACAGAGCTGTCTGCAGGTTTGTGTGTTTCTCCTCACCTTCTTTAACTGCATGGGTGACTGGTAAATGTGCTTCCACAGCTGTTTTGCTCTCATGTGGTAATCAGACCTACCTTCATTTGCATCTGGTTCTCCTTGAGGTTCTTGAACTTACCTTACTGTCTTTTCCTTGTAGGAACCAGTTCCCTTATTTATGTTCAGTTTCTGGCCTCCTGTGCTCTCCTTCCTTGTTCCTTGTAATTATTGGAAAAATAATGAAAAAAAGACTCCCCACGGATCACCTCATTGCTCCTATGGTTGCCCTATTGTAAACTGTTGAATTCCTTTGACACCATTGCTCACTTACCTTCCTGTCCACCCTTCAACGATCCTCAGTTCCATGATCTCCAACTCTGGAAAGAAACAACAAAGGAAACAGTTCCTGTGGTTTGGGGTGGAGTGGTGAGACTCTTCGGTGATGCACTAATGTCTCTGTCCTCTCAAGGGGATGAAGGGGGAAATGGGTGACAAGCAGAATCTTCAAGGTGATGATGTGATAGGCAGTAGTTGGGTCTTCCACTTGGACATGGTCTAGTTCCTTAACTCCAGATGGTTTGGCATCTGTAGACTTCAGTATATCGCTGATCAGGGACGTTATGTACGAAAGAGTTTGCAGCTTTCATACTAAAAGTTGCTGGTAGCATAGACATGCGCATAGACATGTCACCACACACATGGCCTTTATACATCCCAATTAGCAGTGAATTCTGCGCAGCTGCACGTGGCGCTTAGACTGCCTGGTCTCCATCCATAAATACAAATGCAAAGTAGTATAAATAACCGGAAGGCGCCCACCATGTGTCCAAATACTTATGGCAACACTGCTGTGACAGTCAAAGAACGGAACCAGTCCCTTTCGGTGGAAAAACGTGGTGTGATTTTCTACAGCTAGTCCACCATTGGAATCATCAAACCTGACTTGTTTGTAATTAATCTGCTTTCCTTTTCAGTGAGAATGAAAGTGCCCCTTAGATGATTCACATGCATTTTATGGTCCTCAGCGCACAGACCCATGCACATTTACATCTAGAGGTGACAGAAACAGAGGAAGTTTTACAGTTTACACCCGACAGGTTGTTCATTTTCTGAGGTGTGCTGTGTTGTATGAGGCTAAATGTGATTCAGTTTCATCACTCGGGTTTAAACCATAAAAGCTCAAACACATGAAAAAACACCAGGTTTGATGCTCCATGAATTAAATAAAACTGAATGGAGTCAAATTTCAGTTTATTTTGTGGACTGAAAATGTTTGGGTGGCTTCCCCTTTTTAACGTCAGGTCAAACGTTTGTGTGGATTTTCACACAATTTAAAGCAATGTTCATTTTATACATGCTAAGTTCTTCGAAAAACATTGCGCCGCAAGGTTTTTGTGTGCAAGCATACTTCGTACATGAGGCCCCCAAGGTCATTTCGAAGGAGCAACTGGGACATCCCTTTATCCTCCAGGGACCTCGATTGGTTGCTTCTCAAGTAGATGATGATTAGCTCTTTCAAGTCAATGTCACTTAACTCTTCGATGTTGGCTGTTCATCACAGGAAAAAACTCAAGAACCAACTCAAGTCTCGTGAAATGAAATGCCATCATATAAAAATCCAAATTTTAAATCTTACCAACCATTATTACACAAAGAAAGTTTAAGAGTTGTGATTAAAATTTCAGTTTAATTCAGTTTTATTTATTTAGCACCACTTTACAACACATTTGCAATATGCAATATGTCTATTTACACACACCCTTGTAATCTGTTCAAGCAGGGTAAAACTAGGTTTCACTCTCTTATTGCATTCAGATTCACCTGGAATATTGTTCCATTAGTACTTTGTGCTTATGTAAGGTTTAGTTATATGCTCGCCCTCTGCAAAGATAGAAGTAAAGTCCTTCTCCAATTAGTTGTGAAGTGAAGTCCCCGCATTGTGTAATTTCTCCTTCACCAATGTACTACGCTCGTTTTTGAGGGAGCTGAAATCTGCAGTACTTCTCATCTTTGACTTATTACTTCTGCAATGTCGGGTTTAAGTGAAAGCTATCAGGAGTCGTAGCTATCATCGAGGCTATGCTTATTTTTGTTTTTAAGCAGCTTTATAGCAATTTGCAAACCACTTCTCGTATATTTTACCTAAATATGTATGTACAAAGTAGATTTGCTGACATTTTTTGAACAACAACGCATACTGAAACTCAAAAATCAGAGGCTTGAGGGGAGCCCAAAAACCCATGTCCTACTCTACTGTCTGCTCAACAGTGCCCACTTATGGGCAAAGTTAAACCTATTTTTTAAATCACCCTGACTTGGCAATTCACGCTTTTATTAGCTCTAGATTTGACTACTACTCTATATCAGTGTCACTTAAACTTCCTTTAGGCGTGCGTCTTCAACTTGTCCAGAACGCGGCTGCCCATCTTTTAACCCACACCTCTAGGCTCAAGCACATCACCATTGTCTTATCCTCTTTGCAATGGCTTCCTGTAACTTTTAGACCTTTTATCGTTTGTTCTTAAAGCTCTGAACAGTCCGGCCCCATCTTATTTATCTGAAATCTTTCTGTACATAGCAGACCCCTAAGGCCATTAAATGTTCCAAGGACCAGGCTTGTGTGAAGGGGCATTTTCAGTGGCAGCACCCCAACTTTGGGACCAACTTCCATTAGACCTTCGCTCCACCACTTATCTAGGTATTTTTAAATCTAAGCTTTAACTAAAAGCTTAGAATGCAATCTAAGCTTAAGACTTATTTTGTCAGGCAGGCTTTTAATAGCAAGTAGTATATTGTCAATTGATTGTTATTCCATTTTTCTGGTTGTTTGCTTTTATGGTTGCATGTTTTTTTTATATATTTTGTGATTTTCATTGTGATTTTGTGATCTTATTAATAAGTGCTTTGGTCACCTTAGTAGGTAGCTTTTAAGGGCTATATAAATCAATAAATGAATGAATAAATGAAATGATAGTGATTTATGCAAATAACCTTGATGTACTATCATAATTTTGTAAGAAACTGATCTTTGGGTTTTCATTAGCTGTAAGCCATAATCATTAAACAATTACAAAACACTTTTAAAGTCACTCCGTATGAAATGAGTCTATGTTAGGGTTTTACTTTTTGAAGGTAAGGTAATGTAAGGTAAGGTAAGGTAAGGTAAGTTTATTTATATAGCGCTTTTCAGCAATGAGACACTCAAAGCGCTGTACATACAATTACAATACAATCACAAAGCAAATAAACACAGATACAGACACAGAAAAACAAATCAAATGATAAAATCAAACAACAGAGGTAATTTAAAAAAGTAAAATAAAATAAAGAGAATAGAATGATGGACAAGAAAATGAAAGGAAAATTGGACTGAAAATGCAACTAATCATGCCTAAATGGCACAGTCAAAGGCCACTCTAAACAAATATGTTTTTAATCTTGATTTAAAGAAACTTAGGGTTTTGGTGCTTTTACAATTTTCTGTGAGTTTATTTCAGATTAGTGGAGCATAAGAACTAAAAGCTGCTTCTCCATGTTTGGTTCTGGTTTTGGGTACGCAGAGTAGATTTGCTAGATGACCTGAGAGGTCTGGCTGGTTGATACACTGACAACAAGTCTGTAATGTATTTTGGTGCTAAGCTTAATTGATTTATAGACTAACAGAAGTATTTTAAAGTCTATCCTCTGAGCTACAGGGAGCCAGTGTAGGGACTTTAGAAACGGGCTGATGTGCTCCACCTTCTTAGTTCTAGTGAGGACATGGGCAGCAGCGTTTTGGATCAACTGCAGCTGTCTAATTGACTTTTTAGGCAGACCTGTGAAGACACCGTTGCAGTAATCAATTCTACTAAAGATGAACGCATGAATTAGTTTTTCAAGGTCCTGCTGAGACATTAGTCCTTTAATCCTGGAGATGTTCTTTAGGTGATAGAAGGCCGACCTAGTTACTACCTTTATGTGCCTTTGAAGGTTCAGGTATGAGTCCATCACTACATCCAGGTTTCAAGCCTGACTGGTGGTTTCTAGCTGTATTAACTGAAGCTGTGTGCTAACTTTTAAACGCTCTTCCTTTGGTCCAAAGATTATTACTTCAGTTTTGTTTTGATTCAGCTGAAGAAAATTTAGGCCCATCCATGCATTGATTTCTTCTAAGCATTTACCCAGCGCTTGAATGGGTTCATGGTCACCTGGTGACATCGTAACGTATAGCTGTTTGTCGTCAGCATAGTGCTGAAACACAGCTTTTTCAATTATCTTACTGATGAAGAGGAGGTTTGATATAGGCCTGTAGTTCTGCAGTAGCAACTTGTCCAAGTTGCTCTTTTTCAATAGAGGTTTGATAATTGCTGTTTTTAGGGCCTGAGGAAAACACCTGACAAAAGGGACGTGTTTATTATTTGTGTTAAATCAGATGTTATTACAGGCAAAGCTTTATGAAGGAAAGCTGTGGGTAAAACATCGAGACAGCAGGAAGAAGAGCTTATTTGCTGTACGATTTCTTCTAAGATTTTGCAGTTTATTTGGTGAAATTGGGAAATTTTGTCAAAATCAGTTCTAGTTGGAGACCACAATGGTACTGGAGTTAATGTGGATGTGCTGACTGCCTCTCTGATCTTTTGGGTTTTTTCAGTAAAGAATTTAACAAATTCATTGCAGGACCCGGTAGAGTGGAGTTCAGATGCTACAGTTACAGGAGGGTTTATTAACCTGTCGACCGTGGCAAATAATGCACGAGCATTGTTCATGTTTTTGCTGATGATCTCAGAAAAGAAAGATTCCCTTGCATTGTTCAGTTGTAGGTTATATCTGTATAGTCTCTCTCATAGATAATATAGTGAACCTGGAGTCCAGTCTTTCGCCACCTGCGTTCAGCTTTTCGACACTCCTTTTTTTCACTTCTGACTGGTGGAGCACTTCTCCACGGAGACATTTTCTTCCCAGAAACGACTTTCACTTTAATTGGAGCAATTGAATCAATGATGTCCGAGATTTTAGAATGAAAGTTATCTACCAGCTCATCTACAGTGTTACAGGGCAAAGTGGCGGTAGAAGAGTAAATCTGGTTAAAGGTTTCAGCAGGACCGTCCTCAAAGATGCGTTTTCTTATCATGTTTCTTTGGCAAACTGAGTCATTGCAGATGATGCTTTCAAAAATAACAGAAAAGTGGTCAGATGGGGCAACATCAGTAACAGACACCTTGGAAATGTTTAGACCCTTAGTGATGATCAATTCCAAAATATGTGCCTGTTTGTGCGTTTGCTGTTTAACATGTTGAGTCAAACCAACATTTCTAAGAGTGTCACATAGATCTATTGTACTTCTGTCTTCAGGATTGTCCATGTGAATGTTGAAGTCTCCCACAATGATTAAACAGTCATAATAAACACAAATCACTGATAAAGTTTGTTTTGAACTTAGGAGGCCTGTAAATATTCAAGAACATGGTCCGGACCGGGCTCTTTACCCAAAGAGCCAAATATTCAAAAGAGTCAGATTTGCCCAGAAATACTTTTTTACACTCTGATAAATCTTTAAACAAAGTGGCCACCCCTCCACCTTTTCTTTGCTGTCTGTTCTCACAAAGAAAATTGTAGTTCGGAGGCGTCGGCGTCGCCTCTATCACAATGGGAGCTTCATTAAATTCATGTAACCATGTTTCTGTTAAAAACATAACATCAAGATCGTGGTCAGTAATGAAGTCATTGATTAAAAATGATTTTCCTGACAGAGATCTAATGTTCAGTAAAGCCAGTTTATATGACTTAGTTGTTGATATTAACTCTGTGTCTGGTTGTACCTGACAGTTTATGGCTTTTGTTGATTGTTTATTACTGTCTCTTATCCTTTTGGCTTTGTTCTTTCTGTCATGTATAAGCACAGAGGCATTTGGAAGATGTTGGTTTAGTAGCAGGGCCTCGGCCCCGGGGGGTGTTGAATGGAGAAGATGTCAGAGCCATTTGGGTCCCGATTTTAAGAGCTCCTTTCATGTTATCAGAATCCAGTAAAGCAAAAAGCGGGCTCAGTGGGGAGATGGGAGAGTTCTGTGCGGTCTGGGTCTGGGGTGAGGGGGGTTTGCCGGGGGTGTCGGTCTGGGTCCAGGTTTGGGGGGATGGGGGTATAATGGAGGGGGTCCACATCTCCTGTGTATTTCGACGGGGAGACCTTTTGTGATGACCTCTCTTTCTCAGCCAACTGGCTGATTGTTTCTGCTGGAGCTGTTGGAGGCAGCGTTATCATTGTTGTTGATACTCCATGTTTTCTGCTGAAGGTCGAAGCTGCTGGCGGATTATTTACTGAATAGAAGAGATTAGATGTGAGACATCTGACTCCTGGCTTGTTCAAACAGAAACCTTCCTGCTTGAAGAGTTGTCTTTTTTCCCAAAAAATATTAAAGTTGTTGATGAAGTTCACAGGTGTGGTGGCACATGTTTTTTTCAACCACTTATTAATCATCAGAAGTCTGGAAAAATCCTCATCTCCACAGAAAATTGGTGCAAAGGGTCTGCTGAAAAACACCTTGATATTGAGACCTCCAACGATATTCAGAAGACGAGTGAAATCCTCCTTCAATCCTTCTGATTTTTTCTTAGCCACGTCATCCATGGCTCCACAGTGTATAATAAGGTTTTCTAGAGACGGGCCCTTTTCTGTGATTGCAAGAATATTCTCTGAGATATCAGAGACCACGTTACTGGTACCAATCATAACTTCTGTGTTTTTCTTGTTGCAGAAGTTTTTAATCCCATCCACAGCTGTGTTGCCCACTATTAGGGTTCTTGGTCTGGTGGGGTGCTTTTTCTCTGACAATTTAGGAGAAGACTGTTTAGAATGAAGGTTGTTCTCAAACCTTTTATTGTTCTCAGAAGATGGATCATTTTCCTGGTTTTCATTCTGTAGTCGGGGTCTGCCGGTAGGTTTATTTTCACTGTTCTGATTGATGGCTGTCACTGTTTGGGATCACAGGCAGAGTTGAATCATCGTTGTACCCCATATTCACCTCCACAATCACTTCTAGTCGGTGGATTTTCATCTCCAAAACAGCCAATTTCTGTAAAAGTGTGTCGAAGTCCTCTGTGGTGAAGGGAGGCATTTTGCGCTGATTAGCTGGCGACACCTTGTCCTGCTTTAGAGTTCGATTATAAAAACATCAAAGTCCTTTAAAAAAACAATAATAATAATAATAATCCTTGGGAGTCACTGGTAAGAAGTTTTTTTAGTACAATATTTCCGTAATTTTGGCTAAGAGATAAAAAATTAGGAGTAAAAGAATGCAAGCAAGCAGGGAGCTCAGGAGAAAAGCGTCTGAGCAGGCAGAGAGGCGGAAGCAAAAGAACTGAACTACTACAAATTTATTCTAACATTTTAACACAGAGAGTGGAAATTTGGGGGTTTCCTTGGGTGTGGTGTGGGAAGGACGATAACATCACAATACATTTTTACAGTCAGCAGCAAAAACCATCTTGTTGCTAGGTGATAAAAGTGCTGTGGGCTGTAGCACTGTGGTCGAGGAGGACAGTGTTGCACAGCAATAATTTGGTTAAGCTAACAACAACTATTAATAAATGCAAAGGAGAAATTGTGAATAAAGTTAGTGATTTTTCATCAAGCTGCTGGCACAGCTAGCAGCTTTAGGAAGTTAGAAAAGTGGCGGTTTGAAACTCCCATGAATCATTGCTTCTGTCGATTCATAATCTTGTAATTTTTTGCTGTGTGACAATAATTTTGCCATGCTTTTTTATAGCACTGTACTTATTGGAGCATTTCACTAACCAGTTCTATAGTACCCCATGGCCATGTGATTATATCAATTAATAATAAATAACATATAAATGCTTTAAAACTGTACAGTAATTTACTAATGTGTATGCCACACTCCTGTAAATAGCCTGTGACCGCTTACAGATTTCTTCTGTTTATGCTGTCATACTTTAATGTTTTAGATGATCACGGTGATATTAATATCAGACAAAGATAATCTGAATAAATACAAAAGCAGTTTTCAGTTTTCAAATGATAATAAATGAAATTATCATTTGAAAACTGACAAAGCTATCCAAACCAACCTGCCACTAAGTGAAAAAGTAATTAATACCATTGTTGAATTATAATTTAACTATAATTAACTATAATTTTTTGGACAACTGAAAACAATTTCAGTAGCCATTCACAGGCCAGACCTGTAGAATCAACAATTTCCTAAATATCTGAAAACATGAGGTAGACTAAAATATCTTAAAATGCAACACCATGCAATGATTTTCAAAACTTCAGATAACAGTGGTAAACCTTCCCAGGAGTAGCAGGCCCACCACGTTACCCCAAGAGCACATAAACGTCTCATCCAGGAAATCACAAAGAGACCAGAACATATAAATAAAGTAGGACTCACTTGCCTAAAGTACGGTCAGTGTCCATGAGTAAACTATAAGAAGGAAACTGGGTGAAAATTATCCATGGGAGAGTTAGTATGAAGTTCAAAACCAGCGCTGACGGGTCCCATTTTCCAAAAATCTCTTGATGACATTTGAAAATATATTCTGTGGACTGATGTGACAACAGAGGAACTTAGAAGGTGTTAGTCCTTTTACGCCTGAAGTAAAACTAACACAGCAATTTATAAAAAGAACAACATATTGGCAGTCAAACATGGTGGTGGTAGTTTGATGGTCATGGGCTGCCTTGCTGCTACAGGATCTGGGCGATGTCCAGGCATCACTTGTGACTTTAAGCTCAAGTGGGTTACGCCGCAGGACAGTGATTTTAAGCACACCAGAAAGTTCACCCCTAAAAGCCTACAAAAAAACAAAATAAAGGTTCAGTAGTGCCTTAGATGAAATGTAGTGGCATGACCTTTAGCAGGCCTGTTATGCAGAAAATCCATCAAATGCGGCTGAATGAAAACAATTCTGCAAAGAAGAGTGGACCAAAATTCTTCCACAACAATGTTAAAGACTCATTGCCAGCTATCACAATCTAACACCAAGCCCTGCACAAATATACTGACTAAACCCAAACAACTTCTCTCTAAAATACAAGAATTTATTAACAAATTTAATTAATTTACATTTAAAATACTTTAGTCAACAAACTCTTAACTAAGCTAGTAACATTCAACTAAACCACTAAGTTAAAATGAAAAGAATAAGGAAATCTGTTAAACAACAGAAAGAAATTTAAAAAGGAAACAAGAAGAAAACTGAAACCAATAAACCTATTAAATGATGCAGTGATATTATCGTTTAGTGTAAATGTGTATGTTTAAGAACCAAGGTATGCTTAGAGGAATTTGGAATGAGGCCAAATAAGATTTAGCCATCACAGTGACTGATTGAATGGAGTGACTACCAAGATGGCATCGAAAAACATTTATGGACTCATATGATGGTAAACAAATAGACAGGTGATTTCTCATCTGGAATTTGCAACTTCAGTTATCAGCAAAGAAATCAGCAGCTGCACCGCTATTTAGCAAATCCTCTATGTCCCGCATTTACCTTTAAGTACTACTAATACAAACATTAATATGTCTATGAACGCTGGTGGAGTGCTACAGTGGATCACAGCGTGAAGAGAACGAGCTGTGTAGTGAGCACAATAGAACTAACGATGGCTACCGTCTTAGCATTAGGAGAGCATTACCAGCTGAGATAATAGAGACACAATTTAGCATGTTTATGAGGACATATTTTATGCAGGTTAGTAAAACCGAACAATTTCACGTTACTGGACCATCAGTACTCAAACCACTCATTGAAATAGTTTGAATCAGCCCCCCACTGCTCTAGCCTGAGCTAGTTTAATCATAAAAACAAAGAAAAACACAAGTAAAAAAAATTGAAATTGTTTTATCCTAAGCAAATTTTCTCTGCCCAGACACAACCTCTTACTGTGAACCATTCTGATGAATAAGAGAGCATGCTGAGTTCAGCAGGTCCGATGAAAAGAGAAAACGTGCCATCGCTCCTGGTCTAGAGGCCAGCAAGCATTTGCTGGCGCATGCGGGCAGTGTGTGGTGCTGCAGTTTCAATGCCATCTTCTTTAGGCATTTGGAAAAAAACCTTTGCCGGTTTAATCAGGGACACCATCTCGTCTTGGGGAATATATGGCTCACATTATGTTCTGTAGAAGCTCATACAGCCTGTTTGCAGGCTGCTTGTCTTATTTTCGGCCAGGTACAGTCACCATATACAGGTCCTTCTCAAAATATTAGCATATTGTGATAAAGTTCATTATTTTCCATAATGTCATGATGAAAATTTAACATTCATATATTTTAGATTCATTGCACACTAACTGAAATATTTCAGGTCTTTTATTGTCTTAATACGGATGATTGTGGCGTACAGCTCATGAAAACCCAAAATTCCTATCTCACGAAATTAGCATATTTCATCCGACCAATAAAAGAAAAGTGTTTTTAATACAAAAAACGTCAACCTTCAAATAATCATGTACAGTTATGCAGTCAATACTTGGTCGGGAATCCTTCGGCAGAAATGACTGCTTCAATGCGGCGTGGCATGGAGGCAATCAGCCTGTGGCACTGCTGAGATCTTATGGAGGCCCAGGATGCTTCGATAGCGGCCTTTAGCTCATCCAGAGTGTTGGGTCTTGAGTCTCTCAACGTTCTCTTCACAATATCCCACAGATTCTCTATGGGGTTCAGGTCAGGAGAGTTGGCAGGCCAATTGAGCACAGTGATACCATGGTCAGTAAACCATTTACCAGTGGTTTTGTCACTGTGAGCAGGTGCCAGGTCGTGCTGAAAAATGAAATCTTAATCTCCATAAAGCTTTTCAGCAGATGGAAGCATGAAGTGCTCCAAAATCTCCTGATAGCTAGCTGCATTGACCCTGCCCTTGATAAAACACAGTGGACCAACACCAGCAGCTGACACGGCACCCCAGACCATCACTGACTGTGGGTACTTGACACTGGACTTCTGGCATTTTGGCATTTCCTTCTCCCCAGTCTTCCTCCAGACTCTGGCACCTTGATTTCCGAATGACATGCAGAATTTGCTTTCATCCGAAAAATTTACTTTGGACCACTGAGCAACAGTCCAGTGCTGCTTCTCTGTAGCCCAGGTCAGGCGCTTCTGCCGCTGTTTCTGGTTCAAAAGTGGCTGGACCTGGGGAATGCGGCACCTGTAGCCCATTTCCTGCACACGCCTGTGCACGGTGGCTCTGGATGTTTCTACTCCAGACTCAGTCCACTGCTTCCGCAGGTCCCCCAAGGTCTGGAATCGGCCCTTCTCCACAATCTTCCTCAGGGTCCGGTCACCTCTTCTCGTTGTGCAGCGTTTTCTGCCACACATTTTCCTTCCCACAGACTTCGCACTGAGGTGCCTTGATACAGCACTCTGGGAACAGCCTATTCATTCAGAAATTACTTTCTGTGTCTTACCCTCTTGCTTGAGTGTGTCAATAGTGGCCTTCTGGACAGCAGTCAGGTCGGCAGTCTTACCCATGATTGTGGTTTTGAGTGATGAACCAGGCTGGGAGTTTTAAAGGCCTCAGGAATCTTTTACAGGTGTTTAGAGTTAACTCGTTGATTCAGATGATTAGGTTCATAGCTCGTTTAGAGACCCTTTTAATGATATGCTAATTTTGTGAGATAGGAATTTTAGGTTTTCATGAGCTGTATGCCAAAATCATCCGTATTAAGACAATAAAAGACCTGAAATATTTCAGTTAGTGTGCAATGATTCTAAAATATATGAATGTTAAATTTTCATCATTACATTATGGAAAATAATGAACTTTATCACAATATGCTAATATTTTGAGAAGGACCTGTAGACGAACAGCAGACCGAGGTTTATTTTGGATGCATGGTTTTCTTCGAAGATGTAGTTTTTTGCTCGGACAGCGAGAAAAAAACATTCACTTGCTGAGGTCCCCCCAATAAGAAGAGGAAATGCTACTGGAGGCAGAGTTTTGTAGCTCAATGACATCAAGAGGAATCCAGCTGTAACTCCTCCTTCCTGACAAGTGTCATGAAAATGGGTTAACACTGTGCATTCTGGGATTCAGAGTGTTTACCAGTGTATTTTGTTATCTGTGTGTAGTTCAGTCCTTTTTTCCTTCCTTTGCTGCGCCCAATGGGATTAAGGGATTCCTTGTTTCCTTAATGAATGAAATCATCATTTGATCTTCTGCATTTTGTTTTTACTCTGGTAATCCTTGTCTGATATTAATATTTGTTTGTGTCATGTTGTGAGGATGAGCAAGACCGAAGCAGCAACAGGACATTGGCAGGCACATGTTGGATAGATATAGTTTAAAGGTAAACTTCCTAAAATGAAGGAAGCACAGGAATCTCAGTGTTACGGTTGGTGGTTGTATGTGTGTGTTTGTGTGTTTTGTTTTGTATCATCATCAGCAGACTGGCCAGCTGATGTCGCTGCGGAGCGCCGTTTTCCTCCGTGCTGTTTGTGCCGCTGTTTCTGATGGGATCAGATTTCTTTTTTTTTTTTCTTTTATTAAACAAGCAGTATACAAAAACCTGTAGAGGTACAAAGAACGTTGCAACATAGGTATAAAACGAAACACAGAACATGTGTCTAAGCCTAAAAACAAACACAAACAGTAAGGCAACTGAATAGAAATAGAGCAAGATTTAAAACAAAAGAAAGGTAGAGATATTGGCAGTTACTTTTTTTGCATAAACAGATTTCAAATATTTCAGTGATGTGTAATACAAGTTAAGATCGGATTTCTTCTGCCCTCCTACTGGACCTTCGCTGGTTACTCTCTTCTTCGTTGTTCCTGATGGACTCGGATCTCCGTGGATACTCTTCACTCCTGGACGTCTACGGGAGTTCATGTTGGACTATTTATAACCTGGTTCTTCCAAATTCGCCGCCAATCATTGAAGAGATCACTCTATATAAACTCTCTGCACCTGCCACTAAGGGCAGCCGTGATTTAGAGTGAACAGCTCGCCACTTGTGACCTGGGTGTCTTAAAACATTAGCTTGCTTGGATTGGGTGCTTACCTGCTTGTTGATTAACTTGCTTGTTTTTTTTTTGTTTGCTGGTCAGCTTGTTTGCTTTGTTGGGAATACTTTTCCCACTTGATTCTGAGGAGTTTGTTTAAAGCTTGTTAAGCTTTATCTGAATTGATTGTTTTGTTGTCAGCTGGGACTCTTTGCTTTAAGTAACGGTTGAGTTAGCTTGTCCCTCCTTTTGAGGGATTATTTTGTGTTAAACTACTGGTTGTTGGATATTTTGTTTAAATTTATGGTTATTGTGTATTTTGGGTTTTACCCCTTTTTATTTTCAAACGGTTTGTACTTTAAGTACCCTCCTTTTGTTTGTATTTTGTTACAAATAATAGAAACTGAACTGAAAAGCAATAAATTACTCTTTCATTCACAAAACCAATAACACCTGGTTCAAATGTTTACTTCCTCTTACCCCTAGACCGAGTGGGGTCGTAACACTCAGGGATGACAACAGATGAACAAATAAGGAGGGAGCAAAAAAAAAAAAACAGATTCATGCAAAAAACAGTGATTCATGACAATTTGATGATAAAAAAAAACTAACATTTTTTAGTTACAAAGAAAATCCAGAAGAAATACTTTTATACAGCACTTTAAATGTGTTCATAAATGATACTTAAAACTTTACAGGCAAAAAAAAAAAAATGATTAAAACCCTTTTTGGACATCTTAGAGGAGAGGCATCACTTGGCAACCCCAACACCAGCACCTCGTTATAGTACAAAAAAGTAGCAAAAAAAAAATTAAAGGAGTTTTAAAGTGGATTTTTGAATCCATTATTAAATATCTGTTTGTATATTGCTTTCCTAAATTGTAAAGTTGAACTAATTATTTAATTATTATAGGGTATTCACTATTCACAATTTACTTGTCAGTGTAAGAACAATGATTCAGAGTTTGTTATCCAAGTTTTCAAGTATGGACTTCTTGTTTCCACATCTTAAGTTCACATTTGAACACACTCAAGAAAAACTTACACCACAAAAATGAAGGAGAAATTAAAAAAGCTGGTTGGCCTTATTTATCACTATTAGGCCGTGTCAAAGTGAATCTTCCAGACGGGTCAGGTATGAACCACTTTTCCCACAGATGCGAGTGGACGGCCTGGTAATTCCATGGTTTGAATCGACCATTCCAATGCAACAAGTGTGCCTCCTGGAGGAAGCTCTCTGAATAGTGGGCATCTGGGCTCCAGCCTAAAGACAAAAGAAAACTTTTAGGGCACTGATGTGTTGGAACCAAGTGTAAAATTCTTTTTTTCTAACCACTGAAATGTTTCCAGCTTGACTTAACTGCCCTAAAACAACATATTCTTACTTGCTCCTCATTAATCCAGGTCTGGAAATGACATTTTACAGTTGGTAATATTACTTATCTTTTGTTTCCCTCTCTTCTCATTACTTATGGTGTTATCTTTGTTAAAAGGCGAGTTAGGATCTTACCCAGGTGTCGGACATGCCACAGAGGATCCAGCGTTGTGTATTTGTCATGAAAAACTATAAGCATGGGCGGTGTGGCCACACCTCCTGCCATGGCACTGCTGTAAATGTTCTGCCTGTTAGAGAGAGCTATGAGTTACTAATCAGGCAGATTCTGATTCTGAACTGACTGCAACTGAAGGATAATGAAACATTTAAAGCTAGAACTTCTAAAGTAGATGCTGCATGTCACCAGCTATATGTGACTGTCGATAGATGTTTCCAGCATATTGTTAAGAAACCTAAAGCATTCTGTTGTGCAATTATGATTATTTAATTTATGAATATTTATTACAATTATACTTAATCATAATATGTCATTTAGATATTAGATATTAGAATTATACTATAGATTGTGATTATTGGGCTACCAGCTTTTATCAGTTATTATAATTAATTAATTGTCATTAATTAATATGTTAACCAAATTCACCCAAAACGTTTGTATTTTTCAAACTTGTTGTGGAATCCTTAAACAAACCATAAACAAAAGATAATTATTCATAAGAGAAAGGCTCCCTGGTTTAATTAAAAGCTGCGTACTTGAATGCACAACGCTAGGAAACTGGAGAGAACATGGTGCTCTACACATCTAGATGAGTCCTACTTAATCTGGAAAAATAGCCTACTGTTGTATAAAAAGTACCTTTGCTACACTAGACAGGCATATTTTTCATCATTACTAGAAGAGAACAAGAATAATCCTAGGTTTCTCTTTAGTACAGTTGCTAAACTTACACAGAGTCATAGCTCTGTTGAGTCATCTATTCCATTAGCTCTCAGCAGTAATGACTTATGGGATTCTTTATAAATAAAATTGATTCTAATAAAAATAAAATCATTGGCATACTCTCGAACATCCTCAGTCAGCGAGACAACATTGGAAGTAACTGTAGAACCTGATCTGTGTTTGGACTGGTTTGATCCTGTGGAGCTTCCTGAGTTATCAGAAATATTAACTTCATCTAAACCTTCAACTTGTATGTTAGACCCAATCCCAACCAAATTATTTAAGGAAGTGTTCCCTCTGATTACCAGCCTCATTCTAGATATAGTTAATCTATCCTTAGTTAAAAGAAACGTACCACAGGCTTTTAATTTAGCTGTAATTAAACCTTTATTTTAAAAAACCCTCTCTTGATAAAGATGATTTAATAAATTACAGACCAGATCTAATTTTCCTTATCTACAATTTTATAGAAAATAGTTACTAATCAATTATGTGAGTATTTACACATGAACTGTTTCAAGAGTTTCAGTCAGGACATAGAATCCTGGATGACTTTAAATTTTCTACATCTAAATTCAGACAAGACAAAAGTTGTCATCTTTGGACCGGAAAACAAAACTGCTTAGTCAATCAATTAATGTGGGCGGCATTAAATTTACTTTAGGTACTAAAGTAAAAAAAACCTTGGGTTATTTTTGATCAGGACATGTCATTCAAATCTCATATTAAACAAGTTTCTAGGATTTCCTTCTTTCACCTCCAGAATATTGCCAAAATTAGAAATATCCTGTCCAGGAGTGACGCTGAAAAACTAGTCCATGCATTTGTTACTTCAAGGCTGGACTATTGTAATTTGTTACTATCAGGATGTCCACAAAATGCAGTTAAAAGCCTTCAGCTGATTCAAAATGCAGCAGCAAGAGTTTTAATGAAAATTAAAAAGAGAGATCATATTTCTCCTACTTTAGCTTCCCTTCATTGGCTCCCTGTTAAATCCAGAATAGAATTTAAAATTCTCCTCCTCACATATAAAGCCCTTAATGATCTAGCTCCATCATACATCAGAGATCTGATTGTTCCATATGTTCCTAACAGAGCACTTTGTTCTCAGACTGCAGGTTTACTGGTGGTTCCTAGAGTCTCTAGAAGTAGAATGGGAGGCAGATCTTTTAGTTATCAGGCTCCTCTCCTGTGGAACCAGCTCCCAGTTTTAGTCCGTGAGGCAGACACCCTGTCTACTTTTAAGGCTAGGCTTAAAACTTTTCTTTTAGATAAAGTTTATAATTAGAGTGGCTTAGGTTATCCTGAGCTATCTCTGTAGTTATGCTGCCACAGACTTAGACTGCTGGAGGACATAATGACCACTTTGACTCTCTCTGCTACATTCTATTTGCTGTTATTTAAACTTTTAACTTTATGTTCTCTGTTTTTTCTCTTAATAGAAGCTACATCTGGCCTGGCATTTTTAGCTGTGACATCTTCCTGGAGGGGGGCAACAGTTGACCTACTGCTGCCAACAACTTAATGTTGTGTAGATGACACTGTTAGGCCTATGTTTCAATGTTTAACCCTGTCTCATAGCTGGACATACCTATTGGCTGAGCTTCAACTGTGACTAACTGTATGTGCTCTACTTAGCTGTGTTTCTCTCCTAGATGAAGCTACTAAATGATCTCCTACTGTACTCCTGGATCAGTGCTTGTGTTTTTTCTGTGTGTATGTTCTGTCTTCTCAAACCAACAGTCGGTCATGGCAGATATGGCAGTTCATACTGAGTCAAGTTCTGCTGGAGGTGTCTTCCTGTTAAAGGGGAGTTTTTCCTCTCTGCTGTTGCTGCATTCGTGCTCAGTATGAGGGATTGCTGCAATGCCAATAACACAATACAAGGGAGGGACTGTCCACTGTCCTTACATGCTCTTCCAGGAAATGTGAATGCTGCATGTCAATGACTTGGTGCAATCAGCTGTTTTTTTGTTTATATTTTGTAGCCAATTTGAATGAAGAACTGAATTTGACTGCATTGTTTGATTGTTCGGATCAATTGGAATGTATGTATTTGACTTGGAAACTGTATGATTGGAATAAATTGACTTTTTTGTGTGTGCAAAGTGCCTTGAAACAATGTGTGTTGTGAATTGGTGCTATGTAAGTGAACTGAATTGAAATGAATTAAATTGAATTGAATTGGGCATTTCTGTAGTATTTTGGTAACACCTAATGGAGCCAAACTGATCTTTTTTAATCTTAAATAACAAAGAATAGAAAATGCATATCTATGTCATATAAAATGCAATTATTCGACATGACTTTAAGTAAATAATGCACCATCATTGCCTTTTTACACATCTGAAACCGTATGTATTTCTATCTCTAGTTAAGCAAACTGCCTCAGTGGCATGAGCATCACAACTTCATGAGCATCACAACCAAACGTCACAGCAATGACCTGACAACAATATTCTTTAATCTCATGCTATGCAATACTCTCTCTTCCCTGATGAAGATTTACTCATCTCTGCATGCTTAATGCTCAAAATGGCTCCAATGGCAGGACAGTCTGACCCATTTTCAGATTAATTTAGTTAAAAATTATCTGGCCACTTGGGGGGGATCCTAAATCTATACATAAAGCATTGCATTTCCATCCCCATATGTTCTGGCTAACCACAAAACAACATTACATTACTGTCGCAAGAAAAGTAATGTACCGTGTCATGATCAAGTTGCACACTGTTCATTTTACGCTCTTCACCCCCATACACATGGATACAAAATGGGGCAAATGATAAGCAACAAGCATACATGAAGGGGTAGGCATAAATGTAGGCATAGTGCTAGGGTAATTCCAAGAAATTGAATTTAGTAAAAAGGTTCCTTGAGGTTTAAAGGGGCAAAGAGCCATACTCCTTTGTCCTCCTGCTACAAGTAAACGTGTCAGATCCACAGAGCTGTCTGCAGGTTTGTGTGTTTCTCCTCACCTTCTTTAACTGCATGGGTGACTGGTAAATGTGCTTCCACAGCTGTTTTGCTCTCATGTGGTAATCAGACCTACCTTCATTTGCATCTGGTTCTCCTTGAGGTTCTTGAACTTACCTTACTGTCTTTTCCTTGTAGGAACCAGTTCCCTTATTTATGTTCAGTTTCTGGCCTCCTGTGCTCTCCTTCCTTGTTCCTTGTAATTATTGGAAAAATAATGAAAAAAAGACTCCCCACGGATCACCTCATTGCTCCTATGGTTGCCCTATTGTAAACTGTTGAATTCCTTTGACACCATTGCTCACTTACCTTCCTGTCCACCCTTCAACGATCCTCAGTTCCATGATCTCCAACTCTGGAAAGAAACAACAAAGGAAACAAAAACCCAGCCGACATTCACCACTAGCTGGTAACCTCACATTCTGTGAATAAAACGCATCCAATGTACAATAATTGTAACATTATTCACCATTTTTAAACTAGTACAATAACCACTTACCTCTTCTCCTCAGGTAGAAACATTATCCGGCTCAGTTCTACCATCGCCCACCACCGTACCCAAGGCAACACCACACATCCTTCCATACATCAGTAGGGGCACGGTGAAGACCACCAATCCCAAGCACACACCACCCACGAGGAACTACCCAGCAGACAAGCAGACCCCACCTCAGCATAAGGCCGAGAAGCCCGATGCAACCGCCGAGCACAGCGATGCCGCCCTGCAGCACCCACACACAGAGGCCAGAGCTGCCATGCACAGGACCACCACCCCAACACCACAGCACACCAAACAGTGGAGGACAGAACGCAGCAATGAGCACCCAAAGCAGTAGCCGTGCACAAAGCCCACACCATGCAAATGCGCTTCCACCAGCCCTCCAAAAACAAAGCCCCCTGCAAAGGTCTATGCAAGAAAAGACCCACAGCATCCAGGTCCAATAACATGCCGGACCCCATACACCTGCCAGAAGTAACCCTGCGAGAAAACCTGCACTGAGGCCCACAAAAGGCAGAGAACCCACAGAGCCAAAACCAAAACCCACCAAGAAGCCGAGACCAGTCCACCCCAAGACCACTCCCAGCCAGCCCGCCCGCCCGAACCATGCAGACCCCTCCGACCCCCCTCCCCAAGACAGAACCGGGACCGGCGTTAGGAACCAGAACCCAGGCAAGGAACCAGAATCCGAACTGGAACCACCCAGGTCCAAACAATGCCCATCCCCACCCAAGGCCAACCACCCACCTCCACCCCAGAAGAAAACCTACACCCACCCCAACATTCGAACAACTCCCAGAACACACAAGATATTAGACACCCAGGTTGACTCCGCCCCACCCCCTCCTACAGATCCTCCGCCCCTCCAGCAGAATGCACTCCTTGAAGGAGAGAGCACCTGCAATGAGATGGTACCTACCCGCCAGTTTAGGAGGCCCCTACTCCCACCAATGCACCGAAGGCCCCCAGGCCGGTGCCGGGTGCCAGAGCTTGAGCCGGCCCAAAACCCCGGTGCCATATCCGCCTGGACCCAAGACCCCACAGCCCGGCCAGGACCCCAGCCCAGGGGCAACACACCCTACGAACCCAGAGCCCCCAAGCCCATCCCAGACCCACCCAGGAGCAGCCCGGCCACCAGGCCAGTTACTTATGTCTGCCGGCACAGGCTCCCCAAAAGCATCGCATGCAGCCACCAGATGCCGCCCCCAAGAGCCATCAAAGCCCCACTCTGGTTGGGGCTGCAGCTCCCAGCGCCAGAGCCCCCCAGCGACCCCAGCCCAGGGACACCCCAAATGCTCCAAACCAGACACCTCCCAGCATCCTCCACAATACCCCACAGGACGAAGCCAAAGGTGCCCCACCCCCACTAGGTGATGGAGCCAATTAAAGGAGCCCAGAGAGATTGATCTGATGTGGAGGCAGAGGCTGTCTCAAGACTTATATAATCCAACAGAGGGTTTCTGTACTGGTTAATATTAAGAAGGTTTTTATTTTTCCAATTCACGAGGATAGTTTTCTTAGCAATACATAAGGCAGTGAAAACCATGTGAACTGAATTTGTCTCTATGGTGACATCATCTAAGTTGCCCAACAGGCAAACTGAGGGGAAAGATGAAATATTACATCTCAGGCACTTTGATAAGTCTTCACATATCAGATGCCTGAACGTCTAAACAGGTGTACATAACCATAGTGCATGGATGTAATTGTCAGGTATATTGCCTGTGCAGTGTAAGCAAGTATTAGACGTTGCAAACCCATCCTGAACATCTGTTGACCTGTATAGTATAATCTATGAAGGATTTTATATTGTATTAATTGTAAACTGGTGTTACTAGTCATTTTAAAAGTTCTGGAACATATCAGAGACCAAAATGTTTGGTCAAAGTTAACTGATAAGTCCACCTCCCATTTCATAATAGGAAGGGAAATTGATTCATCTATATTAGACTGTCCTGTATATCTTAGATATTAATTTGGGGGGGTTGAGTTTTAGGAACTCTAGTACACTTGATGGCATTTGTGACCCAATGTTTTTAAGCCTAAGTTTATTTTTTTTATTATAGATTTAATTTGTTGATATTCTAAAAATGTATTTTTGTCCATCCCGTATTGTATAATTAATCTGTTAAATGGGATGAACTGAATTCCTTCAAATATACATTCCAGGTATTCAATTCCTTTACTCTTCCAATCTGGAAAGTTTATCATATAAGTTTTTTGTAGGATCTCAGGGTTGTTCCAGATGGGTGTGCGTCTGCATGGGATTAGTGAAGACCCTGTCATTTTTAGATATTCCCACCAAGCTGTCAGAGAGGTGCTGATATTGAGTCTTTTAAAGCATTCATGTCATTTTATATTTGAGCTAATAAATGGTAGATCTGAAATCTTAATACACTGCTCAAAAAAATAAAGGGAACACTCAAATAACACATCCTAGATCTGAATGAATTAAATATTCTCATTGAATACTTTCTTCTCTACAAAGTTGAATGTGCTGACAACAAAATCACACAAAAATCATGAATGTAAATCAAATTTATTAACCAATGGAGGCCTGGATTTGGAGTCACACATAAAATTAAAGTGGAAAAACACACTACAGGCTGATCCAACTTTGATGTAATGTCCTTAAAACAAGTCAAAATGAGGCTCAGTATTGTGTGTGGCCTCCATGTGCCTGTATGATTTCCCTACAACGCCTGGGCATGCTCCTGATGAGATGGTGGACGGTCTTCTGAGGGATCTCCTCCCAGACCTGGACTAAAGCATCCGCCAACTCCTGGACAGTCTGTGGTGCAACATGACGTTGGGTGGATGGGGCAAGACATGATGTCCCAGATGTGCTCAATCGGATTCAGGTCTGGGGAACGGGCGGGCCAGTCCATAGCTTCAATGTCTTCATCTTGCAGGAACTGCTGACACACTCTAACCACATGAGGTCTAGCATTGTCCTGCATTAGGAGAAACCCAGGGCCAACCGCACCAGCATTTGGTCTCACAAGGGGTCTATGGATCTCATCTCGGTACCTAATGGCAGTCAGGATACCTCTGGCGAGCACATGGAGGGCCGTGCGGACCTTCAAAGAAATGCCACCCCACACCATTACTGACCCACTGCCAAACCGGTCATGCTGAAGGATGTTGCAGGCAGCAGATCGATCTACACGGTGTCTCCAGACTCTGTCATGTCTGTCACGTGCTCAGTGTGAACCTGCTTTTATCTGTGAAGAGCACAGGGCGCCAGTGGCCAATTTGCCAATCCTGGTGTTCTCTGGCAAATGCCAAGCGTCCTGCACGGTTTTGGGCTGTGACCACAACCCCCATTTGTGGACGATGGGCCCTCATACCATCCTCATTGAGTTGGTTTCTAACCGTTTGTGCAGACACATGCACATTTGTGGCCTGCTGGAGATCATTTTGCAGGGCTCTGGCAGTGCTCCTCCTGTTCCTCCTTGCACAAAGGCGGAGGTAGCGGTCCTGCTGCTGGGTTGTTGCCCTCCTACGGTCTCCTCCGCGTCTCCTGGTGCACTGGTCTGTCTCCTGGTAGCGCCTCTAGGTTCTGGACACTACGCTGACAGACACAGCAAACCTTCTTGCCACAGCTCGCATTGATGTGCCATCCTGGATGAGCAGCACTACCTGAGCCATTTGTGTGGGTTGTAGAGTCCGTCTCATGCTACCACGAGTGTGAAAGCACCACCAACATTCAAAAGTGACCAAAACATCAGCCAGAAAGCATAGGTACTGAGAAGTGGTCTGTGGTCCCCACCTGCAGAACCACTCCTTTATTGAGTGTGTCTTGCTAATCACCAAAGATTTCCCCCTGTTGTCTATTCCATTTGCACAACAGCATGTGAAATTGATTGTCAATCATTGTTGCTTCCTAAGTGGACAGTTTGATTTCACAGAAGTTTGATTTACTTGGAGTTATATTGTGTTGTTTAAGTGTTCCCTTTATTTTTTTGAGCAGTGTATTATTGCATAATGTCTGTTCTACATCTAGCAAGGGTTCATCTAGAGGACTGTGTTTAAACCATTTTGAGATGTCTTGTAGCCTGTTGGCTAAGAAATATTGATGAAAGTAGGCAGATCAAGTCCTCCTTTATCTTTGGTCTTTTGTAGCGTTTTTAAGCTAATACGCGGGGGTTTATCTTTCCAAAGAAATTTAGTGATGGAGGAGTCCAGAGATCTAAACCAGTTAGATGACGGTTTATTTGGGATCATTGAGAATAAGTAATTGATTTTTGGCAAGACCAACGTTTTTATTGAAGCAAAGCTGGAAGATGTTGTGTTATTGGTCCTGATACATGCCGTTGGGGAACTGTACAATGTTTTTTACCAGTTTATGAAAGAACTTCCAAAACCAAATTTAGTCAAGGTTGCAAACAAGAATTTCCAGTTAACTCTAATGCTTTTTCTGCATCTAGAGATAATATGTTGGTCTCAATATTTTTATTTTAGGAATTGTCAATTAAATTACATAATATGTGTGAATTTGTGGATGAATGCCTCCCTTTTATAAAACCAGTTTGGTCAGGATGTATTATGAGAGGAGTTACCTTTTCTAGTCTTTTTGCGAGGGCTTTACAGATTTTTTTTTAGATCAACATTAATAAGGGATATGGGATGGCAACTGGTGGGAAGTACTGGGTCTTTTCCTGGTTTTAACAGCAGAGTGATTTTGGCAGAATTTATATTTGGTGGAAGGATGCCATTTTCTTTGGTTTCCTGCAACATTCTTTGGAATATTGGGGCCAAAATATTCCAGAATTCTTGGTAGAACTCTGTTGGGAATCCATCTGGGCCTGGAGCCTTTTCATTGGGCATGCTTGTGAGAGCTTCTTGGATTTTGCCTGAAGTCAGTGGTACATCCAGGGCCATCGCTTGATTATCAGATAATTTAGGAAGTGTTACTTTATCCAGAAATTGATCAAAGTCGTTATCTGACAGGTTGTGAATGAGTATAAAGCTTGGTAGAAATTTCTGAAAGTGCTGTTTATTCTTTCAGGATTTTAACTGTATTCCCTGTCGAGTCTATATAGTTTTTATTTATTTATTTATTTTTACCTGGTTAGCTAAAAAGTTACCTGATTTATTTCCATGTTCAAAGTTTTCTCTTCGAAGTCTTTGCACAAAGAATTGGGTTTTTTGGTCAATAATTTCATTTAATTCTAGTTTGGTTTACATAGTTTACTCAGCATTTTCTCTTCTTGGGAAGCTTCTAACAGTTTAATGGTTTATTCTAATTCCTGAATACATTTGCTTTCTCTTTTCTTTGTATGTGATGAGAATGAGATTATTTTACATCTCATCACTGCTTTCTCTGTCTTCCAAAGAACAGATGTTGATGTCCCTGGGAGGTCATTAAACTCCAAATATGAAATCCACTCTTTAAAATATTTTATAAATTCTTCATCCTTAAGCAATGATGTATTAAACTTCCAGTTTTTCTTTGTGGGTTTTCTTTCTTATTTACTAGAGTTAAGGAGACAGGAGCATGATCGCTGACAGCTATAGGGTGTGTCTCCGTGTCTGAAATGTCAGTCAACATCGAGCTGCTGACTAAGAAATAATCCAGACGAGAGTAAGAGTGATGGACATGTGAGAAGAAAGTCTATTCTCTGTGATTAGGGTGAAGAGATTGCCATGCATCGCAAAGTCTGTAACCACTCATGTACTGTTTAACTATATTTGTTGATTGCCTGTTGAGTCCCTGTTGTGCTCAGCCTGTCTAATTCTTCATTTAGACCAAAGTTGAGATCGCCCCCAAGAAGAAGTGAGCCATCCAAGTGTTTAGACAGTGCAGAAAAAAAGAACGGAAGAATGGGGGGGTCATCAATATTTGGGGCATATAGACTGACAATACATATCTTTTGGTTGTGTATAGATATTTTAATTATTATAAATCTACCCTCTGGATCTGTAACTGTGTCTAATACTGTAAATTTAACATTTTTGTGAATTAAGATTGCTACTCCCCTTTTCTAGAATTACAGCAGGTAGAAAACAAATTAGGAAACTCAGGTAGTCTTTTAAGCTTCTCCCTGGTGCTGGCTCTGTGCACATTCCATGTGACAAACCTTAGTGTCCCCATAGTTGTGCTGTGTCGTTAAGGTTGGACAGCGCATGTCACCACAGAAACGGATAGACCCAAGTGAAATCATAGTTAGTGCTTTGGGTTACCTGATATGAAGTCCAGAAGTAGAGAAATAGCAGAGAAAAAGACAGACATTTAAGAAGGTGCTGGGGGTAAGAGGGGTGAGAGATATAAGGTTATGTTAAGAAATATTTGTGTGTGTGAGATTGTGCATGTTTGTGTGTGACAGAAAGAAAAAAGAGTGACAGAGAGGTGCGGTAAGGAGAGTAAAGATGGGAGGAGACAAAAAGGAGCAGATACCCAAAAGCCCAGCCTTGGCCCCGCCCACATCAAACAGTGTAAACATCATGCTGTGCTGTGCTTTACATTAGGTTACGTTTGCCAGTTATCTAACTTCTTATCTAACCAGTGTTACATGTTTTAGATTAAGCTGCTGTTGCTCCTAATAAAGCCACGGAGTGATCTCCCGGTCCCTGAACAACTGACCATTGACAAAGTTTATCTACAGCCACTGTAACTCTGGTGCCTTCGGTGATATTTCTTCCTGATTGGGAATGAAACTCGCCTCCGATCGAGAATCTCCTTTGGGAACTGGTCATTAACGCTGAAGTTCGTTCCCTGCAGCTCTCTGCCCCGACTTCTGACCTGCTCTTCTTGCTTATAGTGCTCGAATTTTGCTACAGTTGGCCGAGGTCGGTTGTGATCGGACTTCTTACCTCCGAGCTGGTGAACACGATGGAAAGTGATGGTTTTCACCGCGTCACTTGGGAGTTTCAGCTGACGTTGGAGAAATTCATGGACCGTGTATTCGGCGTCCTCCTCTGCCTGTTCTGGGAATTCAGAAAAGACAAGGTTGTCCCGTATGCCCCGATGGGATGGTCTCCTTCATTTTTTGATTTTCTCCAGACAGCTGCGTCATTCCATCGGTGAGTGTTTTCACGCTATCCTTCAGCGTTTGGTTCTCAGCTGTGAGCGAAGCGAGTTTTTCCTGGCTAAACTCCAGAGACTCCCTCGGAGCTTGAAATTTCCTGTGGAGAACTTCCACCAGGGTGAGACGAGCATCCAGGCTGGTTAGCTTCTTGTCAATAGAGTCCAGGACATCAGCATAGCTTTTCTCTGGGGAAATAGTGGAGGTCCTGGCTCTGGAAAAATATATAAGTAAACCCCTAACTGCTCCCAGTGGGAGCTGGATTTTTATTTGTGGAAAACGAAGATGATTCTCAGACACTGGGTTGACTGCAGAGGATTAAATCAGATCGCAGTAAAACAACAAATTTGCTCTTCCTTTCATCTCTTTCTCCTTTTAAACCTGTTCAAGGTGAAACAATGAGCCATAACCATGTTTGTTAGTAAAAACACAGCACAGCTAAATAACAATACAGCAACTAGTTTTCAATTTAGTTTGTTTGCTGTGAATATTTGTATGTGTATCTGGGCATGTCATTCACTGAGTTGGAGGGCCTCATCTAGGCATTCCCTTCTGTGAAAGGTGAACAGACATCAGTGTTAAGTTTATCCTCTAGCATTTCAATAGATAATTCATTTTAGCTGCAATAATATACAACACTGTCTTAAGTAAC
Organism: Girardinichthys multiradiatus; assembly: GCF_021462225.1. Lineage (NCBI taxonomy): Eukaryota > Metazoa > Chordata > Actinopteri > Cyprinodontiformes > Goodeidae > Girardinichthys > Girardinichthys multiradiatus. The sequence continues at coordinate 4,459,879 of NC_061809.1, forward strand.
TAAAATAATGAAAGTTTTTTTTTTGGTAAACACTGCCATTTTGTATCTCCCAGCAGGTGTGCACAGACTAAACATTCCCCAGGGGTTTGAACACAATTAATTAGTTCTAGGATGGCACAAACTAGGATGTGGATTAAGAGGGGGGTGGTCTAGCAATATTATGCTTTATATGTTGATCTTGTAATAATTATTAGAATGAAATTAAAGTATTTTTTAGTTTGATTGAGTTTGTAAATACTGTATTGCTTTGTTTGCTCCCTATTTGATGTATATATTGTCATGGTGTTATCGATCTTCATTGATAGCAGTTTTAGTGATGGTTTTCCAATTTAAATTTAATTTGTATTTAGGTACTCTATCATCCATTGTTTGTTGTTGGTAGTTCTATTTTTTTGGAAAACGTCTGGCACCAAAATAAAAAGAAGCTTCCACGGATAACTTTGGCCTTGTTTACTGCTACCATTTGGGTCCAACCTCCATGGCCATTCAACCAATCTGACAAGCATGTAACACAAGGGGCCACAATTTTTACTTAATTGGGTTTCAGGAACATGGACCATCTTGTCTCAATCTTGGAATTAGTTAAGTGGAAAACTGCTTTCAAGACACATTTTGGACAAAATTTAGACATGCCTGTCTACCTTCAGTTAGCTAAATGCCTTAATGCTTGACAGTCACATCGGTCATTGTTCTTCTCATGATTTAACTTAACCATAACATACCGTCCCGGATCCAGAAATATTAAACCAGACGCTCTTTCTCGATGGTTTTCCTGAAATTATGTCCCAGAAAATCCAGAACCCATTCTTCCACAGTCATGTACAGTTGTTGCTCTCTCCTGGGATCTGGAGGGTGTTGTCCAATGTGCTCTTTAGGATAAACCAGATCCTGGAGGCGGTCCCCCTGGCCATCTCTATCTGATCACAGGTAATCCATTGGGCCCACACTTCCAGTTTCTCTCTAATCATCCCAGAGTTAGTCGCACAGTTGGACTACTCCAGCATTATTTTTGGTGGCCATCCCCTAACAAAGATGTTTAAGAATACGTCTCTGCATGTACCATTTGTGGCAGAATGTAAAGTTGACTTCCCTCCACTTCCCTTCCCACTCTTAACCCTAGCTGTGCCTGGTCAGACATAGCCATTGATATTGTTGAAGGTCTCCCTCCTAAAAATAAAGCAGTCATCATCACAATCATTGATTGCTTCTCCAAGGGATGTCACTTCATTACCTTTTCCAAACTCCCATCTGCTGCTGAAACTGCCTAATTACTTATTCATCATATGTTCATCATATGTTCAGCATCCCCAATGAAATATTATCAGATTGAGAACCCAGGTTCATAGCGTCAGTCTGGAAATACTTTTGTTCATCTCTAGGAGTTTAAACTCTTCTCTGGTTTCCATCCACAGTCTGTCACTGCAAACGTATGAATTGGGAGCTTGAAAACCCTCTCTGATGTGTTTGTGCCTCCAATCCTACAACTTCGAGTCAACAGTTTACCTATGTCCACTACGCTCCCAATTCGCATGTTTCAACAGCCTCTGGTTCCTGGCTTCCTGAGCTCTGCTTCAGCATTCCTTGTGATTATTGGAGATATCCTCTAGTCTCTCCTTAGTAATTTCCTCATTTGTTTGCCCTCCTGTTACAAGCTGTTGGATACATCACTCACCCACCTGCCTGTCCACCCTCCAACATTCCTCCATTACACAATCTCAAACTCTGAAAAGAAACAACCAAAAAACAAAAACTCAGTCACCATTCTCCGCTAGCTGTTGATCTCAGAGTCTGAGGATAAGACTCACCTTCCTTGGAACTCCATCACTGCCTCCAACAGTCAGACCCTGTCTCCATCCCCTATATAACATTATTCATCATTTTCAAACTCATACAATAACCACTTACCTATTCTCCTCAGTGCCAGAAACCCAGAAGAATCCTCCAACTGTACAACAGTTTCAATAAACCTTTCAAACTTTTCTTGTGTTTCCATGATTGTTGCTGGCACTAGAGTATAACATTAAACATTCTTAGACAACACGATTCTATTCCACAGTCACTCGTCCAAAAAAAACTATAGTTGCTTGAATTCTGAACCATCTCACTCATCAATTTCATAATCTTCATACCAAACTCCAAGTTCTCAACTCTAACCAACATCTCTCTGCTCTCTTCATAGTTCCTCTCAGCTCCCCAGTCTCTTCTGTTTTCCAGGACGCTGTCTCTTCAACGTTCATTAAGGAGCTTGGTAAGTGTCAGGGCTTTTTACTATAATCCTCACTTGTTTTTTATAGCTCACCTCACTCTTTTTGAGATGACTCCAGCAAAATCTTCTATGTGATTAGTTATTACAAGACAAGGATCTCTGGTGGGCAGAATCCATTATTACTTAACTAACGTGACTAAAAGATTCAGTGTTTCTCCACCAACATGTCACTCTATTGACTTTGGATTATTATTCAAGCTATGAGGACAAACCAGCCTTGATTTGGAGCTTAACCAGTGTTTTTGTTGCATAAGTGTTCCTGTTAGAAATAAATCATGGATTGTATCAAAGGGTGAAGAGATATTACTATTCAAACATCTGCAGACAACCAGAGGGGGAAGCTGCTGTTAGTGGTGATAAACGAAAATCCTTTGTTTGGGTTTCTGTAGCCTTAACTAGGAGCCCCTAAAGACACCACTGAAAAAGCTCCTGACAACCGTTTTGGAAAAACAAAAGTTGGTGACCACAATTGTTTTCATTAACATAAAATAATTATTATTTTCTCAACATGCATCTCCAGTGTGGGACAGGATTTTGCATGAATAGATCAATTGTTGAGCTGTATGTGTATGAAAATGCAATGTTTCTCGCTGACTGCACCTGAAATTCTCCTCCATCCATTTTTCCAGCTGTTTGGTGATCTTCTGTTTCTTCCACTCTTTGATATCTGCGACAAACACTCCAGGGTTAAAGGAGCACTCACTTGGGTTGATGCCCAAGTCTTTCACTTCTTGTTTTCTGTAGTCCAAGAAGCCCATGTAGGTTGTCTAAGGGACAAGCTCAGAAAACATTATATTTTAGCTAACAAAATGAACTCCAATCATCTTTCTTACAATCCAAAATCCCATAAACTGTACATGTAATGAAAGATAAGTTGAATGAATATAAGTCAAATAAATGCTTATTTATACCATCAGCTCAGTGTACTGTGGCTTTAAAGCTGTAGTCCCTAACTCAAAATTGTTAAAATAATTAAAGAAATATCAAAACAAGGCTCAAAGTTATCTGACTGCTAAAAGAAAGTTTAGACAATGTACAAGTCCTTCAATAAACTTGTCGTGAGACACTTACAGCTTTTTTGCAGGATTTACATAGGAAATGCTTTTAGGAGATGGCGGGAGTTTTGTGGTCTACAAGGGCTTGAAACTGATGAGGAGTTCAGTTTTATTGACTCTCTTGTTCATAGTGTTACATCATCATTGCGTGGTGCATTAGACAATGCAGCCCCCTTGAAAAAGAAGGTAATTATTCATAGGAGGCTGGCTCCCTGGTTTAATTCAGAGCTGCGTACTTGAAAGCACAATATTAGAAAATTGGAGAGAAAATGGCGCTCTACACACCTAGAGGATTCCTACTTAATCTGGAAAAATAGCGTATTGTTGTATGAAAAGACACTTCACCAAGCCAGAACAGCTTATTTCTCATCATTAATAGAAGAGAACAAGAATAATCCTAGGTTTCTTTTTAGTACAGTTGCCAAACTTACACAGAGTCATAGCTCTGTTGAGCCATCCATTCCCTTAGCTCTCAGCAGTCAGGACTTTATGGGATTCTTCTTAAATAAAATTGATTCTATTAAAAATAAAATCTTTGACATACTCCCGAAGATGATTACTTCCTCCTGTTTTGATCCTGTGAAGCTTCCTGAGTTATCAAAAATATTAGCTTCATCTAAACCTTAAACTTGTATGTTAGACCCAATTCTGACCAAATTATTTAAGGAAGTGTTCCCTCTGATTACCAACCCCATTTTAGATATGATTAACCTATCCTTAGTAAGTGGATATGTACCACAGGCCTTTAAGGTTGCTGTAATTAAACCTTTACTTAAGAAACCTTCGTTTGATCAAGATGACTTAAAAAATTACAGACCTATATGCAATCTTCCATTCTTATCTAAAATTCTTGAGAAAATAGTTGCTAATCAAATGTGTGAGCATTTACACAGCAATGACCTGTTTGAAGTGTTTCAGTCAGGCTTCAAAGCTCATCATAGCACTGAAACAGCTCTGCTGAAAGTCACTAATGATATTCTTATGGCCTCAGATAATGGACTTGTGTCTGTTCTGGTTCTGTTAGATCTCAGTGCTGCATTTGATACAGTCGATCACAATATTCTCTTTAAAGGCTGGAAAATGCTGTAGGGATCAGGGGAACAGCGCTAGGCTGGTTTAAATCTTATCTGCCGGACAGATTCCAGTTTGTTCATGTAAATGATAAATCATCTTTAAACTCCAGGGTTAATTGTGGAGTACCACAGGGTTCAGTACTTGGGCCAATTTTCTTTACTATATATATGCTTCCAATAGGTAAAATTATCAGTCAGCATAGCATACATTTTCACTGGTACGCTGATGATACTCAGCTTTACCTATCCATAAATCCTGATGAGCCCAACCTGTTAGACTACAAGCATGTCTTGAGGACATAAAAACTTGGATGACTTTAAATTTTCTGCTTCTAAATTCAGACAAGACAGAAGCTGTCATCTTTGGACCGGAGTCTTTAAAAAAGAAACTGCTTAGTCAATCACTTAACCTGGATGGCATTAAATTGACCTCCGATAATAATGTAAAAATCCTTGGTGTTATTTTTGACCAGGACATGTCATTTAAATCCCATATTAAACAGGTTTCTAGGATTTCCTTCTTTCATCTCTGGAACATTGCCAAAATTAGAAATATCCTGTCCCGGAATGACGCTAAAAAACTAGTCCATGCATTTGTTACTTCAAGGCTGGACTATTATAATTCTTTACTATCAGGATGTCAACAAAATGCAGTTAAAAGCCTTCAGCTGATTCAAAATGCTGCAGCAAGAGTTCTGATGAAAATTAAAAAGAGAGATCATATTTCTCATACTTTAGCTTCCCTTCATTGGCTCCCTGTTAAATCCAGAATAGAATTTAAAATTCTCCTCCTCACATATAAAGCCCTTAATGATTTAGCTCCATCATACATCACAGATCTGATTGTTCCATATGTTCCTAACAGAGCACTTCGTTGTCAGACTGCAGGTTTACTGGTGGTTCCTAGAGTCTCTAGAAGTAGAATGGGAAGCAGATCTTTTAGTTATCAGGCTCCTCTCCTGTGGAACCAGCTCCCAGTTTTAGTCCGTGAGGCAGACACCCTGTCTACTTTGAAGGCTAAGCTTAAACCTTTCCTTTTTGATAAAGCTTATAGTTAGAGTGGCTTAGGGTATCCTGAGCTATCTCTGTAGTTATGCTGCTATAGGCTTAGGCTGCTGGAAGACATAATGACCACTTTCACCCTCTTCACTACATTCTCACACTACTCTCCAATTTTGCAATATTTGCTGTTATTTCAGCTTTTAACTTTATGTTCTCTCTTTTCTCTTCCTAGAAGCTACACATGGCCTGACTCTGTGTCTACCTTTGACACCTTCCTGGAGCAGGGCATCATCCAAGCTTCTACTGGGAATAACTTAATGATCACCCTCTACCGATGATCCACAAGGCCTGGCCCTGTCTTTCAGTGTTTAACCCTTTCTCTCTCCTAGACATAGCTACTGACTGAGCTTCAACTGTGACTAACTCTATGTGCTTTCTTTCAGACTCTAGACTTGAAAACTGGCTCAGAGTTTATCTGTTCTTTCTTTCTAGATGAAACGACTAAAGGAACCACATCCATAAACATTTACTTTTCCTTCCCATAGAAAGTACTCCTGGATCAGTGCTTCTTTGTTCTCTTTGTGTCTCTGCTCTGTTCTCTCCAACCCCCAGTCGGTCGTGGCAGATGTCCGCTCACACTGAGCCTAGTTCTGCAGGAGGTTTCTTCCTGTTAAAAGGGAGTTTTTCCTCTCCACTGTCGCTACATGCATGCTCAGTTTGAGGGATTGCTGCAAAGTCAACTCCAGTGACTGTCCACTGTCTCTACATGCTCATCCAGGAGGAGTGAATGCTACAAGTCACTGACTTGATACAATCTGCTGGGTTTCCTTAGATAGAAAAACTTTTTATCCAATTTGAATAAATAACTGAATCTGACTGCACTGTTTGATAGTTAGGATTAACTGGAATGTATGTACCTGACTTGAAATCTATATGATTCAATTGAATTGACTTAGCCCATTTTAAAGTTACCAACCTTTCACACAATGCAACAGGAAACAACACTCTCCAATTATTTTTACCTCTGCCTTGGAGTAAGGGGGAGTCAGGTTTAGCCTAAACCGGCTCAGTTATGGTTGAGGTGCAAACACACTCTCCATTTCTGCTACCTGTGCTACCCCTTCTCTTTTCCAATGGTTGTAATCAGTCTGACAGAGACGGGTACCCTCAATCCTTGTGGTTTTTATTATAACAATGGCCACCAGTGGGCTCTAGATGGACAAACCTTATCAGTTTATTATTTTACTTAGTACCCCTACACATAGCCCATTCTAAAATGGCCAAACTAACACTCAGTAGTTTATTCTTACCTCCCCAACAACCCTGCACCATTCCAGACCCTTTGTGAAGTGCCTTGAGACGACATGTGTTGTGAATTGGCGCTATATAAATAAAACTGAATTGAATTGAGTTGGCAAAGTTTCTTCTGAACAGGTAAAAACTAATTAATTTATTGTATTTTAGTGAGTTATAGCCAAATATATTTTTGGTTGACACAAATAATGCTGTAGATAATTGTAATAGGCTGCCTTTACATAGGCCAGGATGGCGCTAGCTTGAATCTTAAACATATCGGCATTACATGTAATGTCAGTCTTTAGTTTGAACATTAAGCTAACCATGGAGGACGAGGGAGGGGAATGAAAGGGAATGCATCTTACATTGTATTTAATGTAGGCAAACTGATTAGTATAGCATTCAACCATGCGAAACTTTGGCCTATTGTTTTTATACCAGACCAAATGCAATTATGCTCTTAATTCACAACACTAGCTCTGTGCCTCCATGCGTATATAGGAGGTGAAGCTCCTTCAGGAGAGGAGGGGGAGCAGGGGGCGGGAGCTAAACTGGTTACATTTCAAAATCTCCTCTCTCCTCGTCTAAAAAAAGTTAGGGAGTACAGCTTTAATGAAAAACCATAGAAATCCACCTGCATGCCAATGCTTCGAACCATTTCATGTGTGGAGGGTAAGTCACAGTCAGAGGCGAAAGCAGCCACATGTCCTGCTTTCAGTTTTATGTCATAAAGATCCTTAATGTCACCTAAAATGAAATAAAAATTGGAAGCCATAAACATAGAGTCTTGTATCACAGGTCATATAAAATAAGAGTAGAGCTATGTTTAAATATTATTGTTGGATTCCCAAAAACCTTTTTCTATTTTCTTTTGTTATTTTTGACAGTTGATTTCTTTTGTAATGGGTATAATTTAATTAGCATCCACCAAGTGTTGTTTTAACTAATATTGTATAATTGCAGCAATTAGTTCTAAAAATTCAAATGGCAATGCAATTTTTTTATTTAAAATATGCAGTCCATGATATTGGGAAAAGATATCGGTCGGTCTGTCTGCCTGTCTGTCTTTCAACCTCTCTCTGTGACAGGAGTTTAAACCGGCTCATTATATTTGCTGATGATACTGTAATAGTGTAGCTTATCTGCAAGGGGACAGTCTCACAGAGCAGATGTAAAACAGTTAGTGAACAAAATTAAACTAACAAAAGCAAATAGTCTATTTAGAGCTTTGGAATGACAGCTGAACATCCATTCAGCACAATAATTATAAATCAACCTCACTAACGCATGTGAGCCTTAGGCACACAGAAGAAAATCGTTCATTATGCACTCTTAGCTCTATCCAAATTCAAGTATGCTTGTCTGTTTTTTTAAATACAGTATATACTTACCCTGCACAATGACATCGTCATCCACATATATGGCCCTCCTATGGCTGATCCCTAGTAGAGGTAGGTAAAATCTGACAAAATTAAGCTGCAAAACACAATTGTGGTTATTGTACGAGTCTGAAACAGTACCCTTGCCGACAGTAAAATCGCATATGTGCTAACTACATAGTTTTAGTTGTAAACATTGAGAACTCACTGGATGTAAGAGATCAGGACGAGAAGAATCTGGCTTCACCTTTCCTCTTAAAACCATAGGGTTAAATTCCAAAATCTTATACTGGATGCCTTTTAGCTTGGTCTTCTCTATGTACCTCCTTGAGAGAAACAGATAATGATACCTAGATTTATGTCGGTGTGGGCTCATCGTTTATTGTTAATTTACAGCTGAAGCAAGTGACAAACCTTGCAATTTTGACTGCATCACGCAGAGTAACAATGTAGAAGAAAACACTTGCATCTGTATTACTAATGATGCTGTTGATGGTTGCCATGGTTGCCCCTGTACGCTCCTCTGATGCACAGATAATAACAGGGACAACATCTGTCTCTGCCTCTCTAGGTTGGAGATCTACTGCTGCAAAACGATGGCTCTGCCTGTAAACTGAGAGGAACCAAGAATGGAAAGTGGAGATTATATACTTTTGGAAACAGTATATTTTAAACAGAAGATTACATTATCACGCAGCATATAAGTTAACTCACATTCTGATTATTCATGCTTAGAGCACATAACTAAAAATCTGGACTGATATACCTTTTTTTTGTTGAGTTGAGGCTTTCAGTGAACTATGTAGAAGCAAACATGCCAACAGCACCAGTAGCACAACAAGAACCTGGTTAACTGATATATGGAAAAAGTTGACAATCAACATTTGTTTGGAAGAACATATACAGTATCATGTTGCAAAAAGTTACATTAATCAATAGTGAACAATTCTTTTATTTCATTGTAAATAGTATCACCCTAAGATACCTTGTCTTTCATCTCAATTATTATATTTAACTGGCAATTCAATTCCACTTCAGTGATTCTGGCAGGGGCTGCATTGTGGTGCAGTTGGTAGCTCTGTTGCCTTGCAGCAAGAAGGTTCTGGGTTCAACTCCCAGCCGTTTGCATGTTCTCCCCATGTGCGTCGGTTCTCTCTGTGTGCTCCAGCTTCCTCCCACAGTCCAAAAACATGATTGTTAGGTTAACTGGTCTCTCTACATTGCCTTTAGGTGTGTGAATGAGTGTGTGCATGGTTGTTTGTGTTGCCCTGTGATGGACTAGTGATCTGTCCAGAGTGTACCCTGCCTCCTGCCCATAGACTGCTGGAGATAGGCACCAACTTCCCTGCGACCCACTATGCAAGAAGCGGTAGAAAATGACTGATTCCGGCTGCCTTTATATTGAAATAAAGCACAGACAAAAACTCTAATACTGTATTCTGTAGTGCCAGTCCTCCCCAAACACTGAAAATAAATTACAACATTGTACATAACAAGCGAGGAAAAGCTGAAGGGCATATTTGCCATCTCCTTTCTTTGGTCATTACAAACCACTCATAGGTGAGGGTTGTATCATAGATCAAAGCTTTGCCTTTTGTTATAGCGTCATCTCTTAAAGGCAAATTTTAAGAGCCTAAAACCCGCTGGATGTGAATTAGACTTATTACTGAAATTGTAAAGCCTATCGTCACTCCAGTTGTACAATGATGTAATGTACCTTCACAAAGAGTTGAAAACTACATAATTATAAATTACCTCGCACAGGGACCCATAAGGTGGCACTGTTATACACTTCCTCCAAGTTAACAAAACACATGAATTTCTACATGCATGCACTTTAGAATAAATTTGTGAGTGGAAAGGGATCGTTCAAAGTTCTGATTCCAGTATCAAAACTGCATTAGTCCTTTTGTACCTGAGGTTCCATTCTCAGGTTGAACTGTCCTTTCTAGTACCTGGCACAGACTTTCCAGGGACGCTGAGAGAAATGGAATCCCAAAATATTTAGAATGAACTCCGTGCCTCCCTTTACAGCACCTGGTGTAAAGGAGGCTGTGGTTTGTTTTTATGCATTGCTTCCAGGATTTGCTATTGCTACCAGAAATAAATGAAATGCATATTGTTACAAACCCTTTTTAAATGATTTTGGGCACTCAGGCCACTCAACACAAACTGGAATTAGATCCAAAGCAATTGTTCTCTCCTTTCTTACCAAACCATGGGTTAGGGTTAGACTGGCTCACTCAGCTTTTAAAGTTCTAACTAAGAAATTTTAGGTTTTGCTTTATCTGCCAAAGTTAGGTGGAATGTTTGAACGAACAGATGAAAATATTTTTATATTCCACAGCAGTTTTGGTATTGCATGATTTCACTTCTGCTGACCTGGAGGCATGCGATTTATCCTGCTTCTCAGTTTGCTAGCAAGTGTTATAAACTATTACCAGAAATGCTATACTTGGTCAAAACATAAATCTTGGGAAAATCAAGGGCAGGAAAAATGTTTAGTGCTGAATCTGGTTACTTTAGTATTTTTGGAGCGGTACTCTCAGAGCTTTGTGCAGTCCGAATAGCTTTTCTCTGCGTGGATAGACTCATAAAACACAACTCCTTACAGTGTTCTATCATCTGCTTACTTCATCACAGCCTCCCCCACTGCTCACAAAGTCAGTGCATGTGCTGTTCCTGTTCCCTTCCCTGGAGGAAAACTAAGGGTCCTTAACTGGCAACAGCTGGTTCTGCTAAACTTCACCTTCAAATTCATGTGTACATGAAGAGCAACCTAGTCTTTTTCTTAGGCAAACAGACCTATTAGATAACAGTTTTCCCTTAGTATCAATTGTATTTAACTTAGCACTTACTTTTTTTCAGGAGAGGCATATTTAATATTAACTTCTAGTGGCATCTGTAAACACACAAAAGGAAAGAGAAAGAAAGGTTTTGTCTATTTTGTAAATTTTAATGGGATAATGATAAAAGTGAAACCCAATGTAATCTTTTGTTTGTTTGAGTTAAAGTCCCACAAAGACAAATACTGTGCTGAAAAAAGAAAAAAAAAATCAAAAAGGAACAATTTACAGATTATTGAATAGGGTACTTTGGTACAGCACATCAACAACTCAATCAGGAGTTCATAGAAGAATCCAGAACAAGATCAACATCACTGCAGGCTTCACTTGCCTCTGATGAAGTCAGTGTTCATGATTCAACAATAAAAAAGATACTAAACAAGAAATGGTATCCGTGTGAGAATTCTAAGGACAAATCTAATGCTAAGCAAAAGGAATACAAAAACCATCTCAAATTTGTCAAAAAAAACAACTTTTTTTGACAGTTGGAAAATGTTTTATAAACTGACAAGAGAAAAGTGGAGCTAACACACCATTTCAGAAAAAAACATTAGATTCACAGTTAAACACAGTTAAAGTGGTAGTATGATGGTCTGAGGTGGCTTTGCTGCTTTAGGACCTGGACTACTTTTCTGCTCTGTACAGTGTGGACCAAAATTCCTCCACAACGATGTTAAAGACACATTACCAGTTACCCAAAATGCATGGCAGTTCTGGATGCCAAAGGTGGCACAATCATTTATATTTGACCATTTACATTTATGTTTATGGTTTTAATACTTTTTCTCAAAGGGTCAGATTGCTTTAAAATGCAATAAAATAATCATTTGAAAACCACTTTTTGTTTTTACTCAGGTTATATTAAAATGAATTTGATGACATTTGTGTAACAATAAAGGCAAAACAGAAGAAATTGATAATGGGGTTCAGTTCCTTTTTCACACTATACTGTAGATTTCTCCCATTTTGTGAATAATTACCTTATGACTCTGACAAACTGTGCCTGTGATGTGACCTGCAGTAAATTTATGGACGTCCAAAGCCAAGAGAAACTGGCCAGCACATGTGGCTCCTTTTTTTCCCCAAAGCTTCCTTTCTTCCTTCCTGGTGCCAGGCTTGACTGAATGAATCTGTTTGCATTCCAGCCCTCTAAGTCATATATAAATGCTATACAAACCCTATACAAACACTGATTTCAATTAATGATAATAATAATAATCTTTAAAATCCTTTTTTTTTCTCACAGTTTCTGTTGCTTCTGTGTTACCCTTCATAGTAACTGGTTACAATATGAGGTGGTGAAACCACAAAAGGTGAAAACACATTCCTCCTCCTGTATCTGCTTTAAGTTTGCAGAGGGTTTTTATGAAAGTGGTGATTCAACCTAAATGTCAGCTGAAATAAAACAAGATGCCTGCTTCATAAAGTGCATTTGTTTCGGGCTTGTTTGGCATTCTTTGGAGAACTTCCATACATCTGGAACCTTTTGGCTGCAGACACACATCCTCTAGAAGAAAATACCCACTTCATGTACCATGTCTGTTCTAGATTTTAACAATTAGTAATCCACTCTGGACATTCTGAATTACAGTGAACTCCAGTCCTTCACCCATCATATGTATTTAGACCAGATTATTCTAAAAATAATGTCTAAAAATAACAAAAATATTTCTTCAAAAATAATGCCCCTTACTTTAAAACCAGTCATGCTGTTGGCATTTTACCAGAGTACACGCACCTCTCCCATGTGATGAGTTGAAATCTTTATTCTGAAGCACAATACAGTTTCCAGTGCCTTGCGCAAGTACAGGGGTTGGACAATGAAACTGAAACATCTGGTTTTAGACCACAATAATTTATTAGCATGGTGTAGGGCCTCCTTTTGTGGCCAATACAGCATCAATTCGTCTTGGGAATGACATATACAAGTCCTGCACAGTGGTCAGAGGGATTTTAAGCCATTCTTCTTGCAGGATAGTGGCCAGGTCACTACGTGATACTGGTGGAGGAAAATGTTTCCTGACTCGCTCCTCCAAAACACCCCAAAGTGGCTCAATAATATTTAGATCTGGTGACTGTGCAGGCCATGGGAGATGTTCAACTTCACTTTCATGTTCATCAAACCAATCTTTCACCAGTCTTGCTGTGTGTATTGGTGCATTGTCATCCTGATACACAGCACCGCCTTCAGGATACAATGTTTGAACCATTGGATGCACATGGTCCTCAAGAATGGTTCGGTAGTCCTTGGCAGTGACGCACCCATCTAGCACAAGTATTGGGCCAAGAGAATGCCATGATATGGCACCCCAAACCAACACTGATCCACCCCCATGCTTCACTCTGGGCATGCAACAGTCTGGGTGGTACGCTTCTTTGGGGCTTCTCCACACCGTAACTCTCCCGGTTGTGGGGAAAACAGTAAAGGTGGACTCATCAGAGAACAATACATTTTTCACATTGTCCACAGCCCAAGATTTGCGCTCCTTGCACCATTGAGACCGACGTTTGGCATTGGCATGAGTGACTAAAGGTTTGGCTATAGAAGCCCGGCCGTGTACATTGCCCCTCTGGAGCTACCGACAGACAGTTGTGGTGGAAACAGGAGAGTTGAGGTGCACATTTAATTCTGCCGTGATTTGGGCAGCCGTGGTTTTATGTTTTTTGGATACAATCCAGGTTAGCACCCGAACATCCCTTTCAGACAGCTTCCTCTTGCGTCCACAGTTAATCCTGTTGGATGTGGTTCGTCCTTCTTGGTGGTATGCTGACATTACCTTGGATACCGTGGCTCTTGATAGATCACAAAGACTTGCTGTCTTGGTCACAGATGCGCCAGCAAGACGTGCACCAACAATTTGTCTTCTTTTGAACTCTGGTATGTCACCCATAATGTTGTGTGCATTTCAATATTTTGAGCAAAACTGTGCTCTTACCCTGCTAATTGAACCTTCACACTCTGCTCTTACTGGTGCAATGTGCAATCAATGAAGACTGGCTACCAGGCTGGTCCAATTTAGCCATAAAACCTCCCACGCTAAAATGACAGGTGTTTCAGTTTTTTTGTCCAACCCCTGTACCTCTTCAACATTTTTACATTTTGACCCATTCATTGTCCCACTCGCAAACATCAGTGTATTTCATTGGGATTTTATGTTGTATTCTAACACAAAGTGCTGCATAATTGTGAAGTGAAAGGAAACAAAGCAATGGGAGAAAAATCTGCATGGAGTTTGCATGCTGTAAACTCCATGCAGATTTTTCTCCCATTGCTTTGATCCAAGGTGGGTATTTGAACTCAGAACTTTCTTGCTGCAAGGCAATTGTGCCACCGTGCAGCCCTTTCCATTTTACTCTGATACCCTAAATGAAATCTAGTGGAACAAATTTCCAGAAGTCACCTAATTAGAAAATTAGTATATGCCATTTCATTGGAATTTCACGTGATGGACTAAAACAAAGTAGTGCATAACTGGAAAGTGGACAGGAAAATTATACATGGTTTTTAAAGAATTTATTCAGTGCAACCAGTTGCCTTCAGAAGTCAACTAGTTAGCAAACAGTCCACCTGTGTGTAATTTAATCTCAGTGAAAATGGAGCTGTTCTGTGAGGGCCTCAGAGGTTTGTTAGAGAACATTAGTAAAAAAACAAGCAGAATCATGAAGACAAACGAACACGGCAGACACAGGTGAGGTTGAAGGTTGTGCAGAAGTTTAAAGCAGGGCTAGATTATAAAACAAAGGTTTTGAATATCTCACAGAGTTCCATTTAATCCATAATCAGCCATAAGGAGGCCTGTTTGCAGTTTGCCTCAAGCCATGAAGGCGACAGAGCAAACATGTGGAAGAAGACGGTCAGATTAACAAAAATTGACATTTTTTACTTACATGCAAAACGCCACCTGTGGATGATCTCTAACAATGCCTATCAGCTTTAATTTCAAATCAGTTCAGTTTATTTATTTAGTACCTATTAACAACACATCATCTCAAGGCACTTAACAAAAAAAGGCCAATTCAGTCAAATCATACAAATAGATTCCAAGTCAGGTACATGCATTCCAATAGATCCTAGTTATCAAACAATGTAGTCAAGTTGAGTTTATTATCCAAGCTGGTTAAAATATTTTCTATCTAAGGAAACCCAATACATTGCATTGAGTCAGTGACTTGCAGCATTCACTCCTCCTGCATGAGTATGTAGCAACAGTGGTTAGTTGCTGGCATTGTGTCATTGACATTGCAGCAATCCCTCATACTGACCGTGCATGTAGCGGCAGTCGAAAGGAAAACTCCCCTTTAACAGGAAGAAACCTCCAGCAGAACCAGGCTCAGTGTGAATGGCTGACTGGGGGTTTGAGCAGACACACAAAATAACACAGACACATTGATCCAGGAGTACTTTCTATGTTAAACAAACAGTTAAGGGGTGAATGGCAGCAGTAGCTCCTTTAGTGGCTTCATCTGAGAGAAACACATCAAAACAGATAAGCTCTGAGCCAGAATTTGAGGCAAAGTTTTAAAATAGCCATTAAGTGACACTCTCTATCTCATATGACTGTGCTTGAGCTATTTTGCAAAGAAGAATTGTGTTGCAGCAACTTCAGGAGACAAAAAAAAACCCACTGAGAAGCTTGTCCAACGCGTTCTTTAAAAAAAGATCCGCTGAGATCGAAAAATGCCTTTCATAACTTAATAAACTTAACAAATTAAAGAAAAATAAACAACTTAGAAAAACGGGTCCAAAATATAATAAACATTAATTGCAGCGATCTCAATATTTAGCGGTCAACAAAAAAATACACCCAGCACTCCAGCAGGTGGGTTAATATAAACAGTTATAAAATCTCCGTCCATATTTAGCTAGCTTACATATTGATAAACAAACAATAAGAAAACATTTCTAAACCTGAACAAATACACATCCGTCAAATTACTTCAATTTCATGTATGGCTTCTACAAATGAGCAAACGTTTCAGTCTCTGATAGAGCAAAAGGTGATTCTACAAACCATGCTGCACGTTTTAATTTAAAAAAAGAAAGAAAAAAACGTATCATTTTCCTTTACACTTCACAATTCTGCAATATTGTGAATAACATTAAATCCCAATAAAATACACTAAAATTTGTGGATGTAACTTAACAAAATGTGAGGAAATATAAGGGATGTGAATACTTTTCCAAGACATTGTGTAGTTAGACACATTCTAAACAAGTTGAATAGCCTTTCTGAAATAATCTATACTCACCAGAAATAAAAGAGATGTTGACTATGTTCAGTCTCATTCCAGGATTTCACAGTTCATGTTGTACAACTTCAGAGAATAGCTCTTAAAATAAGCCCCCTTTTTCTTCTTCTTGTAGCTTTCTTCACTTCTTTTTTCCCCTACCTTTTCTCTCCGCCTGTAACGCCTCTTGTTCACCAGCGCCTTTAACTAACCGCTCCCTGCGCCAGACAAGGCTGGATTGTCGCTCTTTGCTTTGCCAACAGACGGTTGACCTCTTCAGCCACAATGATGAAGAAGGAATTAAGCCCACAAACAAAAGCGATATTTTCTTAACAGGACATACAAATTAGACTGTTTTTTTGTTTTTGTTTGTTTTAATCAGTGAGCAAAGAATTATACGTTGCAATTTCAAAACTACATTTCCCACAGTTCTTAGTGTTTAGTTCTGGTTTAAAGGACGACAAATGATTAGCCCTATTATCTGATGTTCCTTGCATGCAGATACGCTGTTTTGTAAGATCTGGACTTCCTTTTTTACATTTTATTTTATAGGCTCTTTATTTTTCAACAGTTGTTCAGCGGTTTAATTTGTGATATATTTCTGTAATAATTTGTTCGTTTTTTTTCTAAGGTGCTGGAATTTGTTGGGCGATTGCAAAAAAAAAAAAAAAAAAAACAATCTACATTTTCTAAAATAAGATTTCCGATTAAGTTGTTATAACTGAATTTCTCTTTTTTACCTTAAACGATTATTCCATTGGAAGTTAGAAAGGGCGAAAGATTAGATTGATGTCTCCGTAAGCATCTTTGTTCGGCCATCACATTTTCCAGCCTCTGAGAAAGCCCCTGTAAGTAAAAACTTATCCCGACATGTCTCTGGGTTTAGTTACTACTGACTGATAAGAGAGCATGGATGAAAGTGGTTTAAAACTGCTTGTGAAGCTAACTCAGGAGGGACGACTGATCTGTCTGCAGAAACACGTCACATCATGGAGCTCTGCAGCCGCTGCTTCTCTCAGCAGCAAACACTTCGGACGCTCAGGAGACACTCTGTTGCACTACGCTGCAAGACACGGACACTTGGACGTTATGGAGTTCCTAATAAAGCAACTTGGCGCAGATGTGGAAGTGTACAATAACGACTATAAGAGACCGCTGCATGAGGCTGCCTCCATGGGTCATGAAGAGTGTGTCAGCTACCTGCTCCAGGAAGGAGCTAACGTTGACAGCCTGAAGAAGGCAGACTGGTAAGCAGCGTCTGGAAATGAACGTGCGTAACATAATGACGTAGTATTCCGGTTCCGGGAGAAAAATCATAATGTCGTCATTATGGACGTAGCTCCCTTCGATAGCTCAGTTGGTAGAGCGGAGGACTGTAGTGGTTTGCAGCTGAAATCCTTAGGTCGCTGGTTCGAATCCGGCTCGAAGGAGAGACTTTTTTCCTTTGTCTATTTAGATAGATGTATTTAATACATACTTGTTAATATTGATTTTAACACGGATATATCAGGATATATTTTATAATAGATTAAGTGAATAGAGCTGAAGATTTTACAGTTTTCCACTCAGGTTTTAAAAGCATTCTTGTTCAATAACGTCTAAAGGAATGTCTGTGTTTTAACTTAGATTTGAAGGTAATCCTTGAATTGAAGGTAATTTAGTTACATATATTTCAATTCACAGTGACAAATATAAACTAATACACTAACTTTATTTGCTTTTCAATATAGGTTCAAAACCAAACCTTCTAAATAAGATATGGATTGTATAAAATATACTCTCTACATTCTTCATTAAAGTATGTAGTCAATGCAAAAATCTGAAATTCAGATCAGCATTTAGCTTTGTTTCCAAAACAAAAACAATCGGGATCAATTTGAGCTAATCAGTAAATTAATACATTTAAACATGGTTTTTCTACATTCCATGTTGCTGTTGAATATTTTAAAGATGAAGCGTCCAAGCATGTCTAGTGAAAACACACTTCATTTTATAAAGGATTTAAATTTAGTAAATAAGTAATAAACTTTATAAATAACATAAACGTGTCAGAAACTGAAAATGTAACATTCCAGTGCAAAAACAATTATAACAGTTTATTTTCATTTTCTTTGTTATTCTAAACTTCTTATTTAGTCTCTCAATCATAAAAACAAAATCCTTGTTAACAACAGCAGTGACAGGTAATGCTTTTCACCCACTGTTTCTATCCAGTGGCATTTGCTTTGCTGCTCTCTATTCATTTTGCTACGGCTGAAATAGTCTGCTGAGATGCTGTCACTTTCTCTGCATTCTGTTGTCCTGATTCTATTTGAGGAGAGCAGGAAAATATTAACACTTACTGTATTTATTAAAAAAATATTTAACCTTTTAATTAGATTATTGGGGGAAAAGACATTGAACAGTATGGTTGGCAGATTTCCACTCATCTCAAATTAGAACTGGATGGATTTAATCTCCTTAGAATATTTTGTGTTTTTTATGAGAAATCTCAGTCATTTTTTATCATATTGACTTTTTAAATTGAGTTTAGTCTAGTTTTCAGCTGTTGATTAAATATGTTTATCTTGGTTTTAGATGCCCACTGATCTCTTAAATGTGAAAGAGGTGGAGTATACCCAGGACAGGTTGTCAATTAGACAAATAACAGTTCACTCACACCAGCAGTGCTTTGCCAAACTATTTGAACATGAGAATATGCTTTGACCAGAATCACTTTGTTGTAGTCTGGCTGTATGTGTAGGATCCTGCTGAAGGGTGAACCTCAGTCCCATTTTTGAAACTTCAGAAGTCTCTAACATTTTTTTTTCTCGGATTGCCTAGTATTTCACTTCATCCAATGAATAAATAAACTCCAAAAGCTCTGACCAACTTCCCTGTCCCTGTAGAAGAAAAGGAGAACTTGTAGATTCCACAGAGAAAGACATCGGTCTTTTTGGTGTAGAATTTACCATTTTTAATGTATGTTTAGGTAACAGTTATTTTAGATTATTGTATTGTATAGTATTACAAATATCAAAACTATTTTAAAAAGTGCTGTGTGCCACTTTGTAAACACGTGACTACCAGCTTCAGTACTTTACTTTCATTAGACCAGGTTTCGGTCTTCTCTCATAGGACTCCTCTCATGATGGCGTGCACTCGAAAGAACCTTGATGTGATCCAGAAGCTGCTGTCCCATGGCGCAGACCCCACGCTGAGAAACAAGGATGGGTGGAACTCCTTCCACATTGCCTGCAGGGAGGGCCATCCTCTGGTCGTGGACCACCTGCTTCATGCTGCACCGGACATTTGGAGGACTAAGAGTAATACAGGTAGAACACCGCTGCACTCTGCAGGTGATGCATTCTTGTATCAGCATATTCATCCTGTGGAAACTTGATATGATGACTAAACACAGCATTATTATCTTGTCTGTTCTCAATCCAGCAATGCACGGCTGTGAGGAGGTTGTTAGCATCTTGCTGGAGAGGTAAGGTTGAAATGCTGTGTTAAGGTGCTGCACCTTTTTAAACAAATCATGTGGCTTGGGAAGGTTTTGTCAGTGGTACTGTGCAAACCCTGAGTCTTGCAAAAGTAGTCATGGCACAATCAAAGAGAACTCAACAAACATTTGGAAGTAGGTGATCTTGTTAGATGAGACAAAAATTTAAACTTTTTTGATTTTTTTTTTTTTTTAGTATTTGCTAACAAACAATATATGCATTTTACATTATTGTTTGTATTTCAGCTGCATATAATCTTTTACACATTATACTGAAGTTACAGGGAACATAATAAAACAAAACAGAAAAAAACATCCACTCCAGGATGAGTACCAAATTCAGTAATTTTATAGGTACCGACTGTATATTGTCAGTACTACCAAGTACCGTTTTACGTAAAATCAAACAGTACCATGTTTCGGATAATGAGATAATACAGCCCCCTAATGTATGCTTTGGCACAGCCCCACAGTATAAGAAAAGACGTTTCAGGCAAATTGTTCATTTCTAGATAACTCTTTACGTCAGTTGTAATAAAGGAGGTAAATTCTTAATCATTAAGGAGGAACACTGTAAGTCTCCATTATTTGAATGTTGGTCTGTGGTCTATGTCCCACTTTAATGAATAGGTGCATGGTCAGAAATAATGATGGGTAAGATCTCAATATCTACTAACCTGTATACCTTTACTGTAGGGGAGAAAAGATAATCAATCTTTGAACATGATGTGTGTCTACTTCAATAGGAAGTAGAATCCCTGCTTTTTTTAAATTTCCTTCACATGTCCACAAGGTTTGCTTCTATGGTTTGATATTTAACCATTGTACTAATTTTAGATAAGGGGGTTTTAGAATCAGATTGCTGGTCCATTAGGTGCGACATTACACAGTGCCTCCGTGTATCAATGTGTGTGCAAAATAAAGTTTTTGGTGTATTAGTATAGAGACTCCCTTCTCTAAACTTGATCGGTGTGAGAAGTAATACACTTTATCCACTCATTACTTTTTTAACCTTTTGTGTTCCTCATGAGATAAATTAGTTTCTTTAAAGAATGCTATCAGGCAATGGACTTGTTTCAGCTGGTGAAAATTGAACCTTTTGACCCATATCTACTTTCTGCTTTCTAGCAGAAAGTTAACACTGCATATCAGCCTGAACTATTCATGTACAGTACAGACCAAATGTTTGGACACACCTTCTCATTCAAAGAGTTTTCTTTATTTTCATGACAATGAATATTGTAGCTTCACACTGAAGGCATCAAAACTATGAATTAACACATGTGGAATTATATACTGAACCAAAAAGTGTGAAACAACTGAAAATATGTCTTATATTCTAGGTTCTTCAAAGTAGCCACCTTTTGCTTTGATTACTGCTCCACACACTCTTGGCATTCTGTTGATGAGCTTCAAGAGGTAGTCACCTGAAATGGTTTTCCAACAGTCTTGAAGGAGTTCCCAGAGATGCTTAGCACTTGTTGGCCCTTTTGCCTTCACTCTGCAGTCCAGCTCACCCCAAACCATCTCGATTGGGTTCAGGTCCGGTGACTGTGGAGGCCAGGTCATCTGGCGCAGCACCCCATCACTCTTCTTCTTGGTCAAATAGCCCTTAGACAGCCTGGAGGTATGTTTGGGGTCATTGTCCTGTTGAAAAATAAATGATGGTCCAACTAAACGCAAACCGGATGGAATAGCATGCCGCTGCAAGATGCTGTGGTAGCCATGCTGGTTCAGTATGCCTTCAATTTTGAATAAATCCCCAACAGTGTCACCAGCAAAGCACCCCCACACCATCACACCTCCTCCTCCATGCTTCACGGTGGGAACCAGGCATGTAGAGTCCATCCGTTCACCTCTTTTGTGCCGCAAAAAGACACGGTGGTTGGAACCAAAGATCTCAAACTTGGACTCATCAGACCAAAGCACAGATTTCCACTGGTCTAATGTCCATTCCTTGTGTTCTTTAGCCCAAACAAGTCTCTTCTGCTTGTTGCCTGTCCTCAGCAGTGGTTTCCTAGCAGCTATTTACCATGAAGGCCTGATTCACACAGTCTCCTCTTAACAGTTGTTCTAGAGATGTGTCTGCTGCTAGAACTCTGTGTGGCATTGACCTGTTCTCTAATCTGAGCTGCTGTTAACCTGCAATTTCTGAGGCTGGTGACTCGGATGAACTTATCGTCCGAAGCAGAGGTGAATCTTGGTTTTCCTTTCCTGGGGCGGTCCTCATATGAGCCAGTTTCTTTGTAGCGCTTGATGGTTTTTGCGACTGCACTTGGGGACACTTTCAAAGTTTTCCCAATTGTTCAGACTGACTGACCTTCATTTCTTAAAGTAATGATGGCCACTCGTTTTTCTTTACTTAGCTGCTTTTTTCTTGCCATAATACAAATTCTAACAGTCTATTCAGTAGGACTATCAGCTGTGTACTGTATCCACCCCCTGCACAACACAACTTATGGTCCCAGCCCCATTTATAAGGCTTGAAATCCCACTTATTAAACCTGACAGGGCACACCTGTGAAGTGAAAACCATTTCAGGTGACTACCTCTTGAAGCTCATCAACAGAATGCCAAGAGTGCAGAGCAGTAATCAAAGCAAAAGGTGGCTACTTTGAAGAACCTATAATATAAGACATACAGTATGTTCAGTTGTTTCACACTTTTTTGTTCAGTATATAATTCCACGTGTTAATTAATAGTTTTGATACCTTCAGTGTGAAGCTACAATATTCATAGTCATGAAAATAAAGAAAACTCTTTGAATGAGAAGGTGTGTCCAAATTTTTGGTCTGTATTGTATGTATCAACTATGTATCACTTTCTTTCCACAGAACAATTGGGCAGTGCTTTGTGTTGGTCTATCACATGAAATCCCAATAAAACACAAAAGTTTGGGATTGTAATATTAAGAACATTTCAAGAGGTGTGAATACTTTTGCAAAACATTGCCTCATTACTTTATATTTTACATATTATAAACTAAATAATTCATTGTTAATAGTTGTGATAGTTATTCTGAAGATCTGTGAAAGTTGTAACTGCAGTAACAACCTGGGATATCAATGCAGGGAGACTATGAGCTACAAACCTGGTCTGACTGAGGTTTGACTCTACTGCTTCTCTTCCAGGTGTGGCTACACCCCAAACAGCACTGACAGCTGTGGAGTCACGCCTTTCATGGATGCTGTCAGGAATGGACACCTCCCTGTGGCCAAGCTGCTTTTAGAAAAACACCAGGTGGATCAAAGTGTTAAAGGACAGAAGAATCTGCCTAAATATTATTAGTACTGGTTCCTTTACCTGTTGTAAACAGATGCCATTTCACAGTGATTTTGTCAAAAAGTCAAGAAATCCTTATTGTGGGGGAAGGCTAGAAGAGGGTTTTAGGTTTTTGTAGCAATTTAAAACCAATTAAATGGAAAGTGGTGACATTTTTGGGATATAACGCTATGTCAGTGAATATTCATTGGCTGCTCTTTCACAAGAGACTAGTGTTATCGGCTGAACAACGTGTTTCTTTGCCAAGCTCTGTTTGGTTGAGGCTCCCAGCTGTTTCAGCTCACCTCTTCAGTCGTGACTCGGTCCACTCTAAGGCCTGTTCTCATAAACGGCTTTTCGCAACAAGAACTTCAACACACACACTCTCAGGAAGGGGTGTGTGCTGTCGTTTTGTCCAGTCGTGCACATACCCATTTTTGTAATATTTCTGTGCATAGCGAGAGTGATGCTCACCAAGTAGGAAGGTAGAGTCTCGTCATTTTTGCCAGCACGTGAATGGTTGAATGAAAACACAGAGGAAACATTTATTGCAAAAAGTTGCATACACTTTAAATAAACGCCAAAAAGTAACTTTTATGAGATCAAACTGTGTAGTTGGAGTTTGAGCCTTTTCCAAATTGTTGAATGCAGGCAGATTTTGTCTGCAGCGACATCAACTGTTAAAAAAGGAACTGCAGAGAATGCCAAGTGTCTCAAGCAGATGTATAAACATCTAAGAGATGTTTTCATGTCTGAATTCTGACTTCATTCTGAATTCAAGAATTTTCTTTGACAATAAATATTGTTTCTTTATATTGTTACACCGCTAATTGTTATATCTCCGTTTGCCCTGACCTGTGATTGCAGGCATCTCCAGTGGCAGCTGATGTACTCGGGGCCAAACCAGTGCACCAGGTGGCTGTCACTGGGCAGGAGGAGGCCCTTCGTTTTCTGGTGCTGGACCTGGGTGTGGACATAAACCAGAGAGGCACTGACATCCAACTCACTGCCCTGCATTATGCTGCAAAGGTTAGACCTGCACTAAATAATATGAGGTTCTTGCACTTTAGCAGTTGAGTAGGAATTTATAGAAAAAATGACTGTGAAATGTTGAGAATGTGTTTAAAACTGATAAATTGGCACTGAAAGCATGTCAAGCAGAAAAGAACCTCAGCACTCACAGCAGTGCATTTACTCAGAGACATAACCCCCTGCTGGTGTTTTCCTTGTTTATTTTTGCAAGGCTGAGTCAATGACAGGCTATAGATTTCAGAACAAACACAAAAAAACAAAGACTAGCATTTTTCCCAGCATTAGATGGAGATGTGGACAGTGTATTTAGCATAATAACTTCTGCTTTAGGATGTAGATGCTGTAAATGAGCAGTGAATGAGCTTTGTTCATTGGCTGAACACAGTTGGTTTCTTACTTCCTCATAGTACCGTTGTGTTGCTATGTGTGAATGCAATTTGGAACTCCATTTAAAGGTGAGTCTATGACATAATAGAAACATAAAAGAGGTTTTTAAAACATTTAAACCTGATCCCTCTGAATTCACAGCAGTATGCCTACATTTTAACCTGCTCACTACATGGTCTTATTCACTGTTTCTGCGGACATCCTGTTAGGGACCTTTTTTTAACTGACTTCTAAATCGAGTTAACCATCTTTTTAATGGCTTATAAAGCTTGCCACAAAACCTTATCTGAATTTTACCAAACTCAAAATAAAGTGCATAGGATCTGCTGTTTGTTGGTTCATTAAAATATAATCTAATAGTGTGAAATGCCTTATATTTTATATATTTAATGCATAGGAAACCAATCCAGATTTTTCCAGCAATTGAACTAGCCAATCACAGATGGGGGTTATCGGGGGTAAAATGCTCAACTCCAATCCCTGGCTAATTGATTGGTGCATCTCTAACTTCAACTAATAATGTATCCATGAAAAGCAGCTGTATTTTTTTTATCTCGTGTAATTTTAACATGAACTAAACACTAACCTCCTCTATTTTGATCCTAATCCAGAAGTCATGTCAAATCTCAGTTTTCTTAAGTGTCAGTAGTGGAATTCCCCAGTAACATACACACACACACTCTCTTGTCTTACTATATGTGAGGACCTTGCATTGACTCTGCTGGAGTTAATCTTCCAGCAGGGCAACAACCCTAAATATATAGCCTGAGCTATAATAGAATGGCTTAGGTCAAAGCATATTGTTGTGTCAGAATGGATCAGTCAAAGTCCAGACATAAATCCCAATAGAACATTTAAGGCAAGACTTTAAAATAGTTTTCAGTACTATGACAAATGTTTACGGTTTAAGATGTTCCTTGTTGCATGTTTGACATTAGAAGGTTAGAGGTCACAGGCCAGCTCATTGTTATTTCAAAAGAGCCACAGATTTCCATGAAAATAATTATCTAATGCAAACATGGCATTTGTGCATGGCCTGCTATTAAATTTATAAAATTAAAGTTCTTTTTTAAGGATAATAGAAATCCGCTATTGTTAGCCAAAATCTCTGGGATCAATAGCAGGTAGGATGCTGACTGCTTATAACCTCTCAACAGAATCCCTTTAAAAACTGTGAGCCTGTGACTTGAAGAAATGCTTTAAAAATTTATCCAAAGCTTGAAAAAAGCCTAGCACAGACCAGGTGATTTTGGGGCAGTAATACTACAGTCTGAAAATAATATCGCTGTGTGTTTTTAAGGAGGGCCACGTTGCCATAATAAAAACATTGGTGGAACTTGGAGCAGATCTTCATGCTTGGGACAAAAAAGGACGCACTGGTAAGCAGTGTATCAGACTTAATATGTTGTCATTTGAATTTGACTAACATTTATTTTAGAGATGAAGGATCACTTTTACCCCATGTGCTCTCATTCTCTCCCCTGTAAGCTCTCCACATGGCTTGCATTGGGCAGCAAGCAGAAGCAGTCAGGACCCTCCTGCTGCTTGGGCTCGAAGATTCCCAGGACGCATCTGGTACAACAGCACGACAGCTGGCAATGAAGCAGGACGTGGTGCGAATGTTTGAGTGTGGCATGCCCAAAACATCAGACAGAGGATCATTGTGAGAACAAACATACATTCACAAATGGTTCTCCATAGTCACTTTGACTTTAGAGAGGGAAGCTAATCTAAAACAATTTTAGATGCTGTGTGATCTAGTTCAGTCTCAGCATGCTAAAGATAAACTCGCCTCCGTTATCTGACAGCATTTTGCTGATATCATTACCTCCTACTTTGCCTGTGCAGTTCCTTGGAAAGCAGAAATGTGATATTTGTTATGAGTTTTTTTTTCTGCCAGATGGCTGTGGGGACTTTTTGTAAAAATGTGTTTAATATATCTTTAATTAAAAAAGCAAAAGCTACAGTTTGTTTTCATTCACTGGGTGAAAAATACTTTGTAAAAGTATTAATACACCTGGAACTTTCACACATTTTGTCATGTTACAACAATAAACCTCCATAAACTTAAATGTATTTTATTGAGTTTCCATGTTTCAAGCCAACACAAAGGCGTAAATAATGGTGAAGTGGAAGGAAAATAATTTCAAGATGTTTTGCAAATAAACATAAGAAATGTGGCATGTATTTCTTATTCAGCCCCCTTACTCTTATACCCTAAATAAAGTCCTGTGAAACAAATTACCTGTAGAAGTCACATAATTAGTAAATGCAGAGCATCTGTGTGTAATTTCATCTGAGTATCAAGGCAGCCATTCTGTGAAGATGCTCAGTAGGTTTTTTAGAGAATATTATAAAGCAAACAGCATCATGAAGACCAGGGAACACATCAGACAGGTCAGGGAGAAAGTTGTGGAGAAGTTTAAAGCAGAGTTAGGTTGGAAAACGACATCCAAATCGCTGAGCATCTCACGGAGCTCTGTTCAAACTAAAAATGGAAAGAGTATGGCAAAACTGCAAACATACCAAAACTGGCAGGCAGGACAAGGAGAAACGTTAATCAGAGAACCAGCCAACAGGCAGAGCTGCTCTTTATGGAAGAATGGCCAAAAAAACATGAAAAGAGCTATGAAGGAGACATAGCAAATGTGAATCTGAGATCTTAGGTGAACCTTTTGTCCCGAACACTACAGCTGTGGTGGAACATCAGCACTTACCATCAACCTAAACACACCATTGCCACCATAAAACATGCTGGTGGGTGTATAATGATGTAGGCATACTTTTCTTCAGCAAGGACAAGGAAGCTGGTCAAAGTTAATGGAAAGACAGATGGAGCTAAATACAGGGCAATTCTGGAAGACAACCTATTCGAGGTACCAAAAGACTGGGGTGGAGGTTCACCTTGTATTAGAACAACGTTTGAAACCTACAGCGAGAGCTACCATGGAATGGTTCAGATAAAAGAGACATACCTAAAAAGACCTGCAGCTGTATTCAGGGTTCTCACCAGCACATTTCAGCGTAGCAGGCCGCTAAGCTGAAACTTAGGCCAATAAGCTCATTTTTAATGAGCGTATCGTCCCTTTGACTGACATCTGGGCTCCCTCTGTGTGGTTTTTAACAGACTCAGTTCATGCACTGAGTCTGTTCTCTCTTCTTTTTACCATGTGCGACCGCTAACGGTAAAGCTTTCTAAAACCATCTCAACTTCTAAGGGTGGGTCCCCCACTACGCTCATTAAAATTCCTGGTGAGAACCCTGTGTTTTACAGCAAAATGTGGATCTACAAAGTGTAAATTCAGGGGAAATCAATCTATATGGATGCCACTCTGTCAGTAGTCCTCTGCAAGCAAACGTAAGAGCTGTGACTAACATAAACATTATCGTGGTTGTTTGCTTTACAGGTGTGTCAACCCTGAATGTGGTTTAGGTACACAGGAAGTGTAGCTAAACCCTATTTTATCATCAGTCCTAACTCCTTGGTATAGCTTTCATTCTCTGTTGAGATGCAGTAAAAACTTCTGTGGATTGTATTGATTTATTTAAAGAACTCTAAAAATGTTACCGGTTTTGTAAAAAAACAGTGCCTCCTCTATCACTTTGAGTTTTACATATCAGGACATAATAATCTAATCCCATACAGTTTCTCAATGTCTTTAATCTAAAATTTTCAAAAATCTGATTCTACACAGTTTTTAATAATCTCACATAGATGAAGCCAAAGTGGAAAAAAGTTAAACACTAAGTACTCCTAATGATTGACAGCTTATTGAACTTTCAGTAATTGTTTTCTGTCTGCTGTTATTATTTACATTTACTATCATTTTGGCCCACTTTTTTTCCAATTTTAGTTCAGATCATTCAATTTTGCAGAAATGTTTCTGCACAGCTCTTTTAATGATCCATCTCAGCTTTTAAAAAAGGTCAAGATCTGGAATTTGACTGGGAGATTGCAACACATTGACTCATCTTTTTCAGCCACTCTCTTGTAGACTTGCGTTTGTGTTAAGAATAATTTCCCTCTTAAAAACCTAGTCAAGGTTAGGCTTTAGTGGCCAGACTTTATCCTCACATTTTACTCTACAGTACTTACTGACTGTCAGACTCTAAGGTTCTGTTGCCAACAAAAAAGCACAATCAAAGGTTTTATTGCACTGCGCTCAATTGTTGGTTGGAGGGGTTGTGCTGTTTGCATTATGGCTGAACACTCTACAAGTGTTCAGGAGACATTGCTCATCAAGGCTTTCGGCTCATATTTAGATGGCACTTTGCAAATCTATGTTGTGCTGCTATATTCATTTAGAGAGAAGAGACTTCCTCCTGGCAACCACTCCAAGCAACTCATACCTTTCAGTTATTTTCATAGAATGTAACAATTAATATGCTAATTGATGCCTGTAAAGTCTGAGAGATTGCAATTATTTTTTTTTTTTTTCTATTTCTTTAAGCAATGCAAATTCTTATCTTTGTGAAGGAGGACAGAGAAAAGGGTGACAGTTAGCCCAAGTAGTTTACAGCAGACATACAAGTTTTACAACTAAGTTTAAAATGACTCAAAAGGCTTTGACCCCATAAATATTCCCTGCACAGGTTTAAAGATATTGTAAATGTTTCCACCAGGTAATTTGTCTTACAAGTGAATTACAGACTTCAAATTTTATGGAATTGACCTCATAACCCTTTCCAGATTGATTGACTGTAACAGTTGCTTCTCTATGGCCATCACTGACTTTCCTGCTTGGCCTTGTGTTAACACTATAGATTGATTGACAGGTGTTTTCTTCAATTGCTGATACCAATAATTAAGACTCAGAGCAGCTGATAGCTGATATTTTATGCTGGCCACAGCAGCATTAGCAACGAGATGCTCAAAGATATCCCTATTTACAAAGAATTATGAGCCGTGAATACATTGATTTCAGTAAATAGATAAAAACAGCTGACCTTTTAGATAATACATGAAACACTGCTTTAGCCCAACAAACTGTTGGAACTCCATCACACTTGCCGTTTATTGTTTTACTTTTTTTTTTTTTTTTTTGATTAGCAGCAACTGACTTTCTCTCCTACATTCTGGGGAAGCAACAAGGGTGTATAAGCCTATTTGTTTTTCACACACATCTTCTCTAATTTGGCATCTTTTTTGTAAATTATAACATGGTGGAATTTGTTCTGCTTCTAAACTTAAGCTTAGATTTAAATATCTTTTGAGCATAATATAGATTGGATCATTTTTAGCAGACCTGATATATTTTACCCATGGATTATATACAGTGCTCTTAATGATTAAGAGTATCCTTCCATGCATTACAAAACACCTGGAGGGTTAGTGTTGCTTTTCAAGGAACAGAATAAATGTGTGTCTCCTGTGATCCTATTGCAGCTGTTTCATTGCACCTGTAGTGTGTCAAATGGCGACGATATTTCCTCATAGGTAGGCGGCAAGTTGCCAATCACACTCTGCGCCTCTCCGGTGGAGATTGACATGTTAGGAAGCCCCGCCCCCTGCGTCACGCGCCTGACGCTGAGCTGCAGCCCCTTTTCATTTCCAGTCTCGCAGATCTCCATTTTCTTCTTTCCCGATAGCCAGGAGCAGAAGACTACAAGCCCTGCAAGATGAATGAAGAGTACGACGTTATCGTCCTGGGCACCGGGCTTACGGTGAGAATGCGGCATATGATGCAAACCAGACCGCAGACGTGATTTACAACCTGTTACTAGTGTAGTTGGTGCCTGACAGCTTGGCTTCGAGTTAACTAGGCCCACTTAGCTAAGTAGCTAGCTTAGCACCTAACTGACGGGGAGCGGCAGTTTGATGTACAGTAATGGAAACACGAAACCGAGCAGCTAAGGCAAACAGTTAGCACGATGCTAGTTGCTGTCAATTGAAAGATTACTCCTATAACGGTAAACTTGCGAGAGAGGAGTCAACCTTGCAGCTAGTTTCTGTCTATACAAAATGTATTTACTCTGACGTCAACTTAAACACATAATTCACAAAATATCGAATGTAAAGCGCAGCTTTTGTTGAGCATTTCCCTGCCGAGACAAGATTAAAAGGCGGATAAATCCGCTAGCGTTAGCAAGGCCACTTTTAGAAAACTAATTTGTCTTGATTTCGCAACTTTCACGAATGTTTTTGCGTTATGGTTTGAAAACAGAATAATTTTTTCGGTGCCACTTTTGTGTTATTCCTACTGGTTTCTGCTAATTTGGTGAAATTAATAGTGCAACCAAACAACCTTTTAAACTCAAACATCGTGATATTTCCGCTTGGGCTGTTAGTGGAAAAGACACGGAAATCGTGGCGGCGAAATTTACCGTCGTAAACCTTTGCAAAGATCACTCATCCTTTACACTTTTAGACCTTTACCCAACTGAAACTGTCGCTTGTAACTTTTTTAATTGCACACCCCTCTGTGTTTTAACGTGGACACTTTGAGGAGGCACGTAGAGTCGCTGCTTCAGTTAATATGTTGTGAGATTTTCTGAGGTATTAAGCCATGTTGTGTTGAGTTTTAGATTCCTGAAGGCCTCCTGACTTGCAGTCAGTTTTATATGAACAGAGCATGCCATGGATATCCCGTGATGGCTTTATTACTGGTTAACAAACAGCTCTATGCTATGTCTGAGGAGCCAAATTGCTTTTCCTCATTCTCCTCAATCTGCTGAACTGCGCTGTGAGAGATAATTGTATAGAACACAGAATATAGTAGAACATAGTGCGTTAAAATTTGATAGGAACAGTGTTGTTCAAACTCACATTTGGGTGTGGTCTGAACAGGTCTGGAACTGAAAATATACTACACTTACTCTGAAAGTCCGGTTCAATAGAGCCAGTCGAAACACATGCAGACCAAGACACTGTTAGTGGCTTGGTGTAGCTTTGTAGGTTTCAGTTCCCAATGCAAACCAGAGAATTCAACTGTGTCTACCTTCCTCTTTCTCAGTCACACGGGTCCTGTATAGATGGAAACGGTATCACAAATATATGAGCTATACATTTATGTTTTTAATTAATTTGGGTTACAGTTCTGGGTCGTTTCAGTGGTTAAATTACGGGGCACAATCAAAGCAATAAAACATTAATATTTAGTCAGAAACGCAGAAAACGTGGTCTTAAAATCTATTTTGTCCAGGTCAGACCAAAGAGAAAACTGCAAAAGCTTATCTAGAAAGATTTCTTCCACTGAACAATTTTTTTATTTAATATATTGTTATTATTCCATTCCCTAACTTAACACCTTTGAATCCTTATGCACTCTGCTGCTAGATGAGCGTGATCTTTAAGTACAGGTGGAACAATCTGCAACAATGTGTCAGCTACATTTGTGTTTTTACTGATTTGATTTGGTGTTAAAGTAAAAAAAAAAAATAGGGCTGCACAATATTAGGGGAACATGTGAATTTATTGTTGAATATTGCAATTATATCAATTGCATTTAACCCATATTTTTCTCACAGCTTTTTCTAATATCTCTCACCACTCTCCCTTGGTCACTAAGATCTATATTAGGTATGGGAATAAACGGCAGGGAAGGTCCATCCAGCTGGCCAGATGTATTATTTGCAAGGAGAGTTTAAATATTCTGGCCTCTCAAATATGCATCCCAGCAGTCCTCTGCAGTTCCAATATTGTATAGTAATATTGTAATGATGACTGTGATTTGATATGCTGTGAAGCTCTAGTGAAAAATAATTTAAGATCCTCAGTATGACTTTTTGATTCCTCCTTAATTTTTGACCCTTCTTTGTTTAAGGCTCTTCTGCCTCTAGCTATCTTTTAACCTATTACCATTTGACCTGCGTGTGTCATCTGTGCTGAGAGTACAGCTCTACCAACGGAGAAATACCCTGTCGTTTTAACTGTGAGGCCATTCCCTCTTGGTGTGGGTCTTCCCAACCGTCTAAGGCTATTTCTGTATAAGGAAACCGCTTGGCACAAGATATCATATTCAGTCCTGGGGCAGATTGGTTAATAAGTCTTCATAACATCATTTTTTAACTCAAACTCTCATAAGAAAGGCCTGCATTCTGATAGGTCTAATAATTTTATAAGCATTTTATTTTGGGTTTATCCTCAACTAAAAAACATTTACTGTTGCTTCTTTTTTTCTTACTCAGAATACCAAACGCTAAAAGGGTTTTTGTTGTTTGCAGGAGTTAGGCTAGAATAAAAAGAACCAACCACAAAACTTTTTTCCCTTTCAAGCCTATATGTGGTCTTTTTTTTTTTCTTTCTACGCTATATTGGTTTTATTTTGTAAGTTGACCAACAGGAAATGGGAAGAGAGGGCAGATGACATGCAGCAAAGGCCACTGGGCTGCGTGGAGGACTATAGCCTCTGTACGTGGTCTGCACGCTTAACCCCTGTGCCACCGCCGTACCCACGTGGTCCATATTTTAATCAAACTATTTACATCATCTTCCTCGTTATTAGAACGTTTTGGACTTCCTTAGGCCGCTGGACTAAAGCAAATTTATGACTAAAACACATTAGGCGTGGTGAAATTACTTTAACGGTAGGGTAAAATGTGTTAAATGCTAACCTGGACTTCGACTCTGCTTCCATTGAGTTTTATAGGCTTTGTTGTCTGCCTGTTTCCACACTGTATCTGTTAGCGTGGCTCTTACTGTGTGGAGCATTCTGTCAAAGTTTACATGGGGCAGGTTGGCTTCAGCCTCATATCACTCCACAAGTCAAACCTTTTATTCATGATCTGCTTTTTTTTCTTGTCCTGTCCCCTCAAAGCCTATTACAGTAAAAGTTGTTTAAAGCTTCCAGTCACATGATGCATATCACATCTGCTTACTTCTGCAAACTTTCTGCTATAATCTCATTAAGGCCTCAGATGTATATGAATTCCAGAACAAAGCAAACACACATACTTCCCTTCATTACGGACTTGACTTGAAATGTCCTGTTCTTTATTGACTGGAACAATGCAAAGAGGGGAGTCGGTATTTGTCAGACTTTTATAAAGTGGTTTGACATTTAATCTTTTAATCCTGTGGGTTTTTTTTTCAGGAATGCATATTATCAGGAATCATGTCAGTAAAGGGGAAGAAGGTTCTTCACATGGACCGCAACTCATACTATGGAGCTGAGAGTGCTTCTATCACACCATTGGAAGATGTAAGTTGCCCTAAAAACTAATCAGCCTGGTCAGATTGATTTTACTTTAATAGGAAAGTGCTACAGGTGAAGCACTTTGTTTTACTTAAAAAATACAAATATTGAGAAAAAACATACACCACCTTTCCGTCTGCATGGTTAGTGAGAGTATTGATTCCAGAAGTCAGGGCTGAAACTGCGACTGTTGATCATGGTTGGATTTGCTTCCTCTCTGCAGGTCTACAAGCGCTTCAGCCTTCCTGGCAGCCCTCCAGAGTCGATGGGAAAGGGACGAGATTGGAATGTAGACCTCGTCCCAAAGTTCCTCATGGCTAATGGTATTCCTTTACTGTTCACCTTGAATATGGCACGCAGCTTTGAATTGTCACTTAAAACCATACATGTTGGGAAGCAGAACAGCTGAGTATCTACAATACAGAGGCATTTCTATAAGTTACAATATCATCAAAAGTTAGTTTAAGAAATTCAATTCAAAAAGTGAAACTTGTATTTTAAACATTTATTTTGATGATGGCACTGTACCCTGATGGGTAGGCCAGCTTCTTTGCAACTAAATGTTTCCATTTTTCATTTAATGTTAACATTTTCTGAAAAACCTTTAGTTAGCTGTAAGCAATATTCAAAATAACTAAAAATAAAAACTTGAAATATATTACTGTTATGCAGTTAATATAGACAATTTCCTTTTTGACTTGAAATACTGAAATAAAGCCTTTTTTTTTACCTAAGTTATTGAGCTTCTGTATTTCTTTAAATGTTGTATTTGTAGTATTATACTAATATATTATTTTCTCATCAGAAGAAAGTGTTATTTTACACAAACATTAAAAATAAGAACTTAAGCGGCCGAGAGCAATCAATGATTTGAGAAAAACTGACTTTGATAGCTACAGGATAATGTATGTCTTAGTTAGTGAAAGTGACTCTGGTGTGTTTTTCAGGTCAGCTGGTTCGCATGCTGCTGATCACACAGGTGACTCGCTACCTGGATTTCAAGGTGATCGAAGGCAGCTATGTGTACAAGGGGGGGAAAATCTACAAAGTCCCCTCCACAGAGACAGAGGCCCTGGCATCTAGTAAGTGTAGTAAAAACACAGAAAAGTTTGATCTCTGCTCGGATTAAGCAGCAACTTCCCTCAATGCTCACCCTTGTCTGCTAAAGGCCTGATGGGGTTGTTTGAGAAGCGCCGCTTCCGGAAGTTCTTGGTCTTCGTTGCCAACTTTGACGAGAATGACCCTAAAACCATGGAAGGCGTTGATCCCAAAAAGACAACAATGAGGGCCATCTTCCAGAAGTTCAGTCTTGGACAGGAAGTTATTGACTTCACCGGGCACTCCCTGGCACTCTACCGCACAGATGAGTCAGTGCTGCTTGTGGTTACGGTTTTATTGTATGCAGTGTGGGGGAGGGGTAGCATGGCATTGTTCAGGATACTTAAGTTCTCCTTGTCTTCCCTCAGATACCTGGATCTACCTTGCATCGAAACAATAAACAGAATAAAGCTTTACAGCGAGTCTCTGGCCAGATACGGCAAGAGCCCGTACCTCTACCCTCTGTACGGCCTGGGAGAACTGCCACAGGGCTTTGCCAGGTACGAAACTCTTCCTGGGTTCTACTCTGCGTGTGTGTGTTGCACTTGCAGTGTAAAATAAACTAACATTTAGGGTGGAGCCACCTTTTCCGTTTGTTTCTGCACATGTTGCCCATATTGCAAAAGTGGAAAAAAAAGGGGGAAAGCATTTTAAGGCATTAAGGATATATTTGAAGAATTATTAAGGTGATCTTGGGTATATTACAACAAGCAGCTTTTTAAATTAAAAAATACAAACTCGTGAGACTCTTTAATCATTAGAGTAAAGTGTGATTGATGTACAGCCTGCAGGGCTCTTTGGGTTCCTGTCTAAAGAACTAAGTCTGCTCAGCTTGCAGTATGTTGCATGTAATATATCAGTTACTAGTTGCATTTGTCAAATAATTCAATTCAACTTAGTTTTATTTATATAGTGCCAATTCACAGCACATGTCATCTCAAGGCACTTCACAAACTAAATTCAGTTAAATCATACAGATTTCAAGTCTGGTACATATATTCCAATTAATCCTAGCTATTAAACGGTGCAGTCAGATTCAGTTATTTATTCAAATTGGTTAAAAGTTTTTTCTACCTAAGGAAACCCAGCAGATTGCATCCAGTCAGTGACTTGCAGCATTCACTCCTCCTGGATGAGCATGTAGCGACAGTGGACAGTCACTGGCATTGACCTTGCATCAATCCCTCATACTGAGCATGCATGTAGCGACAGTGGAGAGGAAAAACTCCCTTTTAACAGGAAGAATCCTCCAGCAGAACCAGGCTCAGTGTGAGCGGCCATCTGCCACGACCGACTGGGGGTTTGAGAGAACAGAGCAGAGACACAAAAAGAACACAGAAGCACTGATCCAGGAGTACTTTCTATGGGAAAGAAAAGTAAAACATTAATGGTATAGCTCCTTTAGTGGCTTCATCTAGGAGAGAAAGACAGCTAAGCAGATGAACCTTGAGCCAGTTTTCAAGTCTGGAGTATGAAAGAGCACATAGTCACAGTAGAAGCTCAGCCAGCAGCTATGTCTATGAGAGACAGGGTTAAACTCTGAAAGACAGCCAAATGTATCATCTGTATAAGGTGACCTTTAAGTTGTTTGCAGCAGCAGCTTGGCTGATGTCCCCCTGCAGGAGGGTGCCACAGCTCCTTTCAGAATGAGCTGTTTTAGGGCTCTGTCACTTTTATGAAAATTAGCTGTACCTGGCCACACCACCAACCAGCACTTCATACACAAAACAAAACCTATAAGACAACAATAGTTACTTGCCTTTCTGTCATCTGCCGATTTGCCTCAAATAGTAGGGACTCAATTTTTCTTCAGTCTTTCTGCAAATCTTGACGGGTACCGATGCGAGTTCTCAAAGCAGTCCGTGGTGAAGTTATTCGCACAGACTTGTACTGTCTTCCACAATGTGACTGACTTTGCGTTTGGATTGTTTGTAGAAGCATTAGAAACCCAAATTGAAGTATAAAAATGATCAAAAATGAATTTTGCACAATAGGTCCCTTTTTAAATTACATTATTTTTCAGACATTAATTGGTTGAGATTCCTGTCAGTGGCATATTTGTTCAGCTACAGGTTAGTCTTCCAAGAAGACTAACCTGTATGGCATCCTGGAATCATCTGATCAAACAAATCACAAGTTGTGATTGTTTTTTTGTTTTTTTTGTTTTTTTTTTACTAAATGTAATTTCAGTTGTAGAATAATTTCTGCTGAAGAACATTCTGCTCAGTTAACTCTCATTAATTTAAAATAACCAGTAGCAGTGTAGCTCCTAAAAACATCATGAACCTGCCTAAGAAAAATGCTAGGATTTAGGAAACATTTCACACTTCCTGTATGTTTTTGCCCTCTGTAAGCTACATTCAGTATCAATACATTGAAAGTGGGATTGTTAAACAGGTTATGAGCCACATCTCTTTGCTGCAGAGTAGTTGTAGTTTTCATTTAGTACTGGGATGAATCTGCTGACAGAATGTACCTATTAAAAGCTTTTGTGAGATTTGTTGGAATGTTTTCTATCTGGTTCGCCAACAGGTTAAGTGCCATCTTTGGTGGGACGTACATGTTGAACAAGCCCATAGAAGAGATCGTGATGGAGAACGGGAAAGTGGTGGGAGTCAAGTCTGAGGGCGAGGTGAGCATACTGGTCTCTGTCCAGCTTCTAATCATGGCTTATCAGCTTCATGCTTTCTGGTGCCGGGTAGAAAAAGAAGAAAGTCTCTCTGGTAATGGTAAAATGTTTACCGTAACCAGGGATGCAGCTGTTTATTTAGTTTCCACGTCCAGCTTGTCTTTTCACAGTCCAAACATTTGTCAATTTCTTGGAAAACTTCCATTAACACTAAATATTAGCTTAAATGGCAGCTATATTTTCCCCATCAAAATGGAAATGACAAATATGCACAAGTGTGCACAAAATGGCATTCCAGGTATGTTGTAATCACAAAACCTGTTACTAGAGAGAGAGCTGTGCTCATGTTAAGTTAATTATGTAAAAAAAAACAGGTTCCCTTAAATGCAGAGTTCTCAAAAGACAGTGACACTCACCAACACATTGTTTTGTAACAGTAAGAAAAATTCATTTTAGAGCTGTAATCTAATCTATAAAGGAGATGTTCAGTTGTTCCTCTCTTATTTAGTAGTTCCTCTTAGTTTTTATTGTATTTGTACAAACACCTCTACCCAGTAGTATGGAGGGCTGTAGCTACGACTTCCAATTTTAAACGAAATTTTCAGTTGGGAAATGCTGCTAATTATAGTTTTGAGGAGGAAAATTGGGATCTGCTAGTCAGTTTGACAGAAACCCGGAACTACAAATAGCTTTGAAAAGTACATTGTGCATCTGTGATCAAAACCTTGATCAGAGTTTAATGCACACATTTATTACACGTTTAATAAACATTTAACAATGGTTATTGCCATTGCTCCCATTTACATTGGAGCACATGACTTCAGAGAAAAGGTGAAGAATTAAAGGAAGCTGTATCACCTTTTAGAGCTGGAAAACCCTTTTAACCCTCCCAATTTTTCTGTCAGAGCCTTATATGACTTGAAAGTCCTGGGGTTTCCATATGATAAACGAGCAGCTGCTTAATCTTCCAGTCACCGCTTACATTGGCGTGCAGTGGTTGGGGTTAGCCTGTCCTTCATGGATTTGTGGCCTGTCGTCCTCTTCTCCCCCACCCTTATACAAGTCCGCCTTGCTATCTTCTTCCAGAAGAGGCCTGGCTCGTCAGAGTTGAAGACTTGCTGGGGGATTTATTCTTTAGCTGCTGTAATATTTTCTTTCCATATTTTAATTTCTAAATTTCCACTGTTTAGAAAATATTTTAAAGCACTTTAAAGCCTTTATCGTCTCCTTCTTTCTCAGTATGCTGCAGATTGTAGACTACACACATGCCTTGGTCATGGTTTTTGATCATTTCTTTTTGTAATTCAATGCACATCATCCGCTTCTTCTCAGCACTGTCCTTGGAGCTCACTTTCTTTGGACCACAATGTCATAGTGTTGTATGAGAGAGCACTGGCTGTCAAACTTGACAGAAAATGATTATAGGGTGAACCTTTTAAAACTGCCTTCAGCATTTTAAATTACCTATTAGTTAGCATTGTCAAGCAACAGTCCGTGTGTGTGTGTGTATATTCTAGAGTTGGGGGTCTTCTTTCTAAAGCCTCTAGTGACTGTCTTGCAACTTTTAGATTCATTCCTGCTCCAACACACCTGACTGAAATGAATGGCTCGTCACCATCAGTCTGTAGAACTTACTGAGGAGGTCATTCAGCCTTTTAGTGTGTGCTGGAGCAGTGTTTTGGGACAGTGGCTCTCGAGAACTGGAGATGCCACTTTTTCCGAATCCATTTTTTTCCATGGCAGTTTGAATGACGAGGTAACGGGGAGGAAAGACATGGCACAGTCAACTTGCGGTTTTATCCTTTTGAACAAAGGGTCGCTTTCTCTATTAAAGCCTGAATGAAGAGCAGAGCTGTCTCAGCATGTTATAGAAAATAGTCATTCTGAAAATCGGCTCATTCCATTCAATTGCTAATCGGCATTATTACATCAATACAAGCACATCATGGCAGTAGTTAAAACCATAAATCTAATTATAATCTGAGGACTGCAGCCCAGCCATGGATCCAATATTCTTGTTAGGAACTGTGCAGGCTGTCAGACCTTAATACAGATGGAATTCCTAGGCCTTCATTTTAAAATGTGGACTACAAATTAGCACCTCTACCAATTTTTTGTCTTAACTATCCAATTTTTAATTTTGTATTGGGTTCTATGTCCAACTATGGTTGCCTAGTTTAAAATGTTAAGTTCCTCTCACCTATACTTTATTCTGTTTCTCTCCCCTGAACCTCTTGTATGTTTCCCCAACCCAGATTGCAAAATGCAAACAGCTGATCTGCGACCCTAGCTATGTCATGGACCATGTGAAAAAAGTTGGTCAGGTGATCAGAGTCATCTGCATCATGAGTCATCCCATCGCCAACACCGGTGACATCAACTCTTGCCAGATCATCATCCCACAGAATCAGGTTAACAGGAAGCACGGTGAGACTCATTCAAACACACGAAGTTAATCCACAGTTGGGGAACATTTTAAGATGGAAATATTTTATTTACAGTAAAACTGTCAAATAACTAGTTTTTCTCTTTACAGACATCTACGTTTGTATGATCTCTTTTGCTCACAATGTGGCTGCAACGGGGAAATACATTGCAATCGCCAGCACCACAGTGGAGACCAACGATCCCGAGAAAGAAATCAAGCCTGCCCTTGACCTCCTGGAGCCCATTGAGCAGAAATTTGTCAGCATCAGTGATCTGTATGAACCCATTGACCTGGGCACTGAAAGCCAGGTAGGTTCAGTGGGATGGCAGTTTTTAGTTGGCTCGCAAGTTGTTGAAAATATTGCTTTACTTTCTGGGGTTGTACCATGCTATAAAATGAAAAATCACCAAAGTAAGCATTCCTGCTCGTTTATACTAATAGGGAGAATAGATAGGGACACAGTGGGCGAAGAAAAAAAATCTGTCTTGTCTTATATTGGGATTTGTTTGCATCATTTAGTTCTTTTAAAAAGAAATGGCCCGTAATCTATCAAAGATGCAAAGTGTAGTAGGCAGATCAGTACTGGGAATGGAAAGCACTAAAGACAAAGTAGGTCTTGAGTTAGAGGAGATGTCAGCAGAGAAATTGTTTCAGTCATCAAAGATGGTTTGGGATTTTGTGGGACTTTTGCTTTCATCAAAAAGTGATTCAACTGTATGCAGCACTCTACAACAGGTCCTGCTCCTGCCAGACATTTAAAAGTTGACCATATTAAACATATTATGACATTAAAACAAGTAGCACGGGAGCACTCATCCTAGGAATTAAGTAGAAAAATGAATGCAACTAGTCAGTGATTAACTAAAAGCTTTTTAATGAGAAATATTTTAGCTTGGTTTTGAATACAGAGAAGGTGTTAAGGAAGAGAGGAGCCTAAAAACCAGTGACTCTGCCTCCCTTTCTGATCCTGGAAAAGCAGGTGCCAAATAAAAACGCTGCCTCTTCCGAACAGTGTTCTTGTGGGTTAGTATGAGATAATGTTTTAAGTAGGACAGGATAATGCTACTGAGGGTTTCTTATGTTATAGGTAGCCAATAAAGAGAAGCCAGAACGGGCTTAGTTTGGTTTCTTTTCGCTGTACTAGAGGAGGAGCCGAAATCCACTGATCACCAAACCAGACCCCTTCTGGCCCTTGGCTGCACCGAGAAATCCTGTCCATGAAAATTATGAACAGGACCGGTGACTAAGGGCAGTGGGAACAGGTCCTACTTAGTGCCGGCAATGAGGACCAAACTCCCGCTCTACTTGTACAGAGACCTGACGGCCCCCTAATAAGGGCAACTACTCCGTACTTTTGGAGTGCCCCCCACAGGGGACAACAAGGGGAATGATGGAATGCCTTCCCCAGGTCTACAAAATGCATATGGACCGGTTGGGCAAACTCCCATGAACCCTCAAGCACCCTGTAGAGGGTGTAGAGCTGGTCCAGTGTTCTGAGGCGTCGGACGCTTTGCCAGAATTGCTTTGAGGCCAACCTTCTCCATTGCCTCTGCCACATCCGCAGCATGCTTGGCCTCAAGGCACACGTCTGCCACCTTGGGAGTCCCACAAGCCAATACCAGCCGATGGGACAAGTCCTTCAGCTTGACGACATCCCTTACTGCTGGTGTCCACCACCGGGTTCGGGGATTCC
Source organism: Girardinichthys multiradiatus (assembly GCF_021462225.1). Lineage (NCBI taxonomy): Eukaryota > Metazoa > Chordata > Actinopteri > Cyprinodontiformes > Goodeidae > Girardinichthys > Girardinichthys multiradiatus. Next base: position 4,501,171 of record NC_061809.1, read on the forward strand.
TGCTGCGACAGGCACCGCAGACCTTACAGCCACAGCCATGGGCGGCAGCATCGACAATAGAGGTGGAGAACATAGTCCACTCACTCAGATTCTATGTCTCCAGCCTCCCCCTAAATATGGTCAAAGCTCTCCCACTTCCGGGAGAGCTTTGAACGTTGCCCCAAGTTGTTGTTTTTTTTTTTAAGAGCCATGTTTTCTTGTCACACAAGCTGCTCAGTGGGGAAAAGGTCTCCACATCGAAATGTTAAATGCTCATGCAAGTTCATCATGTTCGAGGCCTTTGCTGGCACTTTACGTCTGCATAAGCAGCACACTGCTTTAGTTGCATCCCGTGGTTTACCTCTTTCCTCCGGTTTCAACGAATTAATCCCAAATTGGCAACTTGATATATTTTTTGTTAACTAGTTCCTCCATTTTTGGACATTTGTGTTCTAAACTGGCAAATCAATACTTGGTTGTTTACATTGCTCTGCCAACAAAAAAGCCCAAACGTCACCAGTGCGAATATATCACCCATCAGCATTTCTTGGACTGACGAATATTGTTTGAAAAAATTTTAAATATCGCCCAACCTTACTGTGAAGTCACATCTGGAATTGGTGGCTTAGCTAACAACAAAGAAAATAGTAGCATTGGCACTATTAACCAACCCCCTAAGTTCGATGAATACCTTTCAGTACCACTAACACAAATGCTAATGAGTGTTTCTAGCACTGGGGGCTGCAAACAGCACAAACTATCTTGTAACCACAGCAGAACTAATGGTAGCTTAGGTAGCTTATTGTTAGCAACAGGGATAAACAGTTACCATCTCGCCCATTCCGAGGAGTATGCAGTCATATTTATGTAGGTTAGTGGGAGAAAAGGAAGAGAAAACAGATACACTGGACAAGCTCGCGTTACTGGAGTAAAGTGACTCTTTAACAGTTGTTAACTTTACAAAATACAGCTAGTAGCACTGATGGCTTCAGGTGAGACCTTCGGGGCCTATCCTGGCCCAAACAATTTAAAGCACAACTAAACAAAGCAGAATAAAACAAACAATGTTTAAAGTGTTATATCCTAATTAATTTTCTCTGCCCAGACACAACCTCTAAAGGCTCCCAAAGAGTCGGGTGCACTTGACTTGATTGCCATGACTGGAAATTTGGGAAATATAGGAATTTGTAATGAAAAATGCAGGACACTGGTATGCTCGACTATGAAATCCCAAATGCACCACAAGTCCATGTTACACACACAAACATGCTTTGAAAATACTTGCAGGCTTAAACAATCCGAAAACACCTATAGAACGCTCCTCTTGCACCATAACAAAAATTACTACAAACGACAAAACATAAATGTTTGGATCCTCCAGGGAGGCAGCTGCTCAGTCAGCCCAATACAGTTTATTTATATAGCGCCAATTCACAACATATGTCGTCTCAAGGCATTTCACAAAAGTCAGGTACATACATTCCAATTAATCCTATTCATTGAACAGTGCAATTTGAACATAGTTGAGCGTACCAATTTCCTATATTACAGGTGACAAATTCCTACATTTCCCACACTTCTGCCACAGCGTCATTGGACACAGAGGCAAAACTAATTTGCCGTGTAGCATTGGAAAAACCAAAAGAAAAGGAGGTGGTATTAAAGGCCATTAAATCGCACTAGGGACGAAGAAGAGGAATACACCTGTTCAGTTTGAGGCAGAGAGTAGCCGTAACAATGATGCATTTAGGTACCAAAACATAGAGTGCCTTGTGAAAGTACTCGGCCCCCTTGAACTTTTCAACCTCTTGCCACATTTCAGGCTTCAAACATAAAGATATAAAATTCAAATTTTTTGTGAAGAATCAACAAGTGGGACACAATCGTGAAGTGGAATAAAATTTATTGGATGTGTCAAACATTTTTAACAAATAAAAAACTGAAAAGTGGGGCGCGCAATATTATTCGGCCCCCTTGCGTTAATACTTTGTAGCGCCAACCTTTGCTGCAATTACAGCTGCAGGTTGCTTGGGGTATGTCTCTATCAGTTTTGTACATCAAGAGACTGAAATTCTTGCCCATTCTTCCTTGCAAAACAGCTGGAGCTCAGTGAGGTTGGATGGAGAGCGTTCATGAACAGCAGTCTTCAGCTCTTTCCACAGATTCTCGATTGGATTCAGGTCTGAACTTTGACTTGGCCATTCCAACACCTGGATACGTTTATTTGTGAACCATTCCATTGTAGATTAGGCTTTATGTTTTGGATCATTGTCTTGTTGGAAGATAAATCTCCGTCCCAGTCTCAGGTCTCTTGCAGACTCCAACAGGTTTTCTTCCAGAATGGTCCTGTATTTGGCCCCATCCATCTTCCCATCAATTTTGACCATCTTCCCTGTCCCTGCTGACGAAAAGCAGGCCCAAACCATGATGCTGCCACCACCATGTTTGACAGTGGGGATGGTGTGTTCAGGGTGATGAGATGTGTTGCTTTTACACCAAACATATCGTTTTGCATTGTGGCCAAACAGTTTGATTTTGGTTTCATCTGACCAGAGCACCTTCTTCCACATGTTTGGTGTGTCTCCCAGGTGGCTTGTGGCAAACTTTAAATGAGACGTTTTATGGATATCTTTGAGAAATGGCTTTCTTCTTGCCACTCTTCCATAAAGGCCAGATTTGTACAGTGTACGACTGATTGTTGTCCTATGGACAGACTCCCACCTCAGCTGTAGATCTCTGCAGTTCATCCAGAGTGATCATGGGCCTCTTGGCTGCATCTCTGATCAGTCTTCTCCTTGTTCGAGATGAACGTTTAGAGGGACGGCCGGGTCTTGGTTGATTTGCAGTGGTCTGATACTCCTTCCATTTCAATATGATTGCTTGCACAGTGCTCCTTGGGATGTTTAAAGCTTGGGAAATCTTTTTGTATCCAAATCCGGCCTTTAACTTCTCCACAACAGTATCTCAGACCTGCCTGGTGTGTTCCTTGGTCTTCATGATGCTCTCTGCGCTTTGAACAGAACACTGAGACTATCACAGAGCAGGTGCATTTATACAGAGACTTGATTACACACAGGTGGATTCTATTTATCATCATCAGTCATTTGGGGCAACATTGGATCATTCAGAGATCCTCACTGAACTTCTGGAGTGAGTTTGCTGCACTGAAAGTAAAGGGGCCGAATAATATTGCACGCCCCACTTTTCAGTTTTTTATTTGTTAAAGTTTGACACATCCAATAAATTTCATTCCACTTCATGATTGTGTCCCAGTTGTTGTTGATTCTTCACAAAAAATTTGAATTTTATATCTTTATGTTTGAAGCCTGAAATGTGGCAAGAGGTTGACCAGTTCAAGGAGGCCGAATACCTTCGCAAGACACTGTAGTACTGTTAGATTTTACGTGAATAGGTACTCGGTAAGAGCAATGGAATTTGGTACCCATTCCCATATTTGATTATAGAGCTGAGGTTCATCAGTGAAGCAGTAAAAGCAAATGTCATGTTGGATTAGGGTAACAGTCTAGGTGCAGCATTTTGAATCAGTTATTTAGTGTTCATCTAGGCAGCAAAAATGAGCATGACATTAATGTAATTCACAACAAGCAAAAGCACCAATTAATGTTTGTAAATAAAAGTTGTTAGGAAGGGGTTGGCTTTGCATATATTTCTACGATAAGATGTAGTCTTAAATGTCTTACGTTTTATGGGGTTAAAAATACTTTTTTGGATGTTTTAAAAAATAAAGTAAAACCAAACAGAATGTGAAAATGACTCATTTGTGATCAGTGCAGATGACTAGATTCATAACTGCCTTAATAAACAGTTGTTTTTTTAATGAGGCCTGTAGAAAGTCAGCTGAGAACATGAAGCTGAAGTTTGAAACAAATCATCTCTGTACTTAACAGATCTAGTTCATTGTGTGCCCGGCAGAAATGTTTATTGTCTGATTCTTTGTCCCTCCTAGATCTTCATCTCTCGCTCATATGACGCCACAACTCACTTTGAGACCACCTGTGATGACATCAAGGACATCTATAAGCGAATGACTGGTTCAGACTTTGACTTTGCTGAAATGGAGCGCAGAAAGCAGGACATCTTTGGTGACGCTGCAGAGTAGAGGCGACACATCCACAGTACTCCAGATTATCAAAGACGAAAAATATGGAATTCTTAAAAAACAAAACGAATAGATAAACTACAGAAACACGTATCCATGGGTGGGCTAACCAAATATCCAGGTATAGGGTTTGCCCACTGTGGAAGTTTATGATCTATAGAAAGATATGAAATAATGTTGTTGGAAAGGGTTCAGAAAGGGAGCATTGCTTTTTCAGATCTCATTCGGGTGGATGTTGCACTAAATACAGTTATGCCTATTAGACAGTACTTAATATTCTTGTGAGTCATCATGTTTAGGTGAAGCATTATCCAAAGACCCTAAATCAAAAAAGAATTCCTCATCAGTATCATAAGAAATTATGGGTTTAGGGTGGGGTCCAAGTATTTTGTCATCATTCAGGTTCTACAAGATGTAAAATATTTGCAAACACCATTTTGTTTCTGCAGGTGTTTGTTTTCCATGTCTGACGGAAAGAGAGGTGGCTTTGGCTTTGTCCTTTTGTATTAAATCTTGTGCAAGTCTGTTTGTTGCGGTGTGTCGTAATTTCAGCAAACAAAACCTGCAACAGCAGCCATGTGAAACGGCATTTGAGTTAACATGCATTCGAGTTCACACAGTCTTACCCCTGACACTGCCAAGAAGCCAAGTCACGATAGTGACTAAGGGAAAACTACCTGAAACTATTCTCAACAGCTGGAGTTACTAGAAAGCAGCAGATTTTTGGATCTGTCCTGCAACACCATTTACACATTGACAGCAGATGGCAAATATGGTTCACTGTAATTACTTAAGAAGGACCAAATGTATACGGCTGCAGTATTGAACTGATAAGAACCTTGTCTCTGTTTTGAACAACTGTTTAAAAAAAAAAAAACACATGGCTTGGGCTCAAATGATTTCTGTACTGCGGAGTAAAAATTTAAAAAATGACTCTTGCATTTGTTTATTTTTATGCAAATATATATTTTTAGTTTAATGTTGCTTTTTTAGGATTGACCAAAAAGACATTGCCTGTGAAGGTTGAGTTGTTTCCTGCACAGATTAGTAGTTTGCTGCTTTAGACATGTGAGAAATCTGAGTGGAAATACAGCCACTATACCAAATAAATATCCAGCACCATATATCCAAACATATTTTAGTTTCCCAAAAAATTACAATGCAAAAATGCAATGTTATAGCCTACACAATCATAAGAAATTCTGCTGATTTGTCAGCTGTCTGACAGTCATTGACACCCTAAAAGAGGATAGGCTGGTTTACAGAGTGCTGTCTCCAAGCATTTGAATGGAAAGTTGAGTGAAAGGAAAAACTGCAGTGGAAAGGGTTGCATATGTAACAGGGATAGCTGCATCCTTGATAAGATTGTAAAGCAAAACTCTTTCAACAGTTTGAAGAGATTCCCAAGGTGTGGACCCTGTTGAAACTAAATGATTACTGCTTTATGAGTCAGATAACCACATTCCTTACAACAGTTCAGGACAATAATCCCACTTTTGACTCCTCTCATGGATTTTTAGACCACTTTCTAAGCTGAAAATCAACCCCGGTATGCTTTTATATTGGACTCATGTTTTCACACCTTTTCTACAAATAAAATGATTATCAAGATGTTTCAAACAATTAGGATGGCTGATCAGAGAAGATCATTTTTCACAAGCCTTTGTGTAGAATTCCAGTCTGTCCTTTTGTTGGACAGAAGAGGCTTCTTTGCTGCTCTGCTTAATTATAAGTCTTTACCTCACTGTACAGATGCACTCATACCAAGCTGCTGCTAATCCCAGCAATCTCTGTGTAATTCTGCAATTCTTTTGGACATCCAGTAGCCTTAATGATCTGGAGAAAAGTTTATTTGGCTGCAATCTTTTTTGAAGCAGTTTACTCGTGTGAGGACAGTTTGATGCAAAGAGATGGTGGCTGAATCCTTTTTTTCCAATTACCCATTATGGGAAAACAGTGGCTCTAAGCACATCTGCCCACTAATTAGATTGATGGTGAATTTAGCTGGGCCCTGTGCAGATGACAATACATGAAATGAAGTAAACTGCATTTAGTGGCAAGGCAGAAAGATTTTTTTTTGTTATAAAATAAACCTTTTTGTCTTTTGAAGCTTTTCTCAGTGAATTAATATTCACCAGGTTATTTGGTACAATGCCCTGAAAACATCAACTGACAACCCAAAAACTAAAGTTGCAAAGTTTGCAAAACACATTTTTATCACTGACAAAAAACTGTAGTTACATTTGCAGTTCTGTGCAACAGTATTTCCCCCTTACAGATTTCTTCTGTTTTGCCTTGTCAAAATTAAATGTTTCATAACCTCAAACAAACTTCATTAACAGATAAATACAAAATGTAGTTTTCAAATTATAAATTTATTAATGACAAGCTACCCAGCCAACTTGGCACTATATGAAAAAACACCACCATGCTGACAGTTAAACATGGTGGGTTTTAGTGTGATGGTCTGGGGCTACCTTGCTGCTTCAGGATCTGGACAATTTGCTGTTATTGATAAAGCCACACATTCTGTTCCCTACCAGAAAATCCTGGAGGGGAATGTACAACCATCGTTTTGTGATCATAAGCAATTCGCATGGGTTATGATGCAGGACAGTGAAAGAGCAAAAGCAAGTCCTCCCCTGAATGGCTCAATAAAACAAAAACTAAATGAAAATTCTGGATCGGCCTAGTCAAAGTCCGGACATAACTAATTGACTAATTGATTCTATGACATTACCTGAAAATGACTTGTTTTTGAATATTCAGCCACTGATTTAAATCAACTCACTGAAGTGGTGACATCATATATTAGTTTCAGTGACATGTGAGTGCACACCAAGACCTTTTGCACATTCAGCAACAATAAACCTTGGTTCACATCTGAGGAAGTTGCATAGGGATAACAAAGAGGCTCACAGCAGTTGGGAGCAGGCCCCACTGCTTTTTCTGGCCTGCCCTTACAGGCCTGGAACAAACTGATCAAGGAGATCAAAGCAGCGGAGAGAAGCTAAAGAAAAGCTTCTCAGTCAAAGACACTTCTGCTGAATGAAATGGTTTGAGAAACCTGACTGCCTACAGGAGCCCTTCCCCCCACCCTGAGCAGAATCCTCGCCTGGCAAATCAACTGAATGGCTTCTACTGCAGGTATGAAAAGCAGCAGTTCAGACCTCAACCCAACTCCTCCACATCCCACTCAGACACAAATTCTTCCCATACACCAACAACCCTAAGATCCTGAGATCTGCAACAAGTAACTGGAGCTGTATGTGGTTCCCTCCTGCTTCAAAGGCTCCACATCGCAGTACCCCAAAAACCCACCATCACAGGATAAATGACTACAGGCCTGTCACCCTGACATCTGTGGTCATGAAATCCTTTGAGCAACTGGTGTTTGGAGCACCTGAAGGACATCACAGGCCCTCTACTGAACCCCCTGCAGTGTGCTTACCGGGCAAACAGGTCGGCAGATGATGCAGTCAGCTTTGGACTATGCTTCATCCAGCAACACTTCAACCACCCAGAGACGTACGGCAGGAACTTGTTTGTCGACTTAAGCTCAGCCTTTAACACCATCAACCCAGACATCCTCCATCAGAAGCTCATCGAGCTCAAGGTCCTGGCCTCCACCTGTCAGTGGATCACCAGGTTCCTGAAGGACCGGCAGCAGCAATTGGTACTAGGGAGCATCTTCTCCCGCACAAGATCAGTAAGCACTGGTGCCCCCCAGGGGTGTGTTCTCTCCCCACTGCTCTTCTCCCTCTACAAAAATGACTGCATCTCAGCAGACCCGTCAGAGAAACTACTGGAGTTTGCAGATGACACCACTGTTATTGGACTGATCCAGGACAGTGATGAGTCTGCATACAGACAGGAGGTGGATCGGCTGTTATACTGGTGTTATCAGAACCACCTGGAACTAAACCCACTCAAGACAGTGGAGATGACGGTGGACCTTCGGAATACACCCTGAAACTGAAGCAATTTATACGAAGTGGGGCCTCTATTAATGTGGTGACTGTGGATGACATCACGCCACTACACAACGCCTTCATACAGGCTCATCCAAACTGTGCCCGACTTCTTGTGCAGGCTGGAGCTCAGGTGAGCCCAGGTTTCTTGCATTAAGACACATGGGTTCAGTCTCAGTTCTACTATGCAGAATAGCAGTTTGCATCGTAAATAATAAAATAATGCAAAAGTAATGGGAAAAGTGCCTTGTCTCTGGCTGTGCCAAGTAGATATCAAGACTATCCATGGCAGCAACGCCTGTGCTGCTGGCATCCTGGCGTGTGCAGAGCTGCTCCTAGAGTACGAAGCCAAAGGAAACTCTTCTCTAACAGCCCTAAATGCATCTCCCATCCTTGAGGCCTGTTTCCAGGGTAAACCCTCAGGGAACTTGGACTGGAAAAATTAAGGTTTTCATTCAGTAATTTTGTTAATTCCTCCCAGGTAATCCTGAAGTGGTGAGGCTGATGACAACCAATAGTGCCAAGCTGGAAGCCTTCGATGTCCACTTCGGCCCTCATCTTTATGTAGCATGTGGTAAGGACATGTGGAATGACTTTAAGGGCTCCTAAAAGCAGGTTGTTATTTGATATAGTGCCTTGCAGAAGAATATGTACTGACTGGGCTTTTCCACATTTAATCTGTGGAAAATCTTAGGTACGCTACAACCACAAACTTCAGTGATCTTTTTTTGGATTATATGATTGTATGTGATACACCGACATGATAGTGTATAATAGTGAACTGGAAGGAATACTCGTACTCGTCGTCTTCCGCTTTATCCGGGACCGGGTCGCGGGAGCAGCAGACTCGGCAGAGACACCCAGATGTCCCTCTCCCCTGACACCTCCTCCAGCTCCTCCGAGCGGAGCCCAAGGCGTTCCTAGGCCAGTCGAGAGACATAGTCCCTCCAGCGTGTCCTTGGCCATACCCTGTTCCTCCTCCCGGTGGGACGTGCCTGGAACACCTCCTGAGGAAGGCGTCCAGGAGGCATCCGGTATAGATGCCCGAGCCACCTCAACTGGCTCCTCTCGATGTAGAGGAGCAGCGGCTCTACACCGAGCCCCTCCCGGATGGCCAAGCTCCTCACCCTTTCTCTAAGGGAGTGCCCGGCCACCCTACTGAGGAAGCACATTTCAGCCGCTTGTATCCGGGATCTCGTTCTTTCGGTCATGACCCAAAGTTCATGGCCATAGGTGAGGATAGGAACATACACTGACCGGTAAATCGAGAGCTTCGCTTTTCGGTTCAGCTCTTCACCACAACGGACCGGCACAGCACCCCCTTTACTGCGGCAGCTGCACCACTCCATCTGTCGATCTCTCGCCCCATTCTTCCCTCACTTGTGAACAACACCCCGAGATACTGAGGCAGGAACTCCCCTCCCACCTGAAGAGGACAAGCCACCCTTTTCCAGTCGAGAACCATGGCCTCGGACTTGGAGGAGCTGATCCTCATCCTAGCCGCTTCACACTAGGCTGCGAATCGTCCCAGCGCATGCTGTAGGTCTTGGCTATAGGGGGCCAGCAGGACCATGTCATCTGCAAAAAGAAAAGACGAAATCCACTGGTCCCCAAACCAGACCCCCTCCGGCCCTTGGCTGCGCCTAGAAATCCTGTCCATAAAAGTTATGAACAGGACCGGTGACAAAGGGCAGCCATGCCGGAGTCCAACATGCACCGGGAACAGATCCGACTTAGTGCTAGCAACGCGGATGTTGAAGAGGCGTGTCAACCATGACAGCCCCACAACATCCAGAGACTTGAGGTACTCAAGGCAGATCTCATTCAACCCCGAAGCCTGCCACCGCGGAGCTTTTTAACCACCTCGGTGACTTCAGCCTGGGTGATGAAAGAGTCTAACCCCAAGTCCCCAGCCTCTGCTTCCACCAGGGAATGCGTGATGGCAGGATTGAGGAGGTCCTCGAAGTACTTCTTCCACCGCCCGATAATGTCCCCAGTCTAGGTCAGCAGCCTCCCACCCCCACTGTAAACAGTGTTGGCGTAGCACTGCTTCCCCCTCCTGAGGTGCCGGACGGTTTGCCAGAATCGCTTCGAGGCCAACCAGTAGTCCTTCTCCATGGCCTCACCGAACTCTTCTCAGGCCTGTGTTTTTGCCTCTGCCACAGCCCGGGCTGCGGCACGGTACCCGTCAGTCGCCTCAGGAGTCCCACAAGCCAACCACAGCCGATAGGAGTCCTTCTTCAGCTTGACCCTTACTGCCTGTGTCCACCACCAGGTTCGGGGATTGCGAGTGTCCAAAACATGCAGCCAAAGGTCTGACGACACGACAACAAAGTCGATTATCGACCTCCTGCCTAGGGTGTCCTGGTGCCAAGTGCACTGATGGACACCCTTATGCTTGAACACGGTGTTCATTATGGACAATCCTTGACTAGCACAGAAGTCCAATAACAAAATACCACTCGGATTCAGATCGGGGAGGCCATTCCTCCCGATCACACCTCTCAAAGTGTCACTGTCGTTTCCCACGTGGGTGTTGAAGTCCCCCAGCAGAATAATGGAGTCCCCAGGAGGGACACTATCCAGCAACCCCGACAGGGACGCCAAGGAGGCCGGGTACTCCGCACTACCGCTGTGCCCATAGGCCGAAACGACAGTCATAGACCTGTACCCAACCCGAAGGCGCAGGGATGCAACCCTCTCATCCACTGGGGTAAAACCCCAACACGAGACGGCTGAGCTGGGAGGCAACAAGCAAACCCACCCCAGCCTGCCGCCTCTCTCTGTGGGCCACTCCAGAGTAGAAGAGAGTCCAGCCCCTCTCGAGGAGATGGGTTCCAGAGCCCACGCTGTGCGTGGAGGTGTGCCCGATTATTTCTAGTCAATATCTCTCGACCTCCCGCACAAACTCAGGCTCCTTCCGCCCCACCGAGGTGACATTCCATGTCCCTAGAGCCAGCCTAAGCATCTGGAGATCGGGCTGCTGAGGTCTCCACCTTCGTCTGCCGGCCAATCCTCTTTGCACTGGTCCTTCACAGTTCCCCCTGCAGGTGGTGGGCCCACTAGAGGATGGACTCGTGTCTCTCGTTCAGGCTTGGCTCGGCTGGGTCCCGCGAGGAGCAACCCAGCCACCAGGCGTTCTCCGATGAGTCCCAACCCTAGGCCTGGCTCCAGGGTGGGACCCCGGCTCCACCGTACAGGACGACGTTGCGTGCCTCTGTGTAATGGTCCTCATGAGAGTGTCTTGACCCGCTCTTTGTCTGACCCGTCATCTAGAGCCTGTTTGCCATGGGAGACCCTACCAGGGGCATTTAAGTCCCAGACAACATAGCCTCTAGGATCATTCGAGCACTCAAAGCCCTCCACCACGTTAAGATGGCGGTTCAAGGAGGGGTGGAAGGAATATAATACATAATATTTTGTTTTGCACATATAAAAATCTAAAACGTAGCATTAATTTGCATTCAGCCCCTTTGACTCTAATACCTCTATATAAAATCCAGTGCAACCAACTGTCAGAAGTTCAGTTCAGTTCAATTCAATTCCGTTTTATTTATATATAACGCCAATTCACAACACATGTCATCTCAAGGCACTTCACAGAGTCAATTCAATCGAATCATACAGAATTCAAGTCCGGTACATGCATTCCAATTAATCCCAACTATTGAACAGTGCAGTTAGATTCGGTTATTTATTCAAATTGGTTAAAGGTTTCTCTATCTAAGAAAACCCAGCAGATTGCATCGAGTCAGAGACTTGTAGCAGTCACTCCTCCTGGATGAGCATGTAGCGACAGTGGACAGTCACTGACGTTGACTTTGCAGCAATCCTTCACACTGAGCATGCATGTAGCAACAGTGGAGAGGAAAAACTCCCTGTTAGCACGAAGAAACCTCCAGCAGAACCAGGCTCAGTGTGAGCTGCCATCTGCAGGAGTAGCTTTTAGGAGGAGAAAAGAGAGAGAACATAAAGTTAAAAGCTGAAATAACAGCAAATAATGCAAAATTGGAGAGTAGTATGAGAATGTAGCAGAGAGAGAGTGAAAGTTGTCATTATGCCCCTCGGCAATATAAGCCTATAGCAGCATAACTACAGATATAGCTCTGGATAACCTAAGCCACTCCAAGCTTTATCAAAAAGGAAAGTTTTAAGCCTAGCCTTAAAAGTAGACAGGGTGTCTGCCTCACGGACTAAAACTGGGAGCTGGTTCCACAGGAGAGGAGCCTGATAACTAAAGGATCTGCTTCCCATTCTAGTTCTTGAGACTCTAGGAACCACCAGTAAACCTGCAGTCTGAGAATGAAGTGCTCTGTTAGGAATATATGGAACAATCAGATCTCTGATGTATGATGGAGCTTGATCAATAAGGGCTTTATATGTGAGGAGGAGAATTTTAAATTCTATTCTGGATTTAACAGGGAGCCAATGAAGGGAAGCTAAAGTAGGAGAAATATGATCTCTCGTTTTAATTTTCATCAGAACTCTTGCTGCAGCATTTTGAATCAGCTGAAGGCTTTTAGCTGCATTTTGTGGACATCCTGATAGTAAAGAATTACAATAGTCCAGCCTTGAAGTAACAAATGCATGGACTAGTTTTTCAGCGTCACTCCTGGATAGGATATTTCTAATTTTGGCAATGTTCCGGAGGTGAAAGAAGGAAATCCTAGAAACCTGTTTAATATGGGATTTAAATGACATGTCCTGGTCAAAAATAACACCAAGGTTTTTTACTTTATCACCGGAGGTCAATTTAGTGCCATCCAGGTTAAGTGATTGACTAAACAGTTTCTTTTTCAATTACTCCGGTCCAAAGACGACAACTTCTGTCTTGTCTGAATTTAGAAGCAGAAAATGTAAAGTCATCCAAGTTTTTATGTCTTCAAACATGCTTGTAGTCTATCTAACTGGTTGGGCTCATCAGGATTTATGAATAAATAAAGCTGAGTGTCAGCATAACAGTGAAAATTTATTCTGTTATGAAGAGAATTGGCCCAAGTACTGAACCCTGTGGTACTCCATAATTAACCCTGGAGTTTAAAGATGATTTATCATTTACACGAACAAACTGGAATCTGTCAGACAAATAAGATTTAAACCAGCGTAGCACTGTTCCCCTGATCCCTACAGCATTTTCCAGCCTTTCTAAGAGAATATTGTGATCGACTGTATCAAATGCAGCTCTGAGATCCAACAGAACCAGTACAGACACAAGTCTATTATCTGAGGCCATAAGAATATAATTAGTGACTTTCAGCAGAGCTGTTTCAGTGCTATGATGAGCTCTGAAGCCTGACTGAAACTCTTCAAACAGATCATTGCTGTGTAAATGCTCACACATTTGATTAGCAACTATTTTCTCAAGGATTTTAGATAATAATGGAAGATTGGATATAGGTCTGTAATTTATTAAATCATCTTGATCAAGCCAAGGTTTCTTAAGTAAAGCACTTCCTTAAATAATTTGGTTGGGATTGGGTCTAACATACAAGTTGAAGGTTTAGATGAAGATAATATTTCTGATAACTCAGGAAGCTCCACAGGATCAAAACAGTCCAAACAGATCAGGTTCTACAGTTACTTCCAATGTTGTCTCACTTGCTGAGGATGAAGTAATGATCTTCGGGATTGTGCCAAGATTTTGTTTTTAATAGAATCAATTTATTTAAAGAATCAATTTTAATTAAGTTCCAATTTTAATAGAATCAATCGGTAAGATGGGATTTGTTAGAGAACCTTAGCATACAAACAACATTGTGAAGAAAAAGCAACGCAGGAGACAGGACATGAAGTTGTGGAGGCTTTTAAAGCTGAGTTAGGTTATGAAAAAATATCCTAAGCTTTGGGTATCTCACAGAGCTCTAATCAAGGATCATTTGAAAAATGAAAAAGTATGGCTGAACTGCAAGCCCTAAAGAGGCATGGCTGTTTACCTAAATTGAGGATAAGGGATGCAGCAAACTTGTGGAGAAAGGTTTTCTAGTCAGATGAGAGAAAAATCATACTTTATGCATTCCATTCATTGTGTGTGTGATAAAAAAAATAATAATAAAAAAAGTAATAATTTTAACTCGTGGTCCACTCCTTATGAAGCTCCCCCAAATACCTGAATGGATTTTGCTGGACAATCCTCTCAAGGTTGTGGTTACCTCTGTCGCTGGTGCATCTTTTCCTACCACACTTTTCCCCTTCACTCAACTTTCTATAAATATGCTTGAGTACAGCACAGTGTGAACAGCCAGCTTCTTTAGCAATAAACTTTTGTGGTTTCCCAGTGAGTGTCAATAAGGGTCAGTTCTTTGTATAGGTCACATAGGCGGGTAGCTGCCACATCAACTATAAACAACATAGAACGAAAGACATAATAGCAGCCCTGACTGGAGGTCTTTGGTCATGTTCTACAATGAAAATGAACATTCAGAAAATAAAAAACACAACCCCGCGCTCTGTTGTTCCTCATTCTGCTGGACCTCCCCCTGCTGTCAATGTAATGTGGCGAAAGGAAAAATTGAACCTACCTATGCGTTGCAATCAGCTGATCCCACGTAAGTTTAAATTAATTAGTACGTGTTTAAATGAATTTGCTGATTGATTACTAACCTTTATTTCACGTTCTTTGCGTTACAGTTGAGCTAAATACTGTTTGCATGCGGGGTGTTGTTACAAGCTGAAGTTAGCATACAATCTGTAGCTTCTATAAGAGCTGTTTCACTTATTTAACTGTGGAATCGGCAGCTACGAATCAGAGGCTAGCTTCAGTGCCTTCCACTCGGGAGCTGTCCTGCAGTGAGGGGTGCAGCACTTTGCCAAACTTCATGGCATGTTGAAGAGGTACTTCCGTCATTTGTTTCAGCTCTGTTGGAACAGGGATGTGTCTAAAGATTCTAAAGTAGGACTGGAGTTGGAGACTTTCCTCTGTGAATAGGCCAATCAAAGGTTGTATCACCTCAAAAATAAAAAGAATTGTTTTTCTCCATATTAGACTATTTATATCATGTATCCTCCTGTTCCCCAAACAGCCAAAAGGTTCATTATTTTAACTATTAATTTATGTAGACCTAATCAGTGTAAACAAAATGTTGTGTTTCTGTCAGTTAATTTTCTGCATTTTCTTCTTTTACATAGACATAAGTCAGACACTGAAAAAAAGGAAAACACTGTATTCCTGTTTTAAATAAGATACTCAAGATGACGCTTTTCACGTTCTTCCCTATGTGTTGTTATAAAAAAAAATGTATTCAAAAAATAATGACTGTCACGTTCTTAGTGTTAACAAAATAGGAAAACAAAGCTTTGAATGAAATAGTAAAGAACACATTTTTTGGCCCCATTTTAATATTCTTCAGAGAAAAAGCTGCAGATTAAATTAGTCAAATGTGTCTTTAGAGCTGCTCTAAATGTTCTTTGGTTGGAACATCAGCTCGTTTGTGCTTAATGGATGTAGTATACGTGGTGCGGGTCAGCTTTTGTTTTATGTTGAGGCTCTGATTTCCTTTGGCTACGTTAATTAAAATATGGCAAAGTTGCATAATAATGATACAGTAGCTGCTATAGAACCATACAAGTGTTTTGCAACCTCTTTTCATGAATTCTGAATGTCAGCTAGATGATTTTGTTATGTTGATCGTCATGAAGTCGTCTCTTGTGCAGCTGCATGTTTTGCTTGTTCTGTTCAGCAACATGTAAATATGATCTACATCTGCCCTGCACTGAGGAGGTTTCTGACACATTTACCCACAACTGCTTGCTGTAAAATTACATTAAAATAAAATAAAGCTTCAAACTTTTCTAAACCTCCATAGAGAGAAAACTACGCGAGCTGTAACTTTCTACTGGATTTGAATTTCATATTAGTACAGGTTTGCTATATATTTGATCTTTTCAAAAGGACTACATTTTAGAAAACCAGCAGTATTTTATTGAAAACTATCTAACAACCAAATATCCCCTGCATCCAGACTGCGACTATTATTATTCAGTTAGGTTTTCAACATTACATCTTAAAACCTGCATGTTACAGCAGTTGTATTTGGTGTACTAGAGACTGATACGCTTAAACAGTGTGGCCCTTCTGCCATTGCCTTAATAGCTTCTTTTTTTTTTTTCATAACACAAAGTAGGTTTTACGTCGTATGGCCAGTCAACAGCTCTCTAAATTCAAACATATAAAGTTGAATAATAGAATTTCAAAATTTGTTTTTCGGTAAACATCGGTTCTAGTCGTTCATTCCGAAAGCAGCCGAGTCTTAGCGGAGCTGTCCGGAACCTCCGGCTGTAGCTTGCTTCTCAACATAAACAGAAATGGCGGAGGCAGCAGCGTCTACAGTGGCTTCTTCAGTAACAGGAGGTTGGACAAAACACGTAACCTGCAGGTAGGACACTATAACCGAGTGCAGTGCCAGGATTTATTCAGCTTTTGGTAGACACGAATATTACTTTTTAGGACGGCTATCGGCCGATTTAGAGCAGTGTCTGGCGACAAGCTCAGCTCGGCTCAGCTGTTACTGAGCTAGCTGGATTTCTCTGGTATTGTGTTAACTATGGCTACAGAGACACTTGAGCGGCCGGCTGGCTAGCTACGTAACGTCCCTTATCAACAGTTACCCGGCTAGCATTCGTGTCAAACTTGTACATACAGCCGCACCTTGATAAAACCATTAAGTACTTTATACAGTTTCACTTTAAACCAGCCGGGTGGCAAGCAATACAAACTCTAGGTACTGGTAGGACCTGGTCGTAAATTCCTGACTGGTTTGTCTTAACAGTAGTTTTAGTCAAGCCAATTATCAGCTGTAGTTTCAAAGCGTAGCGTGATGGACCGAGGATGAGATTATCCTTAACCTTAACTGTCTTCTTTACCTTTAGACGATTGTTGAACTTTTTATTGCTGCCAAAACAAGATCTGAATTAGAATTTTTAAAATGATAGTTTTTCTTTTCTAATTCTTGTTGTGGTTTTTTTTTTTTTTTTTCTCGTATTTGCAGGTATTTCATGCATGGTCTTTGCAAAGAAGGAGACAACTGTCGATACTCTCATGATCTATCAAGCAGCAAACCTGCAGCCATGACATGCAAGTTCTTTCAGAAGGGAAACTGTGTGTTTGGAGACCGTTGCAGGTAATGACTGTTCCAGTGAATTTACAAACGTATGTCAGAATCACTAAATCAGATATAGATGCAAATGAAATGAGGAAAACATTCTCCTCATCCTGTTTTAGACTGCAGTGTATAGAAGAGCTCTTGGCTCAGTTTGGTTACTCCTTCTCTAAAAGTAGCTGTGCTCTGGGCCAATCACAGCCGTGCTGTATGGACATCTTAGATATGTTGGGCTTGATCCTCAAGTAACTGATATCTGAGACGGCTGCTCCAGTCAATGTGTTGTCTGTCACAAAGCTGTGTAGTTGCTGTCAAGTTCAACAGTTTCTTTCTGCTGAGAGGAAGCTGTTCTAAAAGAACTTTTATGTGAAGTGTTTTGGTTTGGTTTGTCATCATTCTGCTGTCTTAACTTGACCGCCTCCTTTGACTCTTATTTCTCTGATGGTCTTTGAGTTAGTACTAAGGTTGGGCATCGTATGAAATTAAACGATTGCTCGTTTTTATTCGGATTCTTTTAAGAGGCAAGGTGAAAAATGTCTAACATTTAACTGACTCAGCTAACCAGAGTTCTTTCTGGATGAAATAGTCTGCACTTCTATGAATTTTAATACTATGAACTTTTTATTTTGTGAATTTTGTGAATTTCTCACAGGGCTGTTGTCAACACACTCAGTCAGTGTCACATACTGTCCATTGTTGCGTGCACACTTCCTGCGGATTCTTCTTTGTTGGAATTCAGCGGCTTCTTCTTTGGGTCGGTGGACTAGGTATCAAAACTAGGAATACAAATTTTTAATTTTTAAGGATTCCAGGAGAATCTGAATGTTATGGGCCTTTTCCACTGGCTCTACATAGCCCTGCTCAACTACACTCGGCCCGCTTTGCCAGCGATTCCATTACTGTTTTTTGTCTATACCGGTACCGGGGCTGGGGACTACATATGACGTGAACAGACTGCTGTTCACTGATTGGCCATGGGTCCAGGAGAAATTAGAAGGTTTTTTTAAGGGGTATAATACAGGGAAATGTTAATAAAACCAAAAGGGACTACAATAATATTAAGGACCACAATACTGAAATCTAATTTTACTATTTCCAAATCGCAAACCATGCTTGAAGGTTGAAGAAAAGAAAAAGAACACCATGTCATCTTTCTGAATTACACACACGCTGTATTTAGTAACATCCTAAACCAGCTGATCACGGATAAATTCAGCGATATGGCAATAATTATTTCTGAAAAATTAATAATTTAGCATTGGAATAAATCCCATTAATCAACAGGAAGTTGCTCAAAGTTATCTTGGATTTGATTATAGATGAAATGGCATGCAATTTAAAATCTACAAAGACGTTATGTGTTATCATTGGTGAATGTTGTGATAATGATATGGCTTACGATAAATGAACAAATAAAATTGTTAATGTCTTTATGCTTTGGATTCATAGCAAACATAGACCCCCAATACTGAGTATTCCACCCAGCTACTAAGAAAAACAATAAAATGTATACGAATGGGTTTTATTGAAGACAGCTGCTGTTTTGGGATTAAAACAACTTAGTAGCAATTTCTTAATGGCTTGACCACCTTACCACCACATTTTAAAACATTTTTACTATATTGAAAATTTCTATATTACCGGCACTGAGAGGCCAAATGCATGGTGCTTGAATATTTATTGAACATTTATTGCAGGCAAGGCAGTTCTTTATATGCATACTGTATACATATTGCGATAGTTCTAAATTTGCATTATATTGTGCAGTCCCAAATAAATTAAATTATTAATCCTCATACTGAACAGGATTAGGGCAACATTGACAGATTAACCCAACTGTTCTTATTTTAAAAGAGAAAAGCAGCTTTTTTATGCTGCCTACACATTTTCACACATGATAGTGTGTTTTTTCTATATTATAACAACATAAATGTTATCTATAATATTTATCAGTTAGTTTTTTGATACATAGACACGCATCTAGAGAGTTAGAATGAGTGTGTTGGTTTAAAACAGTTTCATGATCATGCTTCACCAATTAATTTCTTTTAGCTAAACATATTTTAAGAATTAAAAAATGTGTTTATTACAGCATCTTCCTCACATATATACTCTGTAGGGGAAGACTGAAGGAAAGTGTAGAATATTAATTGAGTTTTTATGTGGAATATTATTACTTCTTGCAGTCTGCTCTTTGTAGAATAAGACTAAAAGCCTAACAAGTTGATATTAGCTTGTTAATTAGCCCAGCTCTTGGCTTAGGTTTTGACAATGCAGTCTGTTGTATAACAGATACGCTAAAATACCTTTTAGTTTTCATGCCATGACTTTCCTAAGTCAGTTTTCTTTCTTGTGAATAACAGTAATGGGTAGGAGTGATCAGGAGTTTACAGAAGTAGATGAGGTCAATATTACAGCTGCAGTCTCTGAGATTCTAAAAGGAAAAGTGAATATCCAGTGTCCTGCCATCCTAGTTGCTTTTACAGTTGAAACTGTAAAAGCAAACCCTCAACTGTATGTTCTGAAGCATGAAGCTTATTACAGTTTTTCACAGTTTTAAATTTACTTCAGAGGGCCGTGAAACCCTTTTCAACATCTTGAATATTTTATGTAAATTAAGTGTATAAAAAATATTTTTCTTTCTTATATTGAATGTGAGTTGATATTAATAGAGGATACATTTTTTGTCTTTTTGGATAGCATATAAATATTCTGTCAAACTTAAAACTACATTGTAACAATCTGAGAGGCTTCCATGCTGATTTAAGCAGATAATCTATCAATAACAATTTAAAGTGGTGCAACATGCTTTGAAAGTTGTCATTGCTTATGAAGCTTTGTGTCTGTCTCACTACCTTCCTCTGTGTTTGTGTTTCTCCCTCCATTTCTCCTGCAGCCCTTAGGGCCAGACAGAATACAATGCAGCCCCTATTGTAATTGCATAACAGCCTTTTTTGAGCTGTTCTTTTCTATCAGACTAACCTCCTCTCCTCTCCTCTCCTCTCCTCTCCTCTCCTCTCCTCTCCTCTCCTCTCCTCTCCTCTCCTCTCCTCTCCTCTCCTCTCCTCTCCTCTCCTCTCCTCTCCTCTCCTCTCCTCAAACTGCTGTTGTTGGGTTCACCAGGTTCATTCTGTTTCAGCTTACTCCTTTTTCTTTATGCATAGCTTCAGCCCCATCCCCCCTCCTCAAGCTCCAGAGGCATTCTGGGTACAGACTTGGCATTATACCTTTTTCACACTGTCTGGTCTAAGCAGGACTACTGCATCTTCATTGTGTATGGGTGTCTTTGCAGGGGGTCAAAGCTGATTTGTGAATATAGCTGATTTGGTTTATATTTTGCATTTGCATTGTGTGATTGCTTAATTAATAATAATAATAGTAAATTTACATATTGCAGGAGTCCTTCTGCTTTGTCATGTCAGTGGCAAACATATTAGCGCTTTGACCAGTTATTTGCATTCATTACCATTTTAAGCTGGCTTTCTATAGACTTTTTGTTCCTCTTTGGTAATTTACAAATGCCATGCTGAAGATCCTCAGCACCATGTTAGTATGTGTGTAATTAAAATAGGTTTGCCTTGAGTAATCAATTAAAGCAGTGTGCTGCCATCTCACATTATACATACTTACTCATTTTGCTCTGGGATTATCTTGCTTGTTTCCTCAGTAGTAGCCAGCTTGATGGAAGTCCTGGTTGAAATGCTGACAGAAACATAATTTAAATGGTTCAATGAAGAAATATTAGAAAACCTAAGATGGTTGCTGTGCCCCTTTTCCATTGGCTCGATTTGGCCCTACTTGACTCCACTCGGCTCGCTATGCGAGCGTTTCCATTATAGTTTTTTCCATACCGGTACCTACTTTTTTGGTCCCCGCTCCTGA
The DNA here is from genome assembly GCF_021462225.1 of Girardinichthys multiradiatus. NCBI lineage: Eukaryota > Metazoa > Chordata > Actinopteri > Cyprinodontiformes > Goodeidae > Girardinichthys > Girardinichthys multiradiatus. The sequence goes on from NC_061809.1 coordinate 4,522,218, forward strand.
GCAGGTACGACAGGGGCTGAGTAGGGACTACATGTGACGTGAACAGACTGCTGTTCACTGATTGGCCGTGGGAGGAGGAGAACTGAGAAGGTTTTTGTTGAGACGGTGCAGGGAAAAGTTAATAAAACTCAAGAGCAACTACAATAATATTAAGGACCACAGTGATGGAGCAGGTCAAACATGTAATTTTACAGATCATAAACCATGCCTGAAGGCTGACAGAACAGAAAAAAGACAGATCACCTTTCTGAATTACATGCAGGCAGAGCGCTGTATTTAATAAAACCAGCTGATCACACATAAAATCAGCTGTTCAGAAGGACAACAATTTCTCCCAAAACACACAAAACAAAACGACCATGAAACAACACTGTAGTCCACATATTTATCCAAGTGGACATAAAAAACATAAATAAGACATTCTTGCATATACATTAATACAACTGTGATTAGTATTTAGTTTATTTATGTTTTTATTTATTTTTTATCATTTCACGCAGATTATTTTAATGTGACAAAGTAACACAGTAACATTAATATCAGCACAGCGCCCTACACTCATGGGGGGAGGCGGGGCTTCAGTCGCCATATCTTCAGCTGTCGCGGGTCAGTGGAAACACAACAGTTACGGTACCGAGTACAGCGAAACCGAGTGGAGCGGAGCCGCGCCGGTTAAACCGAGCCAGTGGAATAGGGGCATTGGTGGCTCAGCTGGTAGAGCGGGTGCAGCGTGTGCAGAGGCTATTGTTCTGGGCTTGGATCTGTTAAGTTGATCATCAACCCATCAAAAAACTGACAGATTTCATGAGTGCAAGACTTTTAAGTTTTATTTAAAAGAAGCCTGCCTGTATTGGTCACAGAATTATTTATTTAAAATGTTTGTAAAGAAAAAAAAAACAAGGTGAGCTTGGAGCATTTTTATTTTTCATTTACTTTCCTTATAATTCTGCAGACTAATGGCTGACAAATAAGTGGGCCCAGGTAAATATTATATTCCGCTCTAAGGTTTATTAACCGTTTGGATTGACTGAGAGCTTGGTAGATGACATATAATAATATTAATCCTTAACAATAAAACATCCTACTAGTTGGGTACACAATGTAGACAGTTTCCTCAATATGAAATGACATTTCTGTACTTGACATAATAAACATCTATTGTGACATCTAAGTGATTACATTGTGTAAAAACTCGATCTTTTTTCTAACCGACATTAAATCAGACTAAAGTTTTCCAGTTTAAGTTCAGTTAGGGTTGTCACTGAGGTCATCTATAACATGTATGACTCAAATCTGTCCACATCATTCGAGTCAATCCTTTAAGATGACAGGCCATGTGTGCTTTCAGAGCATGCAGTTGAGATGGTAAAACCAAAGTGTGACTTCGGGCTTTTTAGATCCATATGATTAAGGCTGTCCACCACCCTCAACATGTTCTGATCTGCATCAAATTCTGCTGAGGAAAGTATTTCCTGGTTCAGACTCTGGAGGATCAATTGATGCCTCTGCTGTCCTGCATCTTCTGCAGCTGTATTTGCCTTGCTTGTTTTGCCAGTATTGCTTGTCCGTTTTACATTTCTGATGCTGTCATCATGCATCTTGCCTTATCTGTGTGGTGGAATGAAATTTAAGAAACGATATAATGAGTCTTAGTAATAAATAAATTAATCATATTTATGCTTCCATGCTGAGTTTCATCCAACCGCACAAATGCAGATGCAGTCCCATTTAAAATGTCATAGGGCTAGTAAACCAGCAGTTTTTACTGTTCTAACTCATGCATGTTGGGGGGGAAAAAGGTTCATATTTGTACGTTTTCTAGAGCAAGGTTTCTGTCATTTAGTTCCGTATTCTAAAGTATTGAACCCCTCTCTGTGTGTCACTCCTGTAATCCAAGGTAGGTTTATGTGTGTGAACACATATAACCTAACCTTGGTTCTGGTTGTATTTAATATTTTTTGTATTAATATAAGGCATCTTCTGTCCCTCTGCTTTTCTCTACTAACTGGACCCCAGAAAATGAATACATTCCTCGAATGGTTAAAGAAATCACAACAAGTAAGCTTAGAGATTCAATGGTTTGCAAGTAATCCATTTAATTTAGCACAGTCATTACACTGACTGCATTTAAGTGGAAATCTTTGTTTTAATATGTCCAATTAAGCTAGCTGCCACTTTCCCTCATCCTGACCACACCCCCGTTTAACCCCATCCACTCATCCCCACACTTGGCCGTGTCCCTCAGTGTCTCTACGCACCGCACACATTGGTTGGATTTTTCATAATTTGTCTGGGGGTGGAGTTATGCTTTTACAACAGGTTTGGTTCCTCTTTAACTTCTGTAGTTCGTGGTAATTTTTTATGTTTTTTATACACAAAGCCAATGCAGTAGCTGTTTTTGAACCCTCTACTTTCTACAGTGGTGAACCTGAAGTAGTGGCAAGATCTCTCCTTTAACCGGCTGCTGACATTTTATTTTCTTATAATTAAAGGGTTATTTTTATTACAAGACACACCCAGTTCTTCAGACTAAAATAGTTTGATTTGTTTGTCAGAAATTCAACATTATCTGGTCTTAACTAAATGCATATTTATGTTTCCAATGAGGAGAATATTACCCAGGTTAATAGTGAAATATGACTGTTCAGGTATTTTGCCTTTTGAAATGTTCAGTGTCGATGTATTAGATTAAGTTCATAACCTTTGCAGCCTGAGTTGCTGAACAGATGACCTGCATCAGATGGAGGAATGTGATGCATACCATTATCCAGTGCTGTCTGTGAGAATAAATTCCCTCTTCTTCATCTGGTGCATTGTGGTTGCCTTGTAGCAGTATAGTTTTACAGGAAGATAAAGTGAAGGAAACATTGTAAAGATCAGTCTTCATTTGAATGTCTTAAATACACCAGCGGTACATTTTTAAAGCCCTGATATTCAGTTCATAATGTCAATGTATACAGTGTCAGTATTACAATATTTTCCCATTGAAAGAGATTGTTCATTTTTTGGAATGTGGGAAGGTTAAGGCTGGACTATGGAAAAGTCCTTGTTGGAATGTCTAACAAGGATCTCCTGAAATTCTGGTCCATTCACAACAGTGTAGCCTGACTTGCTTCTTGGTTAAAAAAAACATCACACCAGTTTTCCAGTCTCGCCACTGGTTCACCTCGCCTACCACAGCATGCTCCCTTCGCTTGAAAGCCCCATCCCTTCACAACCCCAGGACCAAACATCCAATCATGGGGATCTGGAATTCACTCTTAGACCATCTGGGGGCACCACAGACTTTTAAAAAAGAACTTTTTCACTGTCACACTTTCTACAACCATACCCAAATGTATTCTTTTGATTTGTTTTAGGATTGTTTTGCTCTTTAAAAATTTCAAATGTAAAGTGCCATACAACTCAAATGAATTATCATACATTTTATTGTTATTTGTTGAGAATCATATGCAGTGATTATCTTTCTTGCAGTCAGATTTGAAAACAAGGAGAAGTGTTTTTTTGGGGAGTTGAGTTACCAGCAGCGCAGGAGTTTCATTTTAACTGGTCTCCACCATCTGAAACAAAACAACAAACATTTCATTAGGTTTCAACTTTCTTATAAATTTGTACAGTGTGCTGCGTTTCCATCAGCAGGTTAAATACTGTCTATATCAGAATACAATTAATGTGCGAAATTGTGTTGCAAAACGAACAAATGTTAAGTTAACCGACTTTGTAAGAATTGCTCCTATTTATGACCTGAGATTATTGGGGCTTTTCTGTTCCAACATTTTGAGCATGTTTTGATGTTGTGGGCTTAGAGAGATGTTTTCTGTACCCAGAAATGTAGGATCATGCTGAATTAATTATCCAGTTTTAATTGAGTTCAGTTTTTTCTCATTTTAAAATATCTCTATCACCTGAAAGTGATCAGATGGGTTCTGCTGTAACAATTGGTTCTGTTTTACTTGTTTAGGTTTGAGCACAGTAAACCCGTAAAGAAAGAGGAGCTGCCGCTGGCCTCTGTCTCCCAGGCCAACCCATCTGACCCTGAACCCTTGTCGAAATCACATGGATCAGGAGCCCAAGACTGGGTCAATGCTGCGGAGTTTGTTCCAGGGCAGCCATACTGTGGACGAGGTGACTAACCAGCACCAAGAATGTTTTCATTAATGCTGATCCTAATGTTTAACCATAGAATCATAGATATTTTAGATGCTTTCCTTTGCACCTGGTTGAATACCATCATGTCAGCACTGGTGTTAAACAACTCGCTGGTGCATCCCGGTTAAATATCATACAACAGCTTATTTATTTCAGTAATTCTAACAATTCTAAAGCGATGCGAAATTTATAGATTCTTTACACAGATTCATATTTTATATCACATGTAAAACCCTGAAATCACTCACTGATCAGGGGTTTTTGTTATACACAGAAATGTGGGCCACTGGAAATCATATCCAGTGCTATGATGAGCGCTGAAGCCTGACTGAAACTCTTCAAACAGGTCATTGCTGTGTAAATGCTCACACACTTGATTAGCGACTATTTTCTCAAGAATTTTAGATAAGAATGGAAGATTGGATATAGGTCTGTAATTTTTCAAGTCATCTCGATCAAGCGAAGGTTTCTTAAGTAAAGGTTTAATTACAGCTAATTTAAAACCTGTGGTTCTGATCCATTTACTAAAGATAGATTAATCATATCTAAAATGGAGCTGGTAATCATAATAATAATAATAATTTGGTTGGGATTGGGTCTAACATACAAGTTGAAGGTTTAGATGAAGCTAATATTTCTGATAACTCAGGAAGCTTCACAGGATCAAAACAGTCCAAGCACAAATCAGGTTCTGCAGTTATTTCCAATGTTGTCTCACTTGCTGAGGATGAAGTAATCATCTTTGGGAGTATGTCAAAGATTTTCTTTTTTTTTTTTTTTTAAGATTTCTTTTTCAGCACTAGTGGCCTTTATCTTTTCACCTTTTGACAGTAGGCAGACAGGAAAGAGGGGTAGAGAGAGGGGGAGACATTTGGCAATTGTCGCCGGGTCCGGGACTCGAACCCTGGACAGCCGCTTTGAGGACTATAGCCTCTGCATATGGTTGCGCGCTTTCGCCCCTACACCGTCAGCGCCAATAAAGTTATGACTGCTGAGAGCTAAGGGAATGGATGGCTCAACAGAGCTATGACTCTGTGTAAGTTTAGCAACTGTACTAAAGAGAAACCTAGGATTATTCTTCTTCTCTTCTATTAATGATGAGAAATAAGCTGTTCTGGGTTGGCGAGGTGTCTTTTTATACAACTGTAGGCTATTTTTCCAGATTAAGTAGGAATCCTCTAGGTGTGTAGAGCGTCATTTTCTCTCCAATTTTCTAACATTGTGCTTTAAAGTATGCAGCTATGAATTATAAAGGACCCAGCCTCCTATGAATGATTACCTTCTTTTTCAAGGGGCTGCATTGTCTAATGCATCACGCAATGATGAAGAAACACTATGAGCAAAAGAATCAATTTGTGAAAGGGCAGAAACAAAATTATTGCCCTCCACTGTGCTTTTCAGTGATAATGAGGAAATTAAAAGTGGAACAGATTCTTTAAAGGTTGTTACAGCATCGCCTGATAATGATCTACTATAATGAAATTTTGTTTCAGGTGTGGAGTACTCGATTAAATTAAACTCAATGGTTAAGAAATGGTCAGACAGGACAGGGTTATGAGAAAATATTATGTTTTTACACTCAATACCATATGACAGGACAAGGTCCAGAGAATGATGACAAAGGTGGGTAGGTTTGTTAATGTTTTGAGCAAAGCCAATTGAGTCTAAGATAGCATTAAAGGCTATATTTAAGCTATCACTTTCAGCGTCAACATGAATGTTAAAATCCCCCACTATAATAACTTTATCTGTATTTAACACTAAATCAGATAAAAGGTCTGAAAACTGATCTAAAAATTGAGAGTAAGGGCTTGGTGGACGGTACAAAACAACAAACAGAAGTGGTTTTAGTGCTTTGCAATTTGGATGAGGAAAACTAAGGATTGAATATTCAAGAGCTGTAGCTATTAATTGGTCTGGGACTAATCAGTAAATCGGACTGAAAGATGGTTGCTACTCCTCTACCAGTATTTCGAGGAATGTGAAAATTTAAATAATTAGTAGGAGTTGACTCATTTATAGTAACATAATCCTCTTGCTGTAGCCAGGTTTCTGTGAGGCAAAATAAATCAATCTGATTGTCACAAATCAGGTTACTAACTAGCAATGTCTTTGAAGAGAAAGATCTTATGTTCAGTAAGCCACATTTAATTGTTTTATTTTTTTTTTCGGTCTGAGTTGTGTTTATTTTTATGAAATTTTCCTGATTTCCTCCTTTTAGATTATTTTTTAATCTATTTAATTTTGGTCGTAGGTGAGACACTGTCTTAATAGAGTAATGGGTGGGTAGTAGTACAGAAGCTGCAGAGAGGAGTATAAAACTACGACCCTGCTTCCTGGTCTGAACCCTGGGTTGTCAGAGTTTTGGAGAACTAATAAATTTGGCCAGATTCCTAGAAAGAAGAGCTGCTCCATCCAAAGTGGGATGGATGCCGTTTCTCTGGATCAGACCAGGTTTTTCCCAAAATGTTCACCAGTTATCAATGTAACCCACATTGTTTTCTGGACACCACCTAGACAGCCAGCGGTGGAATGACAGCATGCGGCTAAACATCAAATGCTTAATGTACTTCATCTGATAACTGAACTTTGGACACTTGAGCAATAGTCCAATCCTTTTTTTCTTGTAGCCCATGTCGTGAATACAACTGTGTGTGGTGGCTTTGAAGTGCTAGCCCAATGCAACAACAAACCCCACATTACCGACCTCTTTGTATTTTTCATATAATAAAAGTCAATCTGCCAAGATCACAAGCTTTGTGTGCTTTCAGATCATGAAGCTGGGAGTCCAGAATCAAAAGGTGGAGTTACAATTTACCCTATTTCCTTGAGCGTTTTTTTTAAATGGTGACGGAAACATCTGAAGGCCATCAGTCATATTGACAGATTGTAATTCAAACACCCCTGACAATTTGGTGGTGAGTTAGCATATTAATTAGCTGTTTCTTCCAGCTGAATTGAGTGCTTGCCGGTTAAGGAAACCCCCTCATTCGGAGATTCTTGTCGACTTCTGATCACTTCAATTGGAGAAATGTTCCCTGATATCAAAACTTTGGCTGAAGAGGCGCTTGTAATTCCAGTCTGTTGTGTGGCGGCATAGCGCAGATTCAGCCTTCAGAACAGCATCAAAACAGCCATCAGGAGTCGTCTGTCTGAGGCAAAAGTCCAAAACCACATGACCTATAGCCTCTGCAGCAATCCCACTCCAGACATTTGATTATGCACATGCAGGTGAGACTGCGCTTTGAGGTCACAGCAGGTGATCTGTTCACATTTTAGGTGCAGTCATTTAATCTCATTGCTTATATGTATTTACTGGGACCTGCGGAGAAAAAGTAAAATGTATTCATCTGGTTGATGTGGATTCTCTGTTCAGCTTGTTCAGACTGAATATTTATTAAAATGAATAATGTTAAATGCTATTGAATGTTTAACTACGATCATTTAAAAAAAATAAACTGATTGGTAAAAATAGATTGACAGGATTTTTTTGGACCCTGTCAGTCAAAATGTCCGACAACAAAAAGTCTAGCACAACGAGCGTTTGATATGATGAAGATTTCCCTGAGGTTCTGTGTTGCAATCCTCATGCAGGGTGCCCTAAAACATTTAGTGCTTGAAATACAAGCAAAGTTGTTGTGTTCCATCCTTAGCATGTTACTATCTGCATCAGATTCTGCCAATCAACCAATTTTTCAGAAGTTCCACCAGAAGCAGAATTTTCAAGTGGTATCATTTTGGAAAAAACATGTTTTTAGTTTATATGTTCTCCAATAATGGCAAGTTTTCCGCATATTGCAACGAGCCTTAGTTGGTGTTAAAGCATTCCAAAATGTTGATATTACTTACAGTAAAGAAATGTTGGTCATAAAAGATCATTTTAAATATGCCAGGTATGAATAATATTGAGCCCAAATGCTTATCAGACAGAGACTAAGACTTTGGCTTTGCTGTACTTTGTTGATTGATTATTTGCTGCAACAATGAAACTTTATAGTGAGTGCTTCTTTGTTGTGGTTTGTGCCCAGCTGAGCCAGCGAAGGTGGAAAGCTCTGCCCCTCTCATTGAGGAGTGTGACAGTGATGCAGGCCTGGACAACAAAGAAATGAGGAAGCAGCTCTGTCCATATGCTGCTGTTGGAGAGTGCCGCTATGGAGTCAACTGCGCATATCTTCATGGTGATGTGTGTGACATGTGTGGCCTACAGGTTCTCCACCCAAGTGACAGTAATCAGCGCTCAGAGCACACTAAGGTAAAACAATCAGGAGGGTTGTTGAAGTAGAACACATTTATTACAACCCAGTAGTTCTCTTTAACCACCTAAAATAGAAACAACAATAAAATACGGATATTATGGTGTTTGGCACAGCAGTGCTCTTCCTGATACTGATTTGATTCATTTAAGATTGAACAGAGTCGCTGTTCAATAAACTTCAGTACCATTTGTGTAAAACAAAAATGTAGTACTGCAGTAAAATAACTGTTACATTTCCTCAGTATTAATGGTCTGCAATAGTATTGTGATTATATCCTACTTAACTAACCAATGACATTCCATAGGCTGCAGTCTTTCTCTGTTTTTCTTGATGAGATGTTTTTGCAGGACTTCCTTAATATGCTGCTACAACACAGGTTTAAGCTAGGTTTAGAAAGCTACCATAACCTTCAAACAATGTATCTTCTTAAACTTATATATTTTTTTTATTATGCTTTGTTCCTGTTGGCAATGTTTCCATATCAAATATTAGCATGTTTATTGCTTTTACACTAATGTCTGAAAATTCAGTTTATTGTACAGGTCCTTCTCAAAATATTAGCATATTGTGATAAAGTTCATTATTTTCCATAATGTCATGATGAAAATTTAACATTCATATATTTTAGATTCATTGCACACTAACTGAAATATTTCAGGTCTTTTATTGTCTTAATACGGATGATTTTGGCATACAGCTCATGAAAACCCAAAATTCCTATCTCACAAAATTAGCATATTTCATCCGACCAATAAAAGAAAAGTGTTTTTAATACAAAAAACGTCAACCTTCAAATAATCATGTACAGTTATGCACTCAATACTTGGTCGGGAATCCTTTTGCAGAAATGACTGCTTCAATGCGGCGTGGCATGGAGGCAATCAGCCTGTGGCACTGCTGAGGTCTTATGGAGGCCCAGGATGCTTCGATAGCGGCCTTTAGCTCATCCAGAGTGTTGGGTCTTGAGTCTCTCAACGTTCTCTTCACAATATCCCACAGATTCTCTATGGGGTTCAGGTCAGGAGAGTTGGCAGGCCAATTGAGCACAGTGATACCATGGTCAGTAAACCATTTACCAGTGGTTTTGGCACTGTGAGCAGGTGCCAGGTCGTGCTGAAAAATGAAATCTTCATCTCCATAAAGCTTTTCAGCAGATGGAAGCATGAAGTGCTCCAAAATCTCCTGATAGCTAGCTGCATTGACCCTGCCCTTGATAAAACACAGTGGACCAATACCAGCAGCTGACACGGCACCCCGGACCATCACTGACTGTGGGTACTTGACACTGGACTTCTGGCATTTTGGCATTTCCTTCTCCCCAGTCTTCCTCCAGACTCTGGCACCTTGATTTCCGAATGACATGCAGAATTTGTTTTCATCCGAAAAAAGTACTTTGGACCACTGAGCAACAGTCCAGTGCTGCTTCTCTGTAGCCCATGTCTGGGGAATGCGGCACCTGTAGCCCATTTCCTGCACACGCCTGTGCACGGTGACTCTGGATGTTTCTACTCCAGACTCAGTCCACTGCTTCCCCAGGTCCCCCCAAGGTCTGGAATCGGCCCTTCTCCACAATCTTCCTCAGGGTCTGGTCACCTCTTCTCGTTGTGCAGCGTTTTCTGCCACACTTTTGCCTTCCCACAGACTTGCCACTGAGGTGCCTTGATACAGCACTCTGGGAACAGCCTATTCGTTCAGAAATTTCTTTCTGTGTCTTACACTCTTGCTTGAGGGTGTCAATAGTGGCCTTCTGGACAGCAGTCAGGTCGGCAGTCTTACCCATGATTGGGGTTTTGAGTGATGAACCAGGCTGGGAGTTTTAAAGGCCTCAGGAATCTTTTGCAGGTGTTTAGAGTTAACTCGTTGATTCAGATGATTAGG